>NC_066263.1:2485438-2785438 GCF_000011425.1 Aspergillus nidulans FGSC A4 | reverse complement strand
GTTATGTCCCTTATTCCGAGTCGGGAGATGTGGAAAATATCTTTGGCTCTCTCGCGTCCTCCGAAGTGGGAATAGCTCAAGAGGAAAGTACCGGCTTGATGCAATTTCCCGAGTTCCAAGCCGACGATGTGGAGGACGACTTCGCGAGTGAACTCGAGCCGGTCGGCGAGATCGGCGAGGGAGGGGAGAACGAAGGTACTGTACTTGCTTACGGTTCTACCACCGCTGAGACTGACCAATTGATAGATCTAGTACTTGAGAAATGGAAGGCGAAGCGGAAGCACTACATAATACTTTCCGCTGCTGGAAAGCCGATCTGGACAAGGCATGGCGACGGCGGTCTCATCTCCACATATGTCGGCATTATCCAAACAATCATTTCATCCTACGAAGACTCCAATGACCGGTTGAACGGCTTCACAGCTGGCGACACCAAGTTTACAGTCGTTGCGAAAGGCCCTTTATACTTGGTTGCCATTAGTCGAATTCTTGAAAGTGATACCCAGCTCAAGCTTCAGCTCGAGGCGTTGTATATGCAAATCCTATCCACCTTGACGCTTCCAGCGTTGACCCATCTATTCTCCGTGCGGCCATCGACCGATCTGAAGCGTCCCCTACAAGGGTCCGAGACCCTACTTTCAACATTAGCAGACAGCTTCACTAAGGGCTCGCCATCTACATTGCTTTCTGCCCTGGAGTGCCTGAAAATCCGCAAATCGCACCGTCAAACCATCAACAACACTCTCTTAAAAACGAAGGTCAGCAAACTGCTATACGGTCTCGTTGTCGCAGGCGGTCGTCTCGTCAGCGTCGTCAGGCCAAAGAAGCACTCGCTGCACCCCGGCGATCTCCAGCTTTTATTCAATATGATATTCGAGGCGGAAGCCGTCAAAGCTGGCGGCGGCGAAAGCTGGATCCCTGTATGCCTTCCCGGGTTCAACAGCAGTGGGTATCTATATATGTATGTCAGCTTTCTCGATCTCAGAGAGAACGCTGATGCTGCCGCCGAAGATACAGCGACGACCGAGGAGTCGGTAGCTGTCATCTTGATAAGCACGGATAAAGAAAGCTTCTTCGAGTTGCAGGCCATGAAGAATGCACTTGTAGAGGTCCGTATCTAGACGTGTTCCCGCTTTTGAACAAAAACCTTGCTAATTCTTATATCCAGAAACTGGAAGAGAATGGCAGCATTAATAACATTAAAGAAGCCATTGACAAGGGCCGACCAAGTACAACGGACATAGTCCCAGGGTCAGTCCTGCATCACTTTGTATATAAATCCCGCGTCAATGTCCAATTCATCATGTCCGCGTATGACCCGGAGTTCTCAACCATCACCCGACGCCGAAGGTATGTCACGTCGAACTTAAGAGTCAATAACAGCACCTAACTAGGATAAAAACTAGACTGATATCAACATATAATAATCTCCACGCAAGCGTCCACGCCAAACACACCCATGTCAAAGTCCACCACTGCGTCACTCAGTCCTCAAGCTCCTTTGCATGGATAACGCCAGTTTTCGAACTCTACTGTGTAGCTGGGCCGCATGCGAACCGGAATGCGCTGGCGCAAAGCGCCAGCAAGGTTGTGCAATGGGTGCAGAAGGAAGAAGAGCGGCTGTTTATAATTAGTGGAGCGGTGAGTCATGCTTTATTTGTGATCGTATATGCACCGACTGATTTGTTACAGGTCTTTTGAGCTTGTTTAGCCCTTTCTAGATTGTATGTACATCAACCCATACTGCCCGATAGAGTAGATAACTAGGTATGAACGTGTACTAAGAATGATCTAACGTTATTCTTGTCTTTATCTCCGAGCGAAGTAAACAGAACGTTTACTGAACGCGCAACTGGTCAGGTCCATCGCATTTGCCATGTATGCTTGACGCAATCTAGGAAGATTCGATTTGCGTGACTGCCCAGTCCTCGTCTTAGGTACTTATTGCGCTTGCCTTCTCAGGTTGGCCACGGCGTCTAATCTATCGTATCGTCCCTCAGCGCAAAAAGCTGCTGGAAGAGCTCATCTGATTTACTCCGAATCGCATTATGGTACATCACATTCGTGATGAACTGCTTAATACCTTTGATCTTCGCAGCGGTGGTTTGCGAGTGATCGTAGTGTACGTACATATCTTCTATGTATGTCGCTGCGTACACGGGGACTTCGTTCTTCGCTAGCTGCGCCTCGTCGTAGAGGGCGGGCCAGTCGGTCGTTGAGGCGAGGATCTCTGCTGCTTCTCTGACTTGGTTAAGTTCGGTGTAAGAGTCAAACATG
Organism: Aspergillus nidulans FGSC A4; assembly: GCF_000011425.1. Taxonomy (NCBI): domain Eukaryota; kingdom Fungi; phylum Ascomycota; class Eurotiomycetes; order Eurotiales; family Aspergillaceae; genus Aspergillus; species Aspergillus nidulans. The sequence continues at coordinate 2,783,161 of NC_066263.1, read as the reverse complement.
TCTTTGTATATCTATTCAAGTCTGGGGTTAGTTTGATGTTTAGTTTGGCCTTGATGGAACGGGTTTGATATGTGTACGCACCATCTCTCCCGTGAAAAGGACTTCTGGTGCATTTGTGTCAAGGCTGAAGACTGGGTTCGATGACCGGAGTCTGTCTGCGGACCAGTTGGAGGCCTCTCTGTTTCAGTTAGCGATATTAGCGATATTGATGCAGGGCAGTCAGAGTTGTAATACCCCTGGCAGTAGATGGACTCGTGGAGGATAGCATAGATGATATTGCTGTCGAAGCCGCCAAAGCTATCAATAGCCACCAGAGTAGGATGGGTGAGGAAGCCGAAAACCTCCAGATCGCTGGCGGCGCGCAATATAAGATCTACTTAGGTTCAGCAGAGGGACCGTCTATGTCTTTGAGGCTTAAATACCATGAACGCTATCAAGCCCACCTACTTCCTGTTAGCGGCTAGTTCTGAATTATTAAACAGGTCATGGATTGGCCATACCATGCATGCCAAACATGATTCCCAGTTGCTGGATGCGTTCAGGAATAAGCGTCCCAGATGGTACGCTAACCTTGTTCTGCTTCAAATGGTCGACGACCTTTTTCACCCGATAGACGTCTTCCGGAAACTTGGCATAGTACGCCTTGTTTCTCTCAATTACCTTTTCTACTATATGTAAGCAGCAGGACCCCAGAGCAAGTGGGTGGACGCACCGTAAGTACGGGAGTAGACAGGATCCGGTCCGTTGACAAGGGGCGGAAGCCCGCCGCAAATGAATGCTTCAACCAGTCCTTCTGGGCTACCCATCGTCATTTGTGTTGGTACTGGATTCGAACGGAAGAGTAGTTTTTACTTACAAGAAGGAAAGATAGGTTACGGCACAGAACCCGCCAAAGCTCTGGCCGATGATGCTCCATTTCCGCTTCTCTTCTGGGTAGTCCGTTGTCAGACAGCGACGGATAGCTTCGCAGTCTTTCACAATGCTATCAGCCCGGAACTGTTTGAGATACTCGGCCTGTTTAATGGCATTGCCCTGCAGAGCCAGGGTCCTTGCTGTGACGGTTGAACTTAACCCAGTTCCACGCTGGTCGAGGAACAATACCTGTTCAAGGTCTTCAATCAGGAGACCAGTCTCTTATACATAATTCTCGGGTGAATAAAGGACAATAACAGCATACCTGGTATCCTTTGTCCAGTGCTGTCCCGACCCAGCCGTACTCCTGCGGGGGACGACAACCCATTCCTGGACCACCCTGCAGGTAGACAAGCCAGGGGAGAGGTGACTGCTTGTCATCTTTACCAGAGTCAAGTGGTTTTGCCGAACGACGGACGCTGCGAGCGAAGAGTCGAAGAGTCCCATCTCCCGGTCGGCTGTAGTTGAGGGGAACCTCGAAGAACAGCTCTGCGACAAGCAGCTTTCCTGGGCGAACGTTAGCAAATGCGGGCGATAGAGCAACTGGATTATCCAGTGCGTCTTTGAAGCGAACCTGAGATGTTGTGTAATTTTCGGTCGATTAGTTTGGCAGCCATGATGTTGTTGTCTCTGGAAGTCTGCAGTTGGTGTGTTGTTACCCCAACTTTAGCCAGTTCGACAGTTTCAGGCACCCGCCAAACGGATCGTTTCTCAGACTTCCACCATACAACTTCCTGCACCCACAGCCATGTCAACAATGAACGTGGACATCGAGGCCACCGCAAAGGAGCATGGTCAACTCCACCAAGATCTCTGGGAGTTTTTGAACACAGAGCAGTCAACAGTACTGCCTGATGCTTCAAGCCTGGCTCGAGCAAGATCGTCTCTCAGGCAATCGCTTGATGACAAGGGGATCGGATACGATTCTACAAGGCGACACATCCTGGACGACCTTGTCCCCGCATTCAATCTGAGCAGCATTAGCCCGCTTTACTATGGGTTCGTTACTGGCGGTGTCACGCCTGCTGCGCTATTTGCGGACGGGATCGTCTCTGCATACGATCAGAACGTTCAAGTCCATCTTACAGAGCACACCATAGCGACAGACGTTGAGTACGCGACGTTGGGGCTTCTCGTCGATCTTCTTCGCCTAGACCATGATTGGCACAATGGCACTTTTACGACTGGCGCGACAGCAAGCAATATCTTAGGGTTGGCTTGCGGACGGGAATATGTTGTACGCCAGGCACTGCGGAAACGGGGACCAGCAAATACACAGGGCGTAGGAGAAATTGGACTCTTTGAAGCTATGCACGCGGCTGGGCTCTCGGGGATACAAGTGCTTTCCACAATGCCGCACTCGTCGCTAGTAAAGGCGGCAGGTGTCCTGGGTATCGGCCGTGCCAACGTCCAGAACGTTTCTGATGATAACCATCCTCTTCGATTCGATCTGGATAAGGTAAAAGCTAAGCTAGGCGACATGTCAAAGGCCACTATTATCGCTGTATCCTGCGGCGAGGTCAACACCGGGTATTTCGCCACGGGTGGGCTGGATGAGATGCAAAAGCTGCGCAAGCTATGCGATGAGTACGGTGCCTGGCTACATGTGGATGGAGCGTTCGGGATCTTTGGTCGTGTTCTTCCAGAAACCCCGGAATTCACTGCCATTAAACAAGGATGTGAAGGGATGGAGTTGGCAGACTCCATAGCAGGAGACGGCCACAAAATGCTCAACGTACCCTACGACTGCGGATTCTTCCTTACTCGGCACCGAGATGAAGCCGTGAATGTGTTCCAAAATGCCAACGCAGCTTATCTAACCGGAGGCACTAGCGATGCTCCATCGATACCATCACCTTTGAACATCGGACTTGAAAACTCACGACGATTCCGCGCCCTACCTGTTTACGCTTCCCTGCTTGCATACGGAAGCAGGGGATACCAAACTATTATCGAGGAGCAAATCCGGCTAGCTAGGAAGATCGCCGCATGGCTGTACGACCACCCGAAGTACAATGTGCTACCGGAAGTAAATAGCAAGCACGAATTGCTGGATAAGACATATATGGTTGTTCTGTTTAGTGCCAAAGACGATAATCTGAACTGCCAGCTTGCGGCAAAGATTGATGAGACTCGGAAGATATATGTCTCTGGCACCTCCTGGCAGCAGAGACCGGCTTGCCGGATTGCCATTTCGAACTGGAGGGTTCAGGCTGATAGAGACTTCTTTATTGTTAAAGGGGTATTGGATGAGGTGGCTGGAAATGGGGCTTGATATCTGCTATATCCAGTCGCAGTTCAGAGAAGCTTTTTCGAATTTATATACTTAACTTGCCCACATTTACGGAACATATTATTTATCGCAGAGTACCAGTTCCAAATCACCTCCGCCGCCCAGCACCACCAGCATTCTCAGCCCTGTCGGCAATACTGATAACCTCCCCAATCCCAGCCGCCTCCTGCTCATCTTCCAGCGCCATAATCTCCTCCCTACTATCCCACCACTTCTCCTCCGCCAAATTAAACGCATCCTTGCGGAGTTCCTTTATATTCTTCTCCACTGCCACTCCCCTCTCATTCAACGTCTCAAGCAAGATCTGCTGCCACTCCTCACTCGTGCGGCTAAAGAATTCACGTAAAGTCTCAAACGGGCGCGGCAGCGGTCTGCTATCCTGAATTGACGGCTCGGCGTCTTGCTCTTCAATATCGAGCTGCTCCAGGTCTCGGGTTACGGAAGGCACGGTTACATCGGTGGTCTCAGTGGGTGCAGCCGAGGCAGTATCAAGAGACATCGCGTCCTCTTCTTCCGCCTCTTCTTCCTCCTCTCCCTCTTCATCATCTTCATCCATCTCTTCATCGCTGTCCGCCTCGTTGAGCAGATGCCAATTACCCGGCTCGTTGTAGAAGATCTCCTTGACTCCGTCCATCTTGCCCAGATCAATTGAGTACATGTCGTTGAACGTGAACTCGCGGTCTCCCTTCTCGTATGTCCCGCCGAAGATGAAAAGCGTGTCTTCCTGCACTGCGAGCTGCGCGTTGAAACGCATATGGGGCATCTCGAAGCGGACAATAGCCGGCTTTTCCGGCTGCACGGGTTCTTCGTCCTCTTTAGGTAGGAACTCATTATCGTCGTCGTTTTCGTCAACGCGTATCCCTTTCTTAGCCTCCAGCGCCTTCAGATTTTGCAATAGCTCCTCTTCAGTAGCTTTCCCCCTGTTCCGAGATTTAGCTGCCTGATTTCCTTGCTGGCTTTTACCCGTGTTCTTGGGACGTCGCAGGGTGAGAGGGAAAAAACGGTTTCTGTCCGTATTCCATGCGAACAATGTGTTGAAAAATTCACTTTCAATACCCTCCTCACTCAGCTCCACGTCGTGGACACCACCAAACATAATCCCGCGGCCCTTGTGGTACGCCATCGTCGCACCAGCCCTAGCCGGGTTAGGCGAGTTTGCGGGCTTCTTGCGGCGCTCCCAGCGGACTGTTGGTGGCGTCGATGGGGGCGCTTCAGGTGCTGGCGGTGTGATCCGAAGGAACCATGTATCTTGATGAACCATGGGCTTCATTGTCATGCGCTGCGGGCCGCCTTTGGCAGACTTGCCGCCGGCCCCTGCGGTCACCTTGACGCGGGAGTATCCGCCGTACAGTACTGCTCCGGACTCGTGAGGGAGGAACGAGGACGAGGACCGCGGGTCGGGCTTTTGTGAAGCGGTCGATAAGACGGGGTTGTACCATGTGTATTTTGAGCAGTCATAGATCCAAAGGTCTTGGAGGTATTTTGTTTGCTGTGATGTGTCTTGGAAGCCACCAAAGAGGATGATGTAGTTCTAATATTATTAGAAATAGGGAGAATTTGTCGATTGGTGAGGAAAGTACCTTGAAATAAGTCATTCTGTGCCCGCTCCTGGCAGGAGGCCCTTTCCCTTTGGTCTCAATACGCGACCACTCTCTTGTCGATGGATCAAGGTGCCAGAAATCGTTATAGTGGTAGAAAGTCCCTTGCTTCGGCGAAGAAAACTCGCCGCCAAAGAGATATATCCCCCCAGTATTACCTCCACGGCACCAAGCATGCCCGCTCCTCGGCAGCGGGCTATTCGGACTGGTAACCTCGCGCCATTCCCCTCTGTCAATGAGATAGACGAACAGATTATTATAGAACGTTGCCAGTGTACCATCGAAGTACTCCCCACCAAAAATGAGTAGCTCATTCCTATTAGACGGAGAAGCAAGCACAGTGGCAGACGATCGAGGGGATGGAGGCCCTGAGACGACCTCTGTGACCTTCAGAAACCTGGCCTGTTCCTCTGCGTATTGAGCGAGAATAGCGTCTAGATCAGCGTCTTCAGCGTCACTGTCTGCATCTTTGCCCTTGGACTTGTGCTTCTTTTCTTTCTTGTCTGCTTTCTTGGATTGTTTTGCCGCTACACGCTCCTTGTGCTCGGCTGATTTCTTGTTCTTTTTGCCCATGGCTTAGGCTTGTATACTATGGAGTTTGTTAGTGATGGGTTCGATCTAGCAGCATCACCCTTGGAAACAAAGGTAAAGAGTACCTACTGCTATCTGACTCTGTCTTTTAGATTATTCAAAAACGTGGTATAAAACAGGTACAATCAGGATCCTGGCGTGTATAATCGTCGGCGGGGCAAGGGAAAAAAAAATGTTAATCTCCCGCTTTTTTTATGCCCTGGTATTGTTAGCGTATCATTATTACCAACGATCAGTATGAAGCGCAACAATGGACTCTTGAATATTATTTATTTTCATTTGTCCTACGACAGGATGGGTTCAAACGTACACTGTTGGTGCTAAATGACCCCTGATCACTAATATAATCCAGATTGAATGCAGTCAGTCCAAGGCAACTGTTTGGAGAGGAAACGGTCGCTCAAGGTTGCACTGTGGCTCAGATTATCTACGTCCATAACATTGGTGCAAGTTCCAACACAGACGTCATATAGCAGCTGATAAGACGATAATTAAGACGATAATTAAGACGATAAATATAATGTCCTCTATTCCAATAGCATATATACTTGTATGCCGATGCCATCAGATTCTCGGCTCCATCCTTGCCATTAGCAACTCCAGTACAGCCCATCTACACCTTCTGGAACTTAACGTGCTTCATTCCCAATCGATCTAACGGCGAAACCATCTTCTCCCGGATGGGCGTAATCGTACTCTTGAACCCCTCCGTGTCCCTCGCCTGCTGATGCTGCTCATAACTCTCCCAGCCAAGAACCAGGAAATGAACAAACGCCTGACCGGACTCACTCTTCCCATGCGCAAACTCTCCCGGCCTCTCAACCTGCCCAAGCAGAAACGATTTGGGGCGCACCTTCTCCTCCGCGTCTTCTGAAAGGGTCTTGCGGAATGTGGTGAGGTGAGCGACGAGAGATGAGCGGTCGGCTGACGAGAGCGAAGTTGGGAAGGCCAGAGGCGCGAGCTCGGTCACGGGGTTTGAGACAAGCGTGGATGTTGCTGGGGTGTCGTCGGAGTCGGTGGGTGTGAGAGTTGTGAAGAGGGTTGTTATTTGGGTGTTTTCCTCAATATAGGGATCGAGCGGGGAGTTCGTTTGTTGAATCCCACTGTGGGCGTCCGACCAGTCTGCTACTCATTAGGAGATTGTTTCATCTTCTTGATATGGTTGATAATTGTTTTGTGGATTGGGCCGGAGGATGCATTTGTAGGGATGCTGTACTGACCGATCGCCCAAACGATAACGTTCTTATCCTCCTTCGTACGACCCCATGCAGAACCAAGGTGTCCGCTTTGTTGTGTTGTTGCTTTGAAGAGCTGGAGAAGGGCGGCGCCCTGGTCGCTTGAGGGGTTCTCAGGCTCCACGGAGCTCTTGGGCTGGAAGTAAATAAATTCGGTGACGTGAGGCATTCTGCGTTGCTCTAATGGCTCAGACGATATCTCCCTGCTTAACTTCTGATAGATATGCTGAGCGATCTATTTCTTTTCGCAGGGTAAAGGGTTGAGAAATAGAACAGCTCTCTCGAGAGGGAACAGGCGTGGGGTTAGGCTGATGTCATCGGCAGGAATCGTGGTGGTGATGTCAAATTGTCCGCTCGAGTGGGCCGCTCGATAAGTATCTATACCGAAATGTGTTAAGGGGAATTGAAAGAGAAAAGCAAATCCATAATTATGCGCAACAACAAGTTACATATAGTCTGTTCAAATCGAGCACGATACGGCTGAAGCTTCGAGGGAGCGCTTTTCAATAGTACAACAGAAAATATGCAAGGCCACTAATGAAACCACCAAGATCACCACCACCATGGCAAACGAATTTTTGTCGGAATACAGATAGCCCAAGCTCTTCATAGACAACGCAAATGGGAAAACACGCACACAAACTACTAGCGGTCTAAATGCGGTGCTTTTCACTTTCTGTAATACAGCTGGTTAAACAAGGAAGCCAAGTAAAGAGAGTAGAAGCGGAACTAACCAAGTCTTGAGTAGAGCATGTACAGCGCCATCTGATTGCATTCCTGAGTACCAGTGATGGTTACCAGACGCTCGTTGCTATTTTCCTGTGGCTCATTGATCTTGATCACACTGCCACTAAGGTGTCGAATTTCGTTAATCTTAGCGCCTCCCTTACCGATAATAGCGCCAACCATATCGTTCGGGATATAGATCTGCTGAGTTAACGGCTGGCCGGGCATAGCGCCGCCGACGGGAGCAGCAGGGGTCGGGCCACCACGTGGCTGAGCAGCCTGTGGTGCGCCGTAGGGAGTAGGCTGATGAGGACCAGCCCCAGCGTAGGGAGTTTGCGGAGCACCATAGTGCATAGGTTGCGGAGCAACAGGAGCTGGCGCGTGCTGTCCATGAAGGTAAGGCACACCATAGGCTCCAGCACCGGCTCTGGCCTGGCCCGGGTGGTGTCGCTTGAAGGTATCCGGATGACCATACTGACCACCAGCTGGCTGGGGCACGTAAGGTACAACCTGCATACCACCTGGGACGGCTCCAGCAGGACCGCCGCTCCGGGTGGCATAAGCAGAGGCTGCTGGACCTCCAAAACGTTCTGTAAGCTGCTCCACAAGAGTCACAGCAACATAGTATGTTGCGATATGAACAGCATCAGCGACACCAAGGATGACTAAAGATCGCTCAGTGGAAAGAGGAAGGCAAGCATCCGAAGCATTGAGACGGGCTCCAGAGGCATCCTGGATCTCCCGGATACGAGTACCACCTTTGCCAATAATGGAACCAATGAGGATGTGAGGAATCAACAAGCGCAAGGGGTAGGTCTTTGATTGAGCCGTGGAAGCAGCATCAAGGGGCTCGTTGTTCAATGTACGGATGATCAGACCAAAGGCCTATCAAATGGTCAGTGAGATTGCTCAAGAAGGTACCACGGATTAAAACAAACCTTAGCGACGGCATCTTGCGGGCCGCTCACAGTCAAGATACGCTCCACAGCACCGCGGGAGTAGTCGCTAACAGTACACTTGGCACCTGACAAACGGCGGATTTGAGATACATTCTCCCCGCCCTTACCAATGACGGTGGCAGCCTCTTGGCTGGATATTACAGCACGGATATGGATCCAGTTAGACTCGTCCTGGGGCCGCTGCTGCTCGCTCTGGTTGCCCGCCGCTTCACCATGAGAAGCAGTCGACTGAATCGGTTGTGTTTCACTGACGCCTCCCTTCGGGGCATCTGGGACAACAGTATCACCCTGACCATCTGCATCATTCGCGGCACCAGACTCGGTCTTCACCTCTGCATTGTTCTCGGACTCCTCTCCTTTAACTACTTTGTCCAGAGCAGGACGTTTGGCCTCAGGCTGGTCATTGGGTCCGGACGGAGACGAAGGGTCCTCAAGAGGACGTTTGGTCGATTGTAACGCGGACGGGGAGGCGGACATTATTTCAACGGTGCAGTCTTGTCTCGCTTACTCAAAAAGAGTCGCAATGGAAGAATATCTGTCTTGACTTGTCTTGCTTTATTTGATCGACTATGTACACCAGAAATTCCCAGAAAAGCGTGCTGGTTCGGCGATCGATTGGGTAGGGAATCTGGTGCTTGAGGAACGGGAAGGATTGGTGTAATCGTGCACAGTGTAGGAAGTGAGGCGGGAGAAGTGAGGATCGACGTAGAAAAATGCTGTGGAATGACGGGCGTTGAGAGACTTGTATGGCAGGAGGCTTTGCGAGGCAAAGCAGTGTTGGGATAGGATGAGACAAGAGGAAACGACTTGAATCTGATCGGGTACGATGAAAGCGGAGTGTGCTTGTGTTGGGCGATGACAAGTAGGAGATATACTGCAAGGGTCGGGCGTGCTGGGAGCTGACGAGTGCAATGCGCGGGGAAGAGGAATTATCAAAGTAAGAAAGAGACTCAAAGAAGTGGAACGACTGCTGGCTCGTTCTATCTTTTCCCCTTCTAAATTACGGACGCTTTCGTTTGTGCTGGTGTACAACACAACTATCGCAACCAAGGCTCTGAAGAGCCGGGATACTCGTATAGAGTGTAGGGTTGATGCAGAAAATCAACCAGTAAGGCGCGATCAGCACGTCGACAAGAAAAGAGACGAGAGCAGCAAAGGCGAGGAGTTCAAGACGGGGAGGAGTTGTCAGGAGGTGTTGTCGCGGTGAAGAGGTGAAGAGGTGAGGTTGAGAGTGAGGCGATCGTTGGCTCCACGCTAGTCCTCTCCAGGTAAGCCAGATCACGTGGGAACGTACATTGGACTATCCCGAGTGCGTCGAAGAACAGACGCGTTTGGACAAACAGCGTGACTGGTGTGATAATGTTTTCAGATCGCAAGATGGAGATACCTCAAGAGCGAATTGAGAAAGTGCTGAGTTTTGCTGAGGACCGTCGAAAGGCTGAGAATTTTTACGACGAAAACCGGGCAAGCTCGTCCGAAATCCAGACGTACGAGAGAAAGTTGGATAATACGCTCAGAGAGCTCCAGGAGCGGGTCAAGCAGCAGGAAGAAGATTTGCGCAAGGTTCGCTGCAAAGATTTGTCAATTTGCTAAGAAATATTCTCAGAACAAGCAGGCTAATGCAATACAGCTTCGTGCCGCCAATGCCAATGGCATCTCCGAAATAGGTACAGATCCTTCATCTCGCATTGCACAAATACGACGAGCGACGAAGGCTTACAACTCGCTTCTGAAATCGGAGTCAAACCTGCCGACGCCAGAATCGCCACTACCATCCCTAATTGCACTTGAGGAGACATCGCGCATAATCGATGAAAGTAAAGTCTCGGTTTTAGCAACAGCGGAGAATCTTGCGAGTGTGCGACAACGTTTGAAGACCGAGGAAAAGAACTTACACGATGCGCAAGCGATAAGTGATGGGTTACGAAGAAGAATAGACAATATACGGAAAGACAAGTCAGCGAGCCATGAGAAACTGCCCTCTGAAGTTGCGCGAGAATGTCTGGAAGAACGACGACGGAAGAAAGACGACCTCGACAAAGACACGGTGCGCATCAGGGCTGCACTACATAGTTTCTGTGATGAAACCCTTGCGTCGCTAGTAGCAGCGGAAGATTTGGGAGGCCCGGCAGTTGGAGATGTAGCTGAGGTTTCTGAAGCTACATTGGCCGCTGGGTACACACGCCATGGTAAACCGAAAAAACCGAAAGCCGCAGAAGAGGACAATCATGACAACAGTCAGCATCGGATTGATGATATGCTTCGTCGCCAGACCGGACAGCAGAGCAACCAGCCATCAAGTAGGAAAGAAGTTGCAGCGACTGAAATACACGAACTACTCGATGCTCTACTAGAGGCAGGTTCGTCCTATACATATTTACCGCGTGATTCAGCCGCGTCCAGGTTTTTAGTTAGGGCCAAGGTTGCTCAATTTCACCCACGCGACGCTAGACGGTTAAGGTTGATTGATTTCGGGCGTTCATTGAGTGACTAAATCGAATAGACTATTGAGGGCTACAGCAAGACCTCCGGGATACCAGCGGAGGCCGCCGAAAGGATCTAAGATTAGTATATTTGCATCTAACTAACCTGCAACGCCCTATATAATACCTGATTGGATATCATGTTCATGAACGAGATTCGAGCCGAGCAAAACGCCTAAACATGCAATGTGACCAATAACAGAAACGGAAGCTACTCATCCGCCAGTGACATAGAATTCATCATAATAAGCAATAGACGAAAGGGAAAACCAACAATTGTTAAATCGGCATCATACCTATCTGGCCTGTAGGTTGCTTTTGTCTTCCCTTGGTCTCTTTTCGCGAATTGGAGCGGCCTTGCGAGCGGCTACTCGTCTTGGGTTTGCGTGTACCCTTCGCCCTTTGCTTTGCACCGCCGCTCTTTCGACGAGGAGGTCGTTTGCTAGTGTTCTTCTGTTTCTGTGACTTGGAAATGCTAGATTTTGGTGAGGGGTGGTACTCATCACCCGAATCATCCTGGAATGGTTGCTGAGATTTTGAGAAATATTCGCTGGTAATGATTGTGTCATCAGGCTGCAAGATATCGTCTTCATACATAAAGACATCATCGGCATCGCTGAATTCATCATCGCTAATGTTAACCACGTTGTGATGGTTGGGATCAGGGACAACGCCATCGACATCATCCCCCGCCTGCTTCAGTTCAGACAAACGTTGTTTGGTGTCCCGAAGTAATTTGAGTATCTTGTCACCGTATCGGTGAACTTTGTCTGGGTCTATGTTGGGAATCTGAAGCATCTCCCCTTTATCTGCGTCTGTATTAGCAACTGTTGCAAGTTTCATCCAAATCAACCAGTCTACTTTTACCTTTGGGGAAGACCATGACCATCTCACGAAGAATTGTGTCACTGAAAGGCTGGTTCCTAAGCCCTTTATCCATAACCACCTAGCGGCAGGAATTAGCAACGCCTCGACAGATAACAGTGAGAAGGGGAAGCCGCACCTCTTGGCAATAGTTTTTGGCATAGACCATGAAATCTTCCGCAACAGCTCTGTGAAGATGGTCCAGTTGGTCAAAACGGTCGCCTTGGGTGATCGGAGGTCCGGGAATGATTTTTTTCTTTCGCTCGTCTCTACCAGCAATGCGAACCTTCTCAAATCCATCGCTATCCACATCGGTGTCAGACTCGTTTGCTGCAGAATCTACGTGCCGGTAACGTTCCAATCGACGTCGATTTGCTGACCGAACTGGTGACGAGACGTTGGTAGATTGCGGTAAGTAATTCCGCCCAACATCACCCCGTGGTCGGCCACTGCCATCATGAGATACTCGAACATCAAGCCTGAGGCGCCGTCGGCCGCTTTCAAAGTCGGATGCACGGGGCCCCAGTTTGACGTACTGAATGGGGAAATTACCCCTATTCACTATGTTCTCTTCTGTCAATGCTCTTTCACTATGCAATTTGCGAAAGAGTCGTTCCGCGTCGCCAACTGCTATGCCCGAACCATCACCGAAGGAGGGCGCCTCCCGGTGCTCAGGTGACCTGAATGACTTCGTGGTTCCACGAAAGATGTTCACACAGTATGAAAGTGTTGCCCTTTCGTTCCGTTCCTGAAAGTACCGAACAATCTTAATTGCTGCTGAGGCGTGCTCTGAAAAATCCTGTACCTCAAAGGTGTCCCCTGATTTGCAGTTGTCGCAAGAAGCATTGCAGTCCTGGCGCTTAAATGATTCGCTAAAATATGCAAGTATCTGAACTCTCCTGCAATCATTTGCATTCTCACAGTATTTCACCACGTCATTCAGCATTCTGGTCTGTCGACCTTTTTGTACGTCGTCAGAATCCTCGTTCTTTTCGATCATGCTCTGCATTGTACTGACATCCCGGTGAGAGAAATAAAGGTAGCAGCCAGAGCGTCTGCCATCACGCCCAGCGCGTCCGGTTTCCTGGTAGTATCCTTCCAGGCTCTTGGGAATGCTGTGATGTATTACAAATCGCACATCTGGCTTATCGATACCCATACCGAAAGCAATCGTAGCAACTATAACATGTACATCTCCAGCTTGCCATCGTTGTTGAGTCCGTGCGCGCGTTTCCGCATCCAAGCCTGCATGGTAATGCTCGGCTTTGATGCTATAGTTTGTTCGAAGGGCTTCAGCTACCTTTTCGCAGGTGTTTCGTGAGAGGCAATAAACGATGCCACATTTGTTTCGATACGTTGACTTGATTGTGTCCGCTATGCTGTCAAGAAGTTCGGCATGCTTTCCCTTGCGACGAACCTCATATGTAAGGTTCGGCCTGTTGAAGCTTTGGGTGAATACTTCGCAACCCTGCATTCTAAGGTTGTGTATCACATCGACCTTAACATTTTCCGTTGCCGTCGCCGTCAGCGCCATCAGGGGAACACCAGGTATCCGTGCTCGAAATGCGCCGATCTGTTTGTAGTCCGGACGGAAATCGTGGCCCCATTGACTAACGCAGTGGGCCTCATCAATGACAACCCGCGCGAGCTTCTGGATGCTACAGAGCTTTTCAATGCGGTCAGTAAGAGCGTGGCTTTTGCTAATCATTTCCGGTGTGATGTAGAGGAGCTCGATGTGCGTTTCAGGATTATGACTAGACAGGGTGCTCATGATCCATTGACGTTCTTCAGATGGCGTATCACCATTGATCAAATATGCTTTGATCTTATTTTGTCGCAAGTGGGAGACCTGGTCCTGCATCAGACTCAGAAGTGGCGAAATCACAAGGGTAACGCCCCTGGTTGAGCCGCTGGAGATAACAGACGGCAGCTGGTAGCAAAGAGACTTCCCTCCTCCCGTTGGCATTAGCACAAACGTATCTTTTCCACTCAAGGTCGAGTCAATTGCTTCAAGTTGATTAGGTCGAAATCCCCTAAGGTGAAATCTCTCTTTCAGGGCAATCTTCACATCCTTCGTCCACGGATGCTGACCCCAAAGTGTACCATGAGTTTGAGATTTCTGCGTGGCGGGCAGCCTGCGGACATTTCCTGAGGTCTCAGCAAATACTGGACGACTGCATGGTTCATGTCTATCTTTGGTGAACGGTTGCTCTTCCTGACAATTGTCTGCGGCTTCCAGAATATCCTCATCCAAGACATCCATATCGAAGTCGTCCGAATCTTCCACCGGCGGCAGAGTAGAACCCATCTTTCCGGTAAAGGTCGTCTCATTGTCACTCGTTACTTCATGGTTTTTGGTACGATTAGCCTCCGGAATCCCGAGACTACCAGTAAAAGAGCTTGTTCGATGATTTGAAGTAACCAGGCGAGTTTCCCTTGCGTCGTAATCTGGTCTAAAGGCACTATTGTTAGCGACAGGACTGTTGCGATAACTTTTGTTCTCAGCGCCGCCAAGAATGCTAGGCGCTGTAGTTGCAGGTAAAGAATGTAATCGCTCCAGTTCGATTTCTCTGGTTTCCAGAGAGAACTCTTTCATGACCGAGAACAAGTCCGCCTCTCGTAACAGGAGACACATGTTAGCCTCCATATCTTTCAATTGCGACGTAAGTTCCTTCTGCTGTTCAATTTTCGGCAACACATCCGATGTACCTTGGTTCAGGGCATGCATAATGACATCTTTCAGAGCTTTTGATTCTGCTTCGCGCGACAAGTAGGCAGACTTCTGTGCAGTTAAGGCCTTAACTGCTCGGATTTGAGCTGTGAGTGTGCCGTTCTTCGATACTATTGCGTGCAGTTCAGAAGTGTTTTCGCCATTCAACATTCCTTGGTAAACGATCCCCGAGTTCTTTTTAATAGTGTCTTCCAAGCATGTCACCAAGCGCCTCAATGACTCCGCAGGAACTTGCAAGAATCTTTCAACACCCTGATTTCTCGGTTCAGCATCCGATTGCGGCGGCAGCAGTGCGTGTGAGCTATGCGGTTTCGTACTGCCAGGGCATAGAGCAGTGGACCGGGCAGTCTCTGGTATGTCCATGGAATCCGGAGATATAGGCTCTTCTGGTTCCGGTGACGGTGGAAGGCTCGGTTGCTGGGTGCTTGAATGCTCTTCGGAAGGCAGAGCAGCATACAACGATTTTTTGGTCACATAAGGCGAGGACTGCTTGGTCTCGACCAGATCAAACAAGCTACCAATACTCTCAACGTCTGACTCCGCGACAGACACAGCTCTGTCGGGAGCTGTTAAATGTGAATCCTCCTGCTTCTTTTGTCTAAACGCAGGGACTTCATCTCTCAAAATCGCTCGAGGGACGAAGTTTGAGATGTATCGGTCAGATTGTACTGTCTTACTAGAGACAGGAGGTGAGCAAGCCCTGCGAGTAGGCTCTCTCAAAGGCAAGAAGTCAGACGCCTCTTCGTCACTCTTTCTCTTCTTTCCTCGCTTGTTGGTGAGGTTCGTCCTAGGAGCGGCGTCTTCAGTCTGGCGCCGGTGTAGCTCATCAAACTCCTTCCTAATTTCGGACGATAGCGCGTTAGAGTCGAAGTCTTCAGTCAAATCGATTGTGTCAATATCCTGAAACGAAGACGGTATGTCTAGCTTCCGTTTCGGCCGTACGGGTGGTATCGCTTGCTCTTTGCGATCTCGAAAGGATGGAATCGTACTGGGAAGTTCTACGTAGTGTCGTGCATCAGTCGATCTAATATCTCTCATTATGTTGGCGGAGGAGCAATTGTACCTTCAACCATTTTATTTCGAGGAGTCTGGCTGACTTCCTGTCTTACGGACGAACTTTTGGAGGCCTTGCGAGCCGAGTTATGTAACTCTTCGGCGCTGAGCATCCGTGGTTTGCTTGCTGATAACCCGTGATCTAACATTAGGCGCGGCATATCTTTGTCGGATTCGATATCTATCACATTGCCCGCAGGGTCATTGATCGCCGATTCGAGAATAGGCTGCGAATCCTTGATGCTGAGCTCTTGGTGGCTCTCAATCAAATTCAAGATTGGGACCGGATTGTTTTGAGAGCCGGTCGGATTGACATGGGTGTCCCACGCGAGCGGTGTCAGAACTGGATATAGCGACGGGCCTTGATCCAAGAGCCATTTTAAATGGGTCTTCAAATTGCTTCTAGTCATAGAGGCGTGTATCTCTGCGCATCCTTTCGTCAATGATCTCACCCGGACACTGCTATAGGCGTTCGCTCTGCGAATCGGTTTTGCGAGATCGATAATAAGAGTGGTTCCCAGCACGCGTCTCCACGAAAAGTCGCGTGGTCACGTGGATATGGGGTCATAAAGCATTTCCGCCCGAGACCTGCAAGTGATATTGGCGCGTTAACCCTCATTATCGAAAGGCTGATCTGTTAGACCCCTGAATTTAGCTGTTGTTGAGTTGGGTACGACTGATTGGTAGCCTTGTTGTGTTGACTAGAATGTCTAACCCTCTAATTGATATGCTCTGAAGCGGGTGTCTTAGGAAACATTGCGGAAGAATATACCTAATCCATTGCAAAAGCATTCCATACCTTCATGAGAATGATGCAGGTGCTACAAGCCATTTAATATCTGTACTCTGCCATCTATTTGCGCTAGGTCACTAAGATCCAACAAAATATCGTTGATCATTTTATTAGCAGACTAAACAGCGACCCAACTCCTGCCGGTGTCAAAAGCAAAAAAAGAGCAAGATCTATGTACAGTACAAATAACTACACTACCGTCCCCAATTGCTCCATGCCGTGACTCGTCGGGTTCACTGTTCGTAGCAAGAATAGAACATCCCAATAATATGCAATAGACAGCGTGTAGAGTCCTAAATATCGTCCACGCTTCGGACCTTCGTCTCCTTCTCCTCGATGGCCTTTCTGAGGCTACCCATAAGATGCTGCTTGCGCTGCATTTTGGCCTTCCACTGCGCGACCTCCCTTCTGTCCCCTCCGTCGTTCACAAGCTCCACAAGCCGGAGTCTACTCGCTTTTGCTGAGCCGTTGATGCTCGAACGCATATTTATGCCTCGGGAACTAGAATCCGGTGTGTGGTACGAACTGACTGGATCTTCCAGAGTCCCGCGAGACCCAGGAGTAGCAGGAACTCTGCTCAGACCCTTTCGCGGGGTCGTGAAAGGAGATCCCTCCCGGCTGGGGGGAGCAGCCGATGTATCAAAGCCCAGCTTTTTCATTTGAACTTCTAAAACATCAATGTCACCGCTCTTGCTTTCGACCATGTTCATCATTGTTGCAATGGTTGACGTGACAGCCTCGACCGTGGGCCGCCTAGTAGAGGGCCGTGATCCATCCGCGCGGGGAGAATCTGCAATCTTAGCTCGTAGAAGAGATACTGCAGATTCGAGTTCTGCCAATTTTGTCTGGATCTCGACTGACGATGTCCGAAGATCCTGTTGGAGGTTTGCCTGCTCTGCGGAAAGAGGTGCAGAAACGATTGATGCAGCATCGGTGTACGCGTCAAGCGTCTTTCTGATACTAGCACATTGGCTGCGAAGGGTGAAGATGTCCTTACCCAACAGTTCTCGGCAGCTTTCAAGCTTCTCTTCCACCCCTTGCACTCTGTGCTTCTCAAGAGATTCTGCAAGGACACTGACGGTAGAATCCAAATCCTCAATTTGCCGAAGAAGCAGTTTCTCATCCAGAATATCAGTTGGGCTATCACTTCTCAGTATGTTGATCCAATTGGAGTCAGTGGACTTTTGTTGATAAAGAAGAAAAGAAGACAAGGAGCGCGCATTTATCCCAAGAGTATCCACCATGGAGTTGATATCGCGGTAAAGCCTCTCAATTTGGCCGGGAATACCAGGTTTCGAGGTTTCACCCGTGTAATCCTGGTGAGGTAGGAAGGGGTCTAGTGTAGGTACGGGCTCTAGTGGCCTATTAAGGTCCGCACGGAGTCGCTCGTCTTCATCGTCGGACAAGGCTTCTTCTTCCGTCTCGACAGGCTGAGGTTCAGGCTCCCGGGCACGGCTGCGCGCCGGTTGTCGGAGCTCTTCGCGCTTTGCTAATTCGGTGAGAGAGGCTTTTCGGGCAGCAAGAGCATCTCCAGGCTTGTGTGGAGCACTGATAGAGCGGAGATTTTCAGTTTTCGGGAGACCTTGCCGAGTACGAGGAGGCCGTATCGGGCTAGGAGATCTCGGAGGTTCGCGACTTTGTGCTGTTTGAGGGAACAAAGGCTTGCTTATTTCTCCAAATAACTGCTTCTTGCCAAACAGCCCACCAGCTGAGCCTTCACCCATGTGTTTGTCGTCGAGAGAACTCTCTGGTGATGACTCAACGCTCGGTTCCTTGACTTCATGCGTGTTGTCCTCACCACTGTCTTCGAGCTCAGACTCATCCTCGGGGGGACCCTTCTGTGATTCATCTGCGTCCGACCCGAGATCCGAGCCTGCGTCCGATTCCTCTTGAACCAAGGGAGAGTCTTTCCCCAAGGGCGCACTTGGCTTCGTGAAGTCTGGAGGCAATGGTGCCTCTTCGGCCTTCACCGGTTCCTCCTCTTCCTCTGGTTCTTCTTTCTTAGGCTGCGTGAGGAAATCAGGCGGCAAAGGCGGTTCGCTTTCAGGCTCAGGAGACTTTCGGGACGCTGTGAAATCTGGCGGTAGAGGTGCATCATCAACAGAGCTTTTTGAGACATTGGAAGATGCAGATGTGTCACCCGGACCATATACGGCCCTGCTTGTAGAGTCAGGAGGAAGGGGCGGTTCAGGTTCAGGTGACTTGGCTTTTGTGAAAGGTGGGCTAGCCACTGCAGTCTTCTCCGAGGGTGCCGACGAGGGACTTGGCGCTTGGTTGTCGGCTTTTTTATTTCCAAGTAGTGAAAATGGAGACTTGCTCGTTTGTGCTGAACCAAATGGTGATTGGTTTTGCGTCTGTGATCCAAAAGATCCGAAAATCGACGATCCAGTGGAAGGTTTCGAGCTTGCACCAAATAGGGAGGGTGCTGGTTCCTTTGCTGCCGGAAGGTTTTGACTAGTAGCATTCGAGTCCTCAATGTCATCCATTGCTTCTGTAGGCGGGCTGGTTTTGCTGGGCGTAGAGACCATTTCATCGAATGAGGAGCCGAATGAGAACAACCCGGAAGGTTTTTCGGGCTTCGGCGCATCATTGACGGCAGTACCGTCCCCCTTGAAAGTTGACCCAAGGACGAAACCACTGGAACCCGCACCAAAAGCCCCCTTAGACTCCTCCGTTTTCTGGGGAGTGAATGCGGTGGTCTCGGACTGGGCACCAAATACAGAAGATTTCCCAAACGGATTTTCACTAGGCAGTTTGCCAAAGGGAGACCCCTCCGAGGGCTTTGACGTGGCCAGACTGGCGAAACCACCGCCGCCACTTACGTTCGCGAACGAACCGAAACCACCTCCTGCAGGAGCACCAGATGCTCCGAAAAGGCTTTTCACCGGAGTCGACGACTGTCCAAATCCAGATTGACCGAACTTGGGTGCATTCGAGCCCAACGCAGCGGGCGCGCCAAAGGCAGGCGCCCCGAAGGCAGATGTGCCAAAGGCAGGCGTCCCAAATGAAGGTTTTCCAAAACTGGGTTGCTGAGGGGTTCCTGGAACTGAAGGACTGCCAAATGCAGGTGCCGCAGACGGCTTGCCGAAGCCTGTGGTGCCAAAACTAGATGGTGCTGCCGGGCTGCCAAAGGACGGCTGCGCAAAAGGTGACTGCGCCGCGGGCTGCGGTTGTGTTGACTGCGATTGCAGCGCAGGCGGTACTTGCGTTTTAGCAGAAGTCAATCCGTCGTATGGTACCTTTTGCCGGATTGACTCGTTATATACGAACCACCAAGAACATAGAACGCCCTCGTGGTTTAATAGGAGGAGATTGGGCAAGGGAGTTGAGCTTTCAGCAATATCCTCTCCTTGAATGGGGGCTATGACAGGTTCTGAACTTGAAAAATCAAGACCCAAACCTATAACTGACGTTTCGTCGGTTGAGTCCTTTAAGGGAACCGAAGCTTTTTTGGAGTCGTCATTCACTTCCGTCGTAGCAAATTGTCCCACGATGGCTCTGGCACTATCGTCACTCGCTAGTGCCTGAGAAGACCTAGTAATTAATCCAATGTCTGCAGATGCCGTGGAAGACACAATCAAAGCATCCGTCAGATGTGGCATGTAATTCCGGATACGTGCGATGAACTGGTAAGCCGGCGCACGTTTATAGCCGAAAGGGCTAGCCAGTTCAGGCAGCTTCTGTATCAAGAAAGGCTGTTGCTTTCTTCTTGTGATGATATAGTATGACGACGAGGGAGTCAGTCCCGCATCATCTTCTGCAACATTCGGAGTATACACCATCAAGAAGATATCGTTCTCAAGCCACGCGATGGATGATACTAGGCAAAATCAGCTATACAAGAATGGGCTGTTTGGACGTGAAATTTACCATGACAGGGATCTGTGAGATCTGGAGGCTTAGGGATGAGGTCCTTCTGCACGCCATCTGGAGTCATCACATAACCAGTTCCGTCCACGAGGCCAGCTACGAGTTGCTTGCCTTTGTTACTCCACCCAACAGAGCTAACATCGGCTTTCAAGATGTTGCCATTTGCTCCCGTGACGAGATTGCCGGCCTTCAGGTCCGCCATTAACAACTCGCCAGCGTTCGTTACCAAGGCCACAAGGGATGAATGGGAATCCTCCGCCTGGGCTGGATTGGGCGCAACAGTCCGGAAAGTGGCGCCATTGGTAGGAATGGATATAGCAGGCTGCGCATTAGGCTGTAGTAGGCTTCCTGTCTCAAAGACCGACAGATGAGTCCCGCTTTCTGTCGCAAGCACCAGGGCGCTATCGCCAGAGGCAAATGCTATATGCGTAGGTCTTCCGGGAAGCGAGATAGTCGCTTGCGGTTGGAACGGCTTTGTCTTGACCTTCTCTTTCTCGTCATCTGCGGATATAGCCGCTCTGACGGACTCAGTAGACGCAACACATAACGTGTTCGGACCAGCACCGACTACTATGCCTTTGGTGGCTGCGACAGCGAGTAAGGTGCAGGAAGGGGCAGGAAGCGCATCGGCAGGCCAAGGTGTAGGGAGGAGTTGGACGTTACTGTCGCCGGAAACGCCTTTGAAACCGACTTCCTGTTCCGAGCGTTAGCAGCCTTACGGCCGGAATTGATCGAGTGTACACGGAATCCAGAGGTCTTACCTCCGCATATAGGATCTGGAAGTTCCGGTCCCAATTCGGCGGGAGGGTTTGCAGCCCCCATGCTGAATGCCATCCTGAGTTTGTCTATATCGGCTGAGATAGAACGAGGACGGTCGCCTAAGTGTACTCTGGACTTTGGAGCATGAGGGGAAGGAGAACTCGGCGGCGGTGATGGAAAAGAGCGGCGTTGGAGTTGCTGAGGACTCCGATTGAAGAGCTGCGCAAGAACTGGGAATCTTGATAGACTCCCTTCAAGGAAACGGGGATGGCAAGGCTGTTGGTGAAATGTGAGGAGTCGAAGGGCGATAAATGTCCACCACGGACGGGTGCTTGATCACAGGTAGCAAGCAAACGCGAAACCCATGCCTGGAATTCTTGGGTTGGATCGACAAAAGAAAACAGTAGGAGCTTGGATTCTGGGCACGGGACCTTTGCAGCCTAATATACAAGGCATCAAGACTAGGCGGCGGGAAGCTTCGTCACTCTCAGATCCCCAGCTCCATTCATCGCCGTCCTTTCTCCAGCTCTCCATCTGCAACTCAATCTGGTACCTTTACTCTTTTCGAATACTTTGTTCTTCAGGCTCGCCCCATTAACAGTACTACTATCCGCCGTTACCCAAGTCCAACTGTGATCCCCAGCCGCTGCCATGGCCGGCTTCGACTTCTCCAACTACAACCGCAACGCGGCTCTTCACGCCAAGGGAGCACCGCTTCCAAAAGCTACGAGCACAGGTACAACAATTGTTGGCTGTATATTCGACAATGGTGTTGTGGTGAGTTTGTTTGGGTAATGGTGGCATCATAGTTGATGGGGTTGACCATCAGCACAGATCGCCGCAGATACCAGAGCGACCTCTGGCCCCATAGTAGCAGACAAGGTAAGCTAGCGGGCTCATATTTTAGTATAGAAGGGATTAATTCAATATTTTCCTTTCTACAGAATTGCGAGAAGTTACACTACATCGCACCCAAGATCTGGTGCGCTGGTGCTGGTACAGCTGCTGATACCGAGTTCACCACCGCCCTGATCAGCTCCAACATCGAACTACACTCTCTGTCGACCGGCCGGCCCCCACGAGTGATCACTTGCATGACCATGCTAAAGCAACACCTTTTCCGCTACCAGGGGTACATTGGTGCCTACTTGGTCGTTGCTGGTGTCGACCCAACCGGTATCGGCCTCTACACTGTTCACGCGCACGGATCGACAGACAAGCTCCCCTACGTGACAATGGGATCAGGATCGCTAGCCGCAATGTCTGTCTTCGAGTCGACGTGGAAGCCGAATCTGAACAAAGAGGAAGCCATCGCCTTGGCGTCTGAAGCTATCAAGGCCGGTATTTTTAACGACCTTGGATCTGGTAGCAATGTCGATGTGTGTGTTATTGAAAAGGATAAGCCCACGCAACTTCTGCGGAACTACATGAGGCCCAACGAGCGTGGTCAGAAGGAGAGGGACTACCGCTTCCCCAAGGGCACTACCGCATACCTGAACGAAAAGGTGTTTACCAAGGAGGATCTGAGGAAATATGTGACCGTTGAGGAGATCTCTGGTGACCCTAATTTGATGGAAGTGGACCCCTAGATAGAGCTGACATTTGATAATCGAGCGAACCTTTTCTAATGGAGTACCGCAAGAACTTCCCTACTATTGAATGACCATGGGAAACTGTTATCAAGTACATAATGTCTCTATTCAAGCGTAGTTACCGTCCAAATTTATATAGAAATGTAGGATATCGAGAGCCAATAAGTGTCGCTCCCTCTATATGATACAAACAACTGAAATTCTGTGGACCTTCACACTGGCTCATTCGTACAGTGTTCGAGATCTCAAAGCCCGCACATATTCCCGCCCCTCCGTCTGCTCCACAATACCCCAAATATAGTCATACTGAATTGGAGAGATATACCCCTTCTCCTGGCGAAATCTCACAACACCCGCGTGATACAAAGCGCGCGCAATAGGCGTCTGAATAGGCGCACCGTGTCTGAGAAGAAAGAGGTAAAGCCAACGGACAAGCCGATACGCCCGCTGGGGCGAAAGTTGTTTTGCACACGCAAAGGAAGCAGCTAGAGAATGGACCATGTCCAACGCATCGTGGGGGTCCGGCGTTCCTGCTGACCTGGGACGTGGGTTGTAGCGGACAATAACTCCATCTGCGGGGCCGGGAAGTGGCCATGCTCTAGATAAGGCAATCTTGAGGGGGGTATGGGCGCGCAGAAGACGGAGGACAGACCAGATGGCTGGGGAGTTGCCGGTTCTGGCGATTTGAATGGCCCAGAGGCGGAAGTCGGGGCTTGCGACGTCGACTTGGCGGATTTGGTTGTCGAAATTGTTGAAGAAGAGGTGGCGGGAGGCGTTGTAAGTTTGTGTATTTGCGAATAAGTCGGAGAAAGATAGTGGTTCATTTTGGAACTGTCGGAGGCGTTTCCTCATAGTGTTGGTCATGGGCTTTCCAGTTCGCAGGTCGTCGGCCATTGCTTCCAGGTTGAAAGGTATCTTCAAACGAGATATGTGCTGGACTAGGCTGGTCCAGAGGTCGATTTTGATTTGGCCATTTCTTCTCGGAACTCTTCTTGAGGACTCGTAAAGTCTATATAGACGCTTGGTGACTGATTTAGTGACTTGGGAAGCACGTCTCTGGGAGAATCTCCTCATTGTGTGCAGCATCCAAAGACGCTGCAAAATCAGTTGACGCTTCGCCAATGAATCAGGCTGCTCTCGTATTTGAACCCAGGCTTTAGACAAGGTAATTCTAGATGCATCATGAAGCTTAGCTAAGCACTTCCCCCATCTTCTGAGAAGGCGCGTGTTCTGGGAAGAGATTAAAACCTCAGTGCCGCAAATCAGCGAATTCGAGATGATGTCGATATCGAAGGGCTTTAAGCTTTCTATGATGACGTCCCTGTCAGGCGCCGGGAGTGAATAGTTGGAGTCGCGAAGTAATCTAGCGACGAACTTGGGCAGCCATGAACTGCATAATGACATCCCATATTCGGTAGCCAATAAAATACTCGTGGCTAGTCGAAGATAGCCCACAGTGCCCTCTTCTAAGCAGACACCAAGCCAAGTCTGAACAAGAGACTGGTCCATATCTCGATGTCCATAAACAGCACACTTGCCAATGGCGTCCCACATCGCGCGATATATTTTTAACAGCTTGCGTTTGGCTTTTTGAGAATCCGAACAGGATTTTCTCCAATCTGACCAGCGGGCTATGATCGCACCGATCTCTTCCGGAGGAACAACCCCAAGTTCCAAGGCTCGTATAATGAGGTGAAACTGCGCAGGCCGTGTTTGGAATGGGACCATTGTAGACGAAGAACGCTCAGCTAGTCGAAGATAATTCCCTGCACCTGGAACGTTTAAATGCGGATCGTCCAGGAACAGTGCAAGCTCGTCCGCAGCTGCACGTTTGCGTTGAGACAGTGCCAAGAAATGATCGAACAAGAGGCGGCTACAGCTTGGTTCTTGCCGGAGGTCGATACTCAACTCACGAATAGCACTCTTAATAGCACTCACTGTCTGGTACTCCTGCAATTTCTCTCCAAAGAACTCCTCACGCGTGAGCTCTGTGGAAAACTCGCCAGCGTCCTCCGAATTCCCACCAAATGCGTCTGGGCTCAAAAAGTGATCAAACAAGCTCAATGGGGGTGCGGGTGGTGTGGGCGAAGAGAATTGAATGTCTGTAACACGTCAGGATGGCTTCCAGAGACTCAGGGAAAATGACCGTCGTGGAATCTAACACCTACCGAAACCTCTCTCCGGTTCACTCCATTTCAGATGCTCCCGTCCATTTCTTCCCAGCAAGCTCGCAATATCATCCCCAGGTCCAGAGCCTGCTAGACTAGCAAGCGCTGTATTCCTCCGCTTGGCCAGCCTCCTCCTGGCTTCCAATGGGCCCGGGACCCGACTCTCATACCGTCGCTGTCCGCTCACGAATCGCCGGAATGTCGAGGCCAGGAGCTCGTCGCTGACCCATAGATAGTCCGTAAAGGTGGTCGGAGACGGAATAGCGCCTTGCCTGTAGGCACATCTCCCGAGAGACATGGGGCAATGGTGCCATGCGAGCAATTGAGTGCTCTGAGGTTCTGCGTGTGGTTGTTGAGCTTGGACCGAGCCGACCTGTCAGAAGTTCACGATTGCAAATGACTAAGCCATCTAGTTCTTTTGCAACCTCAGGCAGAAACCCTTAGTCCCGAGGTTAGCATGAACATGGTTCTATCTTTCCCACATACTTACGGGGAAAGTTTCATGACACGCTTCAGGAAATCGTTTAGACAGCGGTTTCGAGATCTACACAGAGCTTGGGGACTACGAAACTCCAGCTATCGTAAACTTGGATTCATCTTACCTCGTCAGGATGCGGCTTCCTACCAACTATTACATGAAAATTAAAATAAGCATGAACCGAAGTATCCTGAACACTGCGCCGAACATTGACCAGAAAGACCTCAATCTCCGCCTTTGACCATCCCAGCAACCGCAGTGGCTTATAGGACCACCCAGACAGGCCCTCTAATATGTTCGACTCCATCCACTGTCCAATATTACGCAGATGCGGATCCGTCGGCCATCTATTGACAGGAGCCTTGAAAATCCGTTCTTGGACATCCACGAAGCCCATTTCCTTCATTCCACGGGCTAGCCGGTGCGCTACGCGCCACTGTCGGGGGGGATCTGTTACCTGGCCGGACTGTATTTGTAGGTCGCACCAGTCTTGGAATGGGTATGTGCTGAACGAGGACTCATCTAGGGGCGGCATTGTGCCGTCATCACATCGGACCATTGTGTCGAATTCGTGGATCTCGGCCCAGCCGCCTGGTCTAAGGTGGCTGTACATTTTCCGTATTAGGTCTTTGTATGAGGGGAGAGCTCCTGAGAGGTGGCCTGCGTGGATGTAGTCGAGGGAATTTCGATCCCAAAGCCACTCGTCTTCAGTGAAGTCGTCAACGATGAAGTGAACATTTTCTGGGACTTCGGTTGGCTGGCAGGGCGAGAGGTCGGTTCCTGTGATTTGGGCGTTGGGGAATATTTGTGCTGCGGAAAGGAAGTCATGAGAACGCTATGTCATGGTCCGGGCCTGGGACATAAAACAAACTTACCAAGCTCGATTGGCCAGATCCCAGAGCCTGTCCCAATATCGACGATAGTGCGTGGGTTGATGATGGGAGCAAAGAATAGGCGCTCTCCCGTTAACATCTTGCACAGGTGATGTTGCATATCTAGACGGTCCATTTCCCGCTCATCGTTGGGAAAGACATATGCTACCGACATCAGTTAGCTCTCCGGATTCACTACCCATGCACTGGGATATACGCACAGCCTTCATGGTACTTGTGGTATGTTCTGCCGTTCTCGATTGGATATTCGGTTACACTCGCAGTGAGTGACTGGGTATCACTGCAGTCAACCATCAGCATGCAACCGCGACAAGACAAGAGTGCCTATCTCCTCTAGGAACAGGAGCGAAGTCCTAAACTGATAGGTTGGGAACTCACTATTCTCGACTCGGTTCCTGCGACATACTGTATCAGCAATAAATTGAAAAGGGTAGAACTGTACGGATGACAAAACTCAAGACACGTAGGAACTTAGTTCAACAAGCAGTTCCCATAACCAAATATGAACTGCACGGTGCATAGGCGAAAACATAGGGGCGATTTGCAAAAAATGGCTTACAGAGAGTCTCCCCGTTCCAGCCGTGGTTTTGGTGGACCTGGGCATTTGGCTTCCGCACCTGTGGGCCGTCGACTAGCTATTGCGATGTGGGGTGAGCGGAAACGGCAGTTGGATGAGTATGGGACCGAGATTCTCAATTGGGTTTTTTTTGTGTAAGACGTGTAGAGCAACGATTGAATTGGACTCTCTGTGGGTACGAACGGCACGTTGAGTTGAACTGATGCTGTAAAGAAGTGTAGAAAAGTATGTGTTTTGGGATACAGCCAAGGACCAAGAACGGGTAAAGAACGGGTACGTATACTCTAATCGAACGGACAGGTTGGTAGGTAGTTTGGGGGGAACGATGTCTCTTATTGCCGCGCAGTATATTTAAAAGGGAGTCTACGCCGCACGGAACAGGCCCGCGGTCGTACTTGTAGGCTTAGTCCAGACTGTAGGCTGTAGCAGCTAGTAGTAGCTGCATTTTTTTTGTGAAATTATGAAATACGGAATTGTCAAGAGAGGGGTTGAAGTGGGTATGGTGCTGGTGCTAGCTAGCTAAGGGGGGCGTCAGTAGTGTGTAGGCAACCTAGTCTTTTTTCTGTTTCCGCCTCCAGGGCTCGAGTCCCGACGGGCTGGATTAAGTTTTGACCCTCTGGCTCTAGTCGAAACCTTGGAACCCAGCTTAACTTAAATGGCATCGGTCCAATGAAGGTGACGAGCGAATGGTGAGGTGGAAGAGTCTCGGGGTGAGATTTGGAATTATGAACCAATGGACAATCCTGACTCACTTCTACATCCTGTCATTGTGTGAAAGCCTCGCACAATTAGGGGCTGGAGGGGTCGGGTTTTCTTCGCTCCCATGCGGAGGTTTAATCAATAGGTCGGCAGCCGATGGACCCAGCTGGAGCCTAGTAGGAGGTCAGTGCCGCGCAGCTTCATGTGTCAAGTGTCCCGGCATTCAGAATCCCAAGAAAGTTAGAATAATCTTTGACCCAGACGGGCGGTTCGCGCGGTCGATCGCCTGACAGTGCTCATTCTATCGGACTCTTTAAGAGTACCACAGGAGTATGGGATGCAGCAAATATCATGCCAAGGTCTGAATATGCTACCGGGATTCATTTTCTTGCGAGTTACAGGCTTTGCCCGCTCTGTCATTTGGCGACCTCAATGACCTGCTCGGGCTGAAAATCTCGAGGGTTAATCCGCCCGAACGTCTCCGTTTTGGTCTATTTCCGAATTAAGAAAAATACCCATTCATCGATCTCACTTCCTTGGGCCGACTAACAGGAAACTCGCCTATTGTGATATGCAGTCAATCGCCATCAACATACCACCGGCAGTTGGGACATAGTGATAATATTTTTGTACACTTTGCTTTTTACCCCTCCGCTTCTTTTTTCAAGACTTCCGTCACACAGTAAAAAGCACAGGCGCGCCTGTTCCAGACTGCTGGGATGGGACGGCGCCCAACTCCGACGGCAGTGCCCTAAATTTGGGACAGCAAAGTCCAAACAGCCTGAACGGATTAGGAAATAGGTTTCGGTTCGCTCAGGGTTGCCGGTATCAATATTCCTCTTATCTTCCATATAAATACATAGATTACCAGCAATCAGTTGTAGTAGACAATTGCTCACCCACAGCGTCTCAAGCTTCGCGAGGGTCTGGTGCCATCTATGCCAGACATTTGGTTGTCACGCATGCAGCTTTCTAGACTCCAAATTGACTTTCAATTCCCGGTCCCGGCCGACCCGGTCGACCCGCGACGGCGTTGAACCTCGCATGAAGCCAACGCAGCGTCCGCCCGGGCGCACCTTTAATTCCCAACAAGAAGACTGACAATGGTAAGTGGTAGCAGTACGAATACAGGACTACTGCGGTACAAATGGTATAAGAGGTAAACTATGGATGATCGCTCCGACAAAGGTGGGATCCAATGGCGGTGGTGCCATGCTACTGGAAAACCTGACCCGTGGATCGCTCCCTTAATATCCGTCCGGATGGGTTGCCCGGCTGCTGAGAATCTTCCGACCCCCGATTAATTTAGCAGTAAATCGGCCAAAGTTAAATATATTAAATCATGCAGACCTCGGTCAGCTCATTCTGACTAGAAACTATCCGAGCATCTTTTCGCGTCAATCTTTGGAAGTTGAGGCCTTGTTAACATATAACATAGTCACCTCGAATTTCAGGCTCGTAATCGCGCCTGCCGATTTGAAAGACTGCGGCCCAGCTCCACGGTCAAATTATTAACGGAGCTGCGGTCCGTATCCAGACTGTCGGAACCTGCCCCACTTTTGTCCTCGAATTCCCGCCCTAGGCACAGTCGTATACGAGTATTTACACGGTCGAGACAAATAGTAACCTTTATACCCATTATATAGTACTAGCTCGGGATCATAATATTCCCGCCTCATAGAGCAGAAAATTAGGCCCTCTAAAAGACGTAAAGCGTATTTAAGGGGATTTTCAATGTCGATCGACCATTGGCCAGAGGTTGACAAGGTATATCCAGGTCGCGTCTGCAGATTTGACTCAGGTTAACCGAGACAGCAGAGGCACCGCTTTGCTTTAGATAGACTCGTCAGTATGTCGCGCTTGTCAGTCAGTATTGGGCTAATAGAAGGCCCATGGCAGTGAGACCATAAAAGCAAAGTGCTGCTGGCGCATCTGGCCTGCCCTGGCTGTAGGACGGCTAGTGGTTCGGTGATTCTGGCGTAGCTCGAATAACGAAGGCAGAGAGCTCGTCGGAGCGGAGATGAGGGGCAAGGACGAACTATGTTTGTATTGGAAGTTCCAGCTAACGAATTCCCAATGTCGGGAAAGTAAACGGCCGACTGACTTAGCTGATCAACGCCATATGCAGCCTATATAATATCCGGCGCTTGCAAATTGATCCGCAATATCCATACTGTGTTTCAACCCAAGAATGAGGACTACGTAAAGCATACACAGAGCGATATTATCCTGCAGCAGACCGCTACTCTGGGCTGATGGAAGCTGAAAGCCATAATGGAGACAAATCCCGGGGCTTGAACGTCAATCCTGCTTATTACACGTTCAAAGCCCGCATGCAGTACACTGTGGTTCAATGTCACAGCATCTGCTGCTAGTTCAGACGATGCATGTGCAACATTGCAGGAATATGGGTCTTGAATTACCCCAGTAACTGCCCAATCCAGGGCTTCTGTCGTGCTGGGGTAGTCTAGCCCATGGGCATCAGTTTCGAAAACCTGGTTGACGCATCGTTAGTTGCAAATCACTGCTACGTGTTGGGTAGATACTGGTGGAGAACCATGTGACATGTTTGTCCAAATTCTGGCTTCCGCAAGGCAACATGAATCCGCTTTTAATCACGGGCAGAAAACGGTTAGAAACCGGTCAGAAAATGAGCTTTATTTCGGCCAGCGCAAGGAGCAGAATCCGATAGATAATCTTGACCTTTATCACGACGCCGTATCTACGGAATAGAAACAGCAGGGTCCGAAGTGCAACCAGAACTCAGACAGCTCTTGATATAAGCCACAGAGCTACCACAGCTCAAGCCGGGCATCGGGAATTAAGGGGCTAGAACTTCGAAGTTTACTGTGGTGTCTATTGCCTAATGCACCACCAACTGCAGTTCCGTGTTCCGGCTATATGTGCGCTAGAATATATTCTACGGGCTTTGTATGCCATCCCCGGCTAGATTAGAACTTCGAGAGTCCGAAGGAATCCTGCAACGCTGAGCCTTACAAATTCTGAAGTGAAAAGAACGCAATTGGCGGAGTCCCATTTCTGTATGCAAGGAGTGTGGGCCGGGGCCTTCAGCTTGTCGGGGATTAGACGACATCCACAAGTAGTTAGATGGTGACCTTTGGAGAGACATTACGTTTGTGGACACTACCAACACGGTACTCTGAAGTGCCGAGATTCTCAAGCTAGAAAGTCTTGGGCTTATCATTTGTGAGGTGCAGCCATTGCTTCCACAGGCTTGCGCCAGGCAAGCTGAAGTCGCTCTCTCGATTACTAGCGAGCAGAAGTGGTCATGTATCGCAAGGATTGGGACCAGTAATATCAACCAGTAATACCAACCTTGGATACTCTCCTTGTGCAGAGCACCCTGTCGGTGCTCCTTATTTGGGATCTTCATGCCGGAAACTAAACGGAAAGGCACGCGCTTAGCTCCAGAATCTGAACAGAAAAAGCTCAGGGGCATGGTTCTATCCTGACATTAGCCTCAGAAACCGTGAGACGGCTGTGCAGGTACAAGTGCGCAAACAATAGTTCCGTAACAGGCTTAGGTAGTTCTTCACTGGGGCTGGCAGTTTCTTTCCCACCACCTACTGTCCCACAAAACTCATGCTACTACTCTCTCTCATTCGGCTTCCAATCGTGTCATGGACAATTTACATCACTTCGTTGGCACAGTTCCCGGTTATAGAAGTCAGGAGAGCTGCAGCGGTGCGCAATGAACGTTGGTAGCTGTGGTATGTGGTCGCTCAAGTATCCGTGTTATTGGTAGTAATCCAACCCAATTCTAACAGTTATCCTCCAAAGGCATCTGATATCTACTTTACGGGTACTTTTTTTCGTCCGTCTTTATTCAAATGTTTGCTCGAGCAGGTAAAAGGTGCTTCGGTCCAGTATGCCTCGCCAATCGCCCTTCTTCCTCGCCGCTGTCTTAGTTCACTACCACAAACATATGCATCTCAAATAAAACGTCTGCTTTGGTCTTTTATCTAGGCGATTTCCCAACATCCACGGCTTCATCGTTGACTTTCTAACGGATGCGGTCGATACACCTTACCCAGTCCTCCGAAGACACGCGTCGAGTGATCGATCTTCCGCGGAAACTCATCAGCGTCACTGAGAGAGCGAGACAGCAGTTGAAAGCGTGATATCGTCGCCCTGGCACGCACCTTGATACCCACCGTAACGGTTTCCTCGCTTGTTTGTGCGTGTTAGGAAACCGCCAAACTCATCGTTCTTATGCAAGCCACTGCCGATTTATCGCCTACATCTATATTATTCGGTCTATCAGAAGCGTGTCACAGGGCATGAAACAGCCTTTAGCATGTTACGCCATGGTGATGGTGACAATTGCTTAGGCTGATTCTTTGCCATTTCTGAAGAGTATGACAGCGAGCCGTAGTTCTAGGGTTCAGAAATACTACCACATATCGAGACATTAAAGAACATTCCTCTTCCTCGTGGTATTGAGCCAGGTATGAGAAGTGAAGGCTCACTACAACCAATAGTTGGAATATGTTGGTCTCACGTGCCAGGAATTGAGGGCCGGTTGCCAGGGCTTGTACCCGTAGTTGTAAGCATAACAGGGTATCTTCTGGCACTGAATGTTCTCGAAAAGCTGCTCGTTGATCCTTTCGTAGTTTTAAAATGATTTGCATGACAAGTGCGGGAAGCGGCCTCAGAGCAGGCCTCTCTAGTATGGCGTAATGTTGTCACCATGGCACACAGCAGTTGAGTCTCAGCTTTGTCTATTGTCACAGAGAACTGATGTCAACTTGGATTCAACATATTATGTATCCTGCGTTTGTATACCATAATCTACTATGTACTATAGTATCGTTAATTCATCATCTTGAACTATATTGCTCTTAATCAGGAAATACCGGGCTCCGCTGACGCACGGTCCAATTGCCAGTAGAACGCGTCCGACGCGTCCACAAATTGGCCACCGCTCCAACCACAACGACCAGAGCCTAGCATTAGATCGAGTCATAATGAACAGTTACCTAAATTATAGTGGTACGAGCTCTTGCCTTGATCCGACCAACCACTTTATTCAGGCCCATGCCTCGCCGTGAAACCCACTCAGTCTATTTCTGCTTGTTGTATGAGTTGCGATGGGGCGGGGTGATAACGACAGGATTTCGAGAAGCAATCCAGATCGATTCCGCACTCCCGACAAACCAGCCTCATCTAGCAAATTGGCACGAGTACCTGCGCGATTGGGTGTGGGTTCATTAGCAGTTACGCCTGGCGCGTCATCAACTTCGACTGCCACTTCCACTCCCTCGACGGTATCGACATCAAGGTCCAGATCAGGGGGCTCAAAAAGGAATACAGCTCTGGATCAGACGACTCTCACACAAATCGAATTCGTGAAGAGGAGTCAGCCCGACTATGATGATGATGTGTTCAAATACATTGGCGGCTCGGGGTCGAACGCTTGTGAGGTGATTGAGATTGACGACGACGAACCGGATAATGCGAACGATAAGAACTACAGACCGTCAGGCTCACGGACAAAACGTGAGAATAGCATTAGGCTTGGCTCTGCGCCTTCGAGATTGAAAAAAAAAGGTTCCGTTCAAGGCGATAAGATTTCAAGAAATGGGCGCAAGAAAAGTGGCAACGACAAAGGAGTGCAAAACGATGATAATACCTTGACACAGATGAAATATGTAAAGCTGATCGACCTTGAATCCGATGATGGCGATGCGAAGCTGGAATATGCCTATCTAACCTCGAGGAAAAGAGACCCCGAGCTTCGAGCGGCCAGCACGGGCAAGCATGATAATACCAAGCAACAGCAACCAACATACGTTTCCGAGCCCCCCAGCGGGCATAAGAGGAGAAAACTAAGTTCATGCTCAATGAAGAAGGAGCCTTGTCAAATGAAAGAGAAGCTAGAGGAGAAAGTCGAAAATCTCCCTTCAACACCACGAAAGCTTTTAAGGACAGAAATACCATCTTCACAATCACCTGAAAGTCCTGGTGTCGCGTTTATCACATCCTCTCAGTTCCGCAGCGCAGCTCGTTCGCCTGAAAGACGTCCACTCATCTTCTCAAAAGAGACCCCTGTAAAGGAGGAACCGCATTCCTCGCTCGAGAAAGGCGATGCCGCTGAGATCGCGCAGATGCCGCTAAACGACAAGAACCAGTCAGTTCATTATGACAGCCCTCAACCCTCTCCATTAGCGCGGCGCGCATCGGCTGAAAGAACGCCTAAAACAACTGGACGCGAAAAGTCTGTTGCTGTTGCTGATGCTCCGGCCGCGTTTGATCCGAGACAGCGCCCAGCACAACGAACAGTCGTGTATGAGACTGACGCAGAGTCGGACTATGATGAATATGAAGACGGCATGCAGGATATTTCAAGCTCATCTAAGGATACGAACATCGCAGTCTACGAGGCACCCGTGGAGAATGAGCCCAACTCCCCAATCATCGAGTCTCAAGAATTACCGCCACAGCCTGTGTCCGTAAAAGAGCCTGAGTATGGCCCATTTTCATCTGAATCGACTCTCCTATCCGAAGCGTCAATATGCTACCGAAGGGTTCATCCCAATACCCAATTTCCGCTAGAACCTGTGCCTACAATTAATACGCAGAAATTGGCAGAGCTCTTCCCAGAGGAATCAAATGGATTGCGTTCTATAACCCCAACTCCGTCATCCTCGCCTATGAAAGCCCCGCTGACGTCAAATGCGCCGATTATGGTGTCTGAAACCCAAAGTCTGGATCAAACTCTCCCTGATTCAGAGGACGGAAGTAGAACGCCGACAGACATTGTTCCTGAGTCCTCACCAGCCGCACGCCATGAGGACAGCGTCCCCTTGAATGGACATGGTCCATCTGCGAGAAACGTTGTGGTTCAAGTTGAATCCTCACAACCAGTAGACAGGGCTGGCAGGCCGAGAACTGCTGGACAGGACTCTGCGCCTCGAGCGATGCTTTCCAGAAGCCAGATTCTAACATCGAGCGTCATGGAAAGCATACCCATACCTGGGTTTTGGATGAGCAGCCAGGACAGCGTGGGAGAACCGTACAATCAACCGGATTCATGATGAAAACGTATATATATCACTAGATTAAGCCTCTTAATTCCTACGTAAAAAGACCACTACATTCTTGCATGCTTCGTGAGTTCGGCGGTCGGCCCATCGTAGACCCGATAACAAAACAAAGCGCCTGCGGAGAGCCAAGACATCATGACTGTCGCTGATCATCGCAACCCCCAATTTCCCCTCTTCCCCAACAAACACCGAACTATGGATATCTACGATTATGTCCAAGGGGATCTATTCTCCTCCAGCAATCAAACAGAAAAGGACGAATCCCAGCAGGGTACAACCAACACGAACCAACCCGCCGTCGATTTGAACACCGAGCTACAGGAGACCTTCCGCGCCTTCTCCGCAAGCCCTTGGGGCTCACGCCTCGGCGACATCTGGGGCAACGTCCGTAAACATGGTGAAAGCTACTACGAAGGCGCACGACAGGAATACGCCGCCGCCAGCGAAGAAGCCGTCAAAGGATTCACCGGCCTCAAAGATAGCCTTGTGGGGCGGACAAGGGGCCTATCGCTCAGCACAGCGTTTGGCACCACCGCTGAGCGAGGAACAACGGACGGCTCTCTAACTCCTACGGAATCTTGCGCTGCGGGAGGCTCCTCCAAGACAGAACAGCAGCAGGATGGTGGCGACAAGAAGACTGCCGGAGGCGAGAGCTTCCTCGCCCGTTTCAAGACGGAGGCGGCTCGACGGCTGAAGGAGCTTGAGAAGGCAGAGGAAGCAGCCGACGAGGCGATTCTGCGCTTTGGAATGAATATCACACAGAAATTGAGGGAGGCTGTTACCATTGTTCCCCCTGAGGAAGAGTCTGGGTTAGACTCGAAGGTACTTTTTGAGAGCAAGGATGCTGAGGGCAAGAGGGTTATCCATGCGACGCGCTTCGAGGCCCAGCTTCATGTCATCCACACAACGCTTGACAGCTTCCTCAAGGACCCTGTGAGTGACGAGTGGCCTGCTTTCCAAAATTCGTTCAGCATCGACGACAAGACTTCTGCTATCGCTGCGGATCTCGAAAAGTACCCGGAGTTGCGCACTTCGATGGAAAAGCTTGTGCCAGAGAAGGTGCAATACGCGGACTTCTGGTCTCGGTACTACTTCCTCCGTCTTGTTATTGAGACTGAGGAGCAGAAGCGGAAGGAACTTTTGAGGGGTATGTCCTATCTTTCTCGAGTCCTCCTTCAGTTATCTCATGGCTAACAATTTCTTGATATCTACAGGCGCTAGCGTCGAAGAAGAGGAAGAAGTAGGCTGGGACGACGATTCGGACGACGACACCGACTCTCCCTCCACGCCGCAAGTCTCGGACAAGAATAAGGCAAACAATGTCGCTCCCGCACAATCCTCCGCCGACTCAAAAACACTAAAACCAAACGAACCGCGCCGATCAAACGACCAGGGTTCCCAGCCGGACAGCGAGTCGAGTTATGACCTCGTCAGCGGCACCACGAGTCGAACTCCGGCTAGTCCCAAGGAGAAATCCAAAGACGATGACAGTGATGATGACTGGGAGTAGAAAGTCCTCCATACCTCCTTGCTGCATATCAGGCAGGACTGTGTGCACAGACAAATATGGATATTTTCGCCACCATTCAGTTCCATCTACTTCGACCACTGGATGATTGAAGAGATGCGACTAGGCGAGACAGAAGGAGTTGGGTCGGTGTTGTTTCTTCTCTCTTTTGCTGTTGTTTTCCAGTGGGCGTCCATTATTGGTCTTTACTTTATTTTCTTACCCCTAGCGATAATCCTCGGCACTAAGTACACAGTCTATATTCCCCAAATGCTCGCTTTGAGTATGCATATAATGCTTCTCTGGAATCTATATATCAAACCCACCCTACGTATATGTTCAGTATATTGCAAGCGCACGCACGGGTTGAAGCTACTCAAAACTTATCTTTACATTGGCGAATGTCGTTTAGTACGCCATGAAATGTCCTCTCCAATGATTCAATAGTTTTGTATCATCTTAATAAGTTAGTGAGCAAGCGGCGAACCTCTCCTCTGTCGCTCGTGAGTATGCGCTGAAGAGCCCCGTGTCCCACTATCACGCCTCAGATCAGCCGCTCGTGAAACAGACCGTCGCATTTGCGAGGGGGTCTCCGGTGTATTTTCCCTTGAGCGAAGCTGATAACCCCTTGTCCTTTCACTAGGCGTGTAAGGTATTTCACTTGACTCCCTGGTATACCCAATAGACATTCCCTCCGGAGTCCCACTGTACTGATAGTCTTCACCTCGTCGCTTGACAGGACTCTCATCGTACGGATCCCATCCCACCCTTCGTCTTGCGTCAGCGCGGAGTCGTTGACGGTATTGCTCGTCTCCCCCGGCGCCAGTTGTCGAAGATTCCTCCAAGAAAAAGTTGAGTAGTTCGTCGCTGATGGAAAGGTGGGACTGTTGTTGGAATTGTTGGAGAGACATCAGGCGGAGGAGAGTCTCAAGGAGTGAAAGTGAAGTCCGGATGTTGTTGAAAAGAGGGTTTGAGATTGTTGTTGGCTGAGACTGGGATTTTCCAGGCTGTGGTGAAGCTGTGCGGCGCGATTCCCTGTCTGCATTTATGGAGAGCTGCGCCATTTTCTCGGTAGGATCAGGCGTCTTGGTAGTTTCATCGTCTGACTCGGTGTCTGACTCGTCGTTCTCGTTGTAGACTTCAAAGGCTATCCACTCAGGATCCAGATCTTTGGGTAACCGCCATTGGTCGGGAATAGAGCTTTCATGAAAGCTCGGGTTCAGGGTATTGACTGTGGTTCCAATCAATTGGGCATCCAGTTGCGCCTGTATTTCATCTATCTCATCTTCAGGCTCGGATTCATGCGGAGCGCCAAAGCCAGCCATATCTCGTTCGACCATCCGACGTGGTGGGACCGCGTTTATATCTCTTTTCAAGAGTAGAACTGGGTTGTTCGTTTCGCCCTCAGTACTGATATTGAGGATCCTTCCAGTGTCCGCGTAAAAGATCTTCGAGATCTGATGGATCGGTATTATCTCACGTATCCCAGCAGCATCAATATCTTCAAAGCTTTGAGGCTGGGACTCGTTTTCATCGAAGGCATGGACTCTTCCATCATGCAGATCTTCTACCACCAAGATTTGGTAGGCAAATTCGTCTATTCTTGCATCAGCCGGTATTTGCAGCGGCCGCTGGCTTCCTGGGGCAACCGCCATATCCATTGGTACTCGTCGTAGCTTTAACCGAGCCTTGTGCATGACCTCCTTCCACGTCGTTTCACGAATACCTTCTTCATCATGAGGGCGGAGATGACTTGCAAATAGCATGTACATCGAGAGAGTAAACGAGGGTCCAATCTGAACTGCTTGTGATGGAGAAATGGAGTACTGCGTGTCACCAGCTGTGAGAAATGTGCTTGCCTGTAGTAGTCGAGAGGGTGATATTGTTGCTGGGAGGTTAGTCGACAGCTTAGCCCCTGAAGTTGTAATAGCCAGGTTCATGAGCGGGACTGCATCCTCAATCCGGACCAAGAGCCTCTTGATATCTTGTATGATGAGCTTGATCATCTCCCTACTTCTTGACATATCTGTCGGGCTCTTTCCTCCCTTCTGACTCTGCTCTTCAGAAAAAGCGGCCGTTGCCAGTCGTTGGCCCAGTGACTGAATATCCAGTCGAAGAGACTTGGTGAGGCAAACTGCAGATTCCAAAGATGTGTTGCCCCGCGCAGCGCTAAGCTTGTCAGAAAAGTCGTCTCATGCGTAAAGGAACAGATAATGCCTCTTACATTAGCTCGATCATGTCAATAGCGGGCGATATAACCTGTTCAATCAGTCATGCATCTTTGAAAAGGTGTAAGAGGGCTCTAACTTGAATCTTGCTTTCAAGTCGTTGTTGGAGCGCAAGTAGCTCATCTCTTTCCACGCTTTTGTCAACATTCTCAAGAGTTGACCTGATTAGCAGCGTTCTCAGCGTAATGTGGAGCATATACACCTACTTGCAGTAATCTCGAAGACTGGCGGATGGCGTAACTAGCTGTGATGGCGATGCCTGAGCTATTGGAAAGTGTTAGAGCATTCTGGTACCGCGCATCGCTCATTCTTAAATGACGTATGGGCAAGCAAGACGAAGGTGCATACCGAATCGCATAGTTCATCGCCTGCTGCGTGAGCTGCGAAGAAAGTTAGCTACTTGCATATCTTTCGACAGCGCCAGTTCTAGCTTACGCGGGCTAGAAATGCGTCCATATTGGTATTACAGACTGGCTAATATTCGACTCCACCATAATGCAAGACGCTGGCAATATGTAGAAAACAAAGGTGTCTCAAGTGGGATGTCTGCTGTGGCTCTCCTGGGCTTATCGATAAGAGGTCACTGTGGCTGGTAACTCTTGGTATTCGTGCCCTACGAGATCGGGTACTCCATATCAGACGAAAGGAGCTACGAATTAACCGCCCCCAGACGACAGATATCTACCTTTGGCACTCCTATCAATCTCTTAATACGCGTAAGTCGGGCAAAAAAATTGAATATCTTGTATTCCTTCTGCCACCATCTTGGTAGTCACCAGCCCTGCTGAGTCAGCACTAACATCTCTTGGCATCCTCCGCTTTGCAAAATCCGCAGCCCCACTCGCCTTGCTCGGGGAAGACACACCCCTCCTTCATCCTCGCCTTTGTCTTTCGAGCAGCCAAATCCTTCTCTTCTTTTTTCCATTGTCTTGTTCGAGCGGTTGTCTTGCTAAGCACTTATAACAATCGACATGGCTAACCAGACTCCTGATTCCTGGGAGGATGAGCTGTCTAGGCAGACTGAGGGCGTTAACCTGAACGCACAGTCACGGCCTCAGCCTCAAGCTCCTTCTTTCCACCCCGGCGCTGCTTCCTTCCAGCCTGGGGCAGCTGCTTTCGTGCCCGGACAGCAGTTCCAGCCGTACGGGGGCTATCCTCAGTATGGCCAATATGGACAGGGCTACGGGGGGTACCAAGGCTATGACCAGCAACAGGCGTACGGCCAATACGGCGCATATGGCCAGCAACCTGGCGGTTACAACCAGATCTACAACCAAAACTACGGTAACTACCAGCAGCAACAGCAATTTTCCCAGAAGCCTCGCCAGGCTGCGCCCGCCGCCGCCGCCCCAGCCCAACCTGCCCCGAAACCCGCCAGCAATGCCGCCCCCAAGGCCAAGGTCCTGAGCATTGGTGGTGCCAGCGACTCTCCCTCAGCTCCCAAAACGAAGGTCCTCTCGATTGGTACCCCTACACCGGCATCGACCACGCCCTCTTCAGATTCTGGATCTCTCGCCGACGCTAAGGGCCCCGCAGCCGTTGAAGCTGCCTCCAAGGTGACCGCCGCGAAGGCTGTTGAGAAGACAGAAAAGAAGGCGGAGCAAAAGGCAGCCGCTAGCGGTAAATCATCCCCGGCACCATCAGGGCGCAACAGCCCTGGGCGATCGAGCCCTTCGCGTGCGGAGCTTGCCAAGGAAAAGCGTGATGCAGACGCTGTCGCTGCGGAGCAGAAGGCAGACGTTGATGAGGAGACACTGAAGGAAATCTATGGTGAAAAGAAAGAGCATGTGAACATTGTCTTCATTGGACACGTCGATGCCGGAAAGTCCACTCTCGGTGGATCTATTCTCTACGTTACCGGCATGGTGGATGAGCGTACACTTGACAAATACAGGAGGGATGCGAAGGAAGCTGGTCGTGAAACATGGTATCTTTCTTGGGCTCTGGATCTGACCAACGAGGAGCGTGCTAAAGGAAAGACTGTTGAGGTGGGCCGTGCTCACTTCAAGGTTGACATTCAAACACCCGATGGTGTCGTTGAACGACGCTTTTCTATCCTCGACGCCCCTGGTCACAAGTCTTACGTGCACCACATGATCGGTGGAGCTTCGCAAGCTGATGTTGGTGTCCTTGTTATCTCCGCGCGCAAGGGCGAGTATGAAACTGGTTTCGAAAAAGGCGGACAGACTCGTGAGCACGCTTTGCTAGCAAGAAACACCGGTGTACGAAAGCTTATCGTCGCTGTCAACAAGATGGATGATCCGACTGTCGAGTGGAGTGAGGATCGTTTCAAGGAGTGCACAGTCAAGGTTTCCAAATTCTTGGAAGCTCTTGGTTACAAGAAGGATGATTTGACTTTCATGCCCATCTCAGCGCAGCAGACCCTGGGTGTTAAGGATCGTGTTCCCAAGGACGTTTGCCCCTGGTACAACGGTCCTTCCCTCATTGAATATCTCACAGAGATGAAGATGCCCGAGCGTAACCTTAATGCACCTTTCATGATGCCGATCAGCGCCAAATACCGTGACATGGGCACTATGGTTGAAGGACGTATTGAAGCCGGTGTCATCAAGAAGAACGCTAGTTGCATCATCATGCCAAACCGTACGAAAGTCGAGATTGCGGCGCTCTATGGTGAAACTGAAGATGAGATTGCGACCGCCACTTGCGGTGATCAAGTGCGCATGCGCCTACGTGGTGTTGAAGAGGAAGATCTGCTTCCTGGATTTGTCATGTGTTCCCCTAAGCGTCCAGTTCACTGTGTCTCTGCCTTCGAGGCTAAAATTAGGATTCTTGATCTCAAGAGTATTCTCACTGCCGGTTTCAACTGCGTCATGCACGTGCACTCAGCTGTGGAAGAGATCACCATTGCAGCTCTGCTCCACAAGCTCGAGCCCGGTACTGGACGCCGGAGCAAGCGCCCTCCGCCTTTCGCCAGCAGGGGTCAGACTATCATTGCCCGCATCGAAATCACTAGCGCTGCCGGCGCTGTTTGTGTTGAGCGTTTCGAAGACTACAACCAAATGGGTCGTTTCACCCTACGTGACCAAGTAAGTGCTATCTTTTGTTGGGTAAAGCAACGATAAACTAATCAAGACCACAGGGCCAAACTATTGCTATTGGTATGATTACCAAGCTCATTGATGCGTAGACGGATCCCCAGTAACGCATCCTAATACTCTCATGTGATATTACTGGGCAACGGTCAAGGTATCCCAGGGACCCAAGGGTGACTTGAGGGGGCTAAGACTGGTTGATGATGATGAATTTCATTCGATTACTTTTCCTATAGATTTACGCATTTTTGTTTTCTGTTTTCCTGGATATGAAAAGTCATCTTTCGCGTTTGCCGTTGTGTAGACCTTTTCTAGATACCATGAAGTAGCCCACAATATTATCATGACAAGTTACGATTACATGCAAAAGATATGTCTATTTAGGGGAATCACATCACGCTTGCCCAACTCATTCTTTCAATCTTAAAGTCACCGCCTCTTCTTCCCAACCACCTTCGTAAACCCATCTTCATCAACTTCAGGCTCAACTCGCTCCCTCGGAGCACTCACTAAAGCTGGAGCCTCCCCCATCTCCTCGTCCTCCTCACCATCCTCCTCATCATCGTCCGTCTCACCGTCCTGATCCTCCCCCCTCTTAAACGCCGCAACAGCATCGCCCTTCTTCGCCGCCTTCCTCTCCCATTCCTCCCACATCTGTCTGATGCCATCGAACTCCCCATTCTCGACCATCTTGCGAATTTCCATAATCCGATCTGCTACCTCCCCTGCACTTTCATCGTCTACAACAACATCGAACTCGTCATTCATTACTTGTATCAAGACGTCCTCCAGGTCCTCTGCGTCGGTTTCCGGGCGGTCAGCAATCATGTCAGAGATTGCGCCACAGAGCCAGTCGCGTTTGTCAGCAGAGGTCGGACCACCCCAATTGCTTGTTACTGCGAGTGAGAGGGCTGGCCAGGCGTTTATTGCGAGCGTTATGCCAAGGTCGAGGTAAGAGGAGGCAGTTTGCTGGGCGGGGTTCGAGGTTGCCGCTGCGGCGGTGGTGGGCTGTTGGTCGGACATTGTGGGCGACTTTTGATGTAAGTGGTATAGCTTGTGCTTTTATTGAATGGTTGTCTGCAGTGCGTATGAGCAACACTGCGGGAGTTTCGATTGAGAGATCGTCTTTGGCAATAGTCTGAATGCGGGTGATATATTGAATTGAACTGATTTTTGCAATTGCGTGCTGGTCTGCCGCAGCTATGGAGCTGAAATGAGGCGGAAATCTTTCGATCAAGAAATTATGCAATTATAAGTTCT
This sequence comes from Aspergillus nidulans FGSC A4, assembly GCF_000011425.1. NCBI lineage: Eukaryota > Fungi > Ascomycota > Eurotiomycetes > Eurotiales > Aspergillaceae > Aspergillus > Aspergillus nidulans. The sequence continues at coordinate 2,740,769 of NC_066263.1, read as the reverse complement.
TATAGTCAACGGAACCCTATAATTGAGAGAGCCGCGAGAGTGAGGGGTTGTAGTTATGAATCGCTGCGACCTTGAATTTTTTCCACCTTTTATCAGCAACAGCGGATTAGATATGATAAGATTTAGTCAGGTGACTCTATCCACTACGTAGGCACTGCATAGTGTTGAAGAAATATTCGAGGATATAATGGGTATAATATCATGACAAACAGCAGTCCAGACCCTATATGATGGTATAACGCATCCTGTATGCAACCTGCCGAAAGAGAATAAATGATCCTCACCTACCCAAACGCCATATACCAACCAGGTAAATATAGAAACAGAAAAACGGAACATCTGTATCACAAAACATAACTCAATATTTCTTGAGCACGCATTGCAGTGGCGATATGCCACGGCAGCGTGCCAGTTTGAACTATCCGCGTGCCTCGTACTCGCGCAAGTGTCGCCAGGTCACGGTACATTCCTATGATCTCGCGGAGGGTCGTTTCGTAATGGGTTGAAGGTCGCTGTGTGAATAAGAGGTTAACGTTCATGGTATATGCCCCATCCGCATCCGTAGTACCTCTGCGCCGAACTAGATAGCCACTAGCTAACGCAGGGCGGTACTCGGTGAGATGAAGGTTGCCGTTTAACCGATGCGATAATAGAACACACCAGGATTCGTCGCAAATGTCAACAAGCAGAGACTCGGATTCTGACTCTAGGAGTGAGTCCGTCGGAGTGAGAGCATTATTTGCTGCATTGGCACCACTCGGGGGAGTTGGAGCATTTCCCGGTCCATCCGGAGAAAGGATAGAGCCACTTGGAACCGGGGTAGCAATAGGCGTCGAAGAAGCCTGGGGATTAAGAAGGCTCATTGATAATGGTGACGGTGGAGGGCTGAGGGAAATATCAAAGGCGGTATTGACGCTCAGTATCGCCAATTCTATAGCCATGGATCGTGATTTGTTGTACTGGTCCGCAAGATTCAACCATGCTAAACATCATTAATACAAGCATCAGAAAGAGTGGGGGTGCGTGAGCCTCACTGTCATATTCGTCCTGGTCCACATTGTCGGTATTGACGATGATGACTCTCCATCGTCCTTGGCTTTTGTCCATGATATCCCTTGTTGCAGCCCAAATCTCAGACCGCACAGCAGAAAGAGTCCGAGAAGCCGTAGAGTTCCGAAAACGAAGGCAGTAAGACATTGTTCGTTGCAGGGCCCCAGAGTTGTCTGACCATGCCACGGTCATCCATCGCTGATCTTGACTTCTAGAGCATGCAACGTGAAGACATCTCCCTTCCTGCAGAGGCGAAAAACGTTCAGAAGCAAGCCTGAATCCAATTGATGGGGGAAGAGTCTCGGCCAGCATTACAGGTGGCGCGCAGTTCACAAGGCTCGGTTGCATTTGTCTTGTAGAGCACCGACTGTAGACTTCCAAGGCCAGGTTTAAATATTCTGCCTGAGGAGGCACAACTAAAGACTCCGCCGACATAACGAAATCCAATGGAACGATCTGCAGCAAAACTTCATCTACTTGTTTAGGTGGTTTCTCGGCGCTGGCGAAGTAATTTTGTAGTAGGGTCCAGAACGCAGCGCAAATGTCAACCAGCGAAGCAGCATGTGAGAACGGGTTTATGATATAAACAACAATATTGTCCTTTGATGGCATGCCATCCAAAAGAGCGGTCCCTGAGAAAATATTTAGTTGAGGATAATCCAGAGCTGCGAGTGATGTTCTTACCGAGCTCCTCACAGATTAGCTTTAGCTGCTGCACAGCCGTTTGATAATTGGGCCTCTTTACCGATTTGACATCCCATTCAACTAACCCGTTTCTGCATGCATCGATATTTTCTCCCCTGGAGTGGCTGCCAAGGTTGCAGCTAGGGTAGAGAAGACCCAACCTGTCCAGGAATACATTGGCTGCTCTAGTCGAGAATTGAGGGTGTATGCAATAAGCAGTAATATCCTTCGGTCCATGAGCAGGTTCCAGGTCAAACGTCTCCCAGAAAGATATAGCGGGAGGCAGAGTTTCCAGAAAGTCTTTGCCGCGCCGGACACGTAGATGTGGTGGTGATAGTTTCGTGATCGACCCTCTACCAGTGTCTTTATGTTGAAGGTTCTGACGAGGAGCGGGACCAGCATCTGGTGAGAGAAAATTTTGTGCATTTTGCTCCTGTAGTGAGACAAAACTGTTCAAATCGAGCTTTTCAATGCCACCCAAATATTCGGAACCCTCTAGCAATTCCCGAGACCAAGACGGCTGATTATCCAGGCAAGAGACACTAAATCTGCCATCAATCTTGTGATCCAACGATGATTGCGTGACTTGGTCAACTAAAAGCTGAGCAACCTGAACTTGTATTTCTCGCGATGCAAGCGACGGGAAGATATGGTTTTCAGATAATGTGAAAAATCCAGCAATTGACAAATCCGAGAAAATAGAGAGAAAGTTCCCTATAAAGATTGAATCCTCAGACCTAGGCATATTTACCTCCTGCTCGGCGCCAATTGAGCTCATCACCGAAGATGGTTTAGGAGAATTAATCGGGCTGGAGACCGCACGCTTTCTTTTCAAGGTTGTCAAGGTCATGTATGGCATAGTGTTCTCTGGGCCAGTATTGTCACACCCGTCATCTGACTCGCTCTCAGAATCGGGACTTGAAGCTGAGTCGACTTCATCAACCGGGCTCCCTTCGGCATCGGCTTTTTTAGAGTATGCTAGCGCCTTCATATGACTTTTTCGACGCGGCAGGCCAATAGTTGGAATACCATCCGAAGAAGTGTGGGGATCATGGTTGAACGCGGTCCTTACTCCCATAAAAGAAAACTTGCCGTCTGCACCATACTTTTGATCCCATGAAGAGATATTGCTCTTGAATGCGACTGGACTGTAGTGACTCAGTGCGTTGCTTGTCTTAGCGAGAGATTTTGGGCTGGTACTTGACTCTGGAAAAAGGATCTTCTTAACCTCAACAGGGCTGAGGGGGGGACTGGCTGTCTGAGCGTGATCCTGGTGAGGCGACAATACTAGTGCATCATTCACGGAAAGCGGCTGACCATGAGGCACAGGAGCAGGATGTATTTGCTCGAGGCTTCCCTTCGGAGTGTTGTTTCTATCAACCGAGACAGGTGAGGACGAAACTAGATCTGAAGGTCCAAGGGGAACATCCGGTTTGTTTGATTCGATAAACCCAGGACTTTCTTGAATATCCTCCATATTGCCGCCATTGCTAGGTTGATCAAAGTTTTGGTCATCGAAAAAACTAAAGTCGGCATCTGTGATCCCCTTGGTACCAAAGTCCTTTTCGTTCATGTCTCCAAAAAGATCATCGTCTTCATTGGTGTCATAAAGACCAGATCCGACACCAAGCCCCGCCGCCGGGCCGAAATCCATAGTCGTATCTGGATCTAACGCGTTTTTTGTCGTAGTCGGCACTACGGGATTAAGTCCTATGCCGGCCGTCCCATCTGGCGGCGTCGGATACACAAGGTTGGCGCTCTGCACTTCAGGGTGAAGAGAGGCACGGGATAGACTTTCTATCCCTTCTGGCAGACCGACAGGTCCGGGTGATGATGTGTCTTGGCTGTTAACCTGCCGTTCTTGGTTCTTGGAAGGAAGCTCCGACTTCGTCTCCACAGCCTTGGGTATCTCTTTAGCACACCAACCCTCCGCGAAGTCCAGTGGGTCACAAAGAAAGGGAAAACTCTCCCCGGTTCTGTCCAAGGTTTCTGACTGGTTTGACTTTGATCTTCGGAAGCAGTATATTGCAGGCCAAAGTATACGTTTTAGCGGGAGCGAAGAATTCTCTTCTTTGAGTCGAGCGGCTTCTCCGGACAACCTGGAATAGAACGGTTCCCAGACCTCAACCTCCACCCAGCCATCATCGGTCACCGGTTCAGTGGGTAGTCCAAAGTATCCCAACCATTCTAGAACATTTAACTGCCATCGTCTAATATCTTCCGAGGCCGACGTGGGGCGCGAATGGCTGTTTTTCTCCGAGTGAGAAGTTATTAGTCTTGCAATTGAACCAGTAGGTGCTAGCCATAAATCAGCTCCGGGTAGAATAGCAGATGCACTTTCTTCTGGTTGGCTCAGTCGTAACAATCCAGTCTGCGCAATAGTCTGTAAGGCAATGGTCAATTTTCCTGCCGAAGTCAACTGGACGTGGAGGGAGGTCAGTGCTGAAACAGAAGTGGACCCATTGCCGGCAGGGCCCTGGCCATCATCTAAATTACCGTTGACGGTGTTGAAGAGAGTCCGCGGTCCCAGAGGAATGGCGTTGTTTTGTCGAACTATTTGTAGACTGAATGCGGCGGTGACGGCTGAGATAAATGAGGCATATATTGCCGCGGAGCCGCCAGAATTATCCGCCCGCCTAGGTTGCACAGAGTTGTTTTGCAGCCGTTGGGATGGTGCGGGAGAATTGGCGTTCGTGGTCTGGAGATCTGACAGGTGACTCTTCGCCAAATCCGCAGCAGAGACGCTTCCCGATGTCCAGACTAATGAATTGGTAAGCGTACTGTCGTTGTAATTGACCTGTTAGGCAACTAACCTTTTAGAATTGTAGAGCCAACAAGAAGGCGATTTGTCTGATCTCCGCTTTCACTTAAAAGTACTGGTGCGAGGTGCTCAAAGTCGGGAGTGGCGGAGAATATCAACAGACCAAGGCGTCTCGGGTAAATCAACACTAAGCTACCTTGACTCCTTAGCCGAAGCTCGAGCTCTTTGAGGCGACTGATATGCTTCAATAGGGTATGCCCATTATTGGGGCCGTCACCTGGAGGATTAGTGCCGCTGGTATCTTCAGTGTAGATCCTCCAGTAGACGTTGGAGAACCCATCCTAACGGAGCATTAGAGCTCAGTTGGGAGCTGTAACTAGGTAGGAAGAGTACCTACAATGACGCGAACGTTTGTGATGCATCCCCCAGGAAAGTCCATGTTTTAGCTGATGTCCCAGGGTGGACCAATATAAATAGCCAAGGAAGCTGTAAAGACCGAAGATAACTTCATTTCCAAAGCAAGTCGAACCAGAAGTAGCTTCTCAATCCGCGGCCCATCGTATCGGGATGTTGACGGAGACAAAGGTCAGCGATAAGTCGAACTGCCCAGGTGTCCTCGCCGTACGTGCGAGGTCGGTAGCCAGGGACGACTGAACTGTTATGGAGAGTAGACCATGGGATCAGGAAAAGGTGTACGACGAAAGGATCGACGGTAACAACATCCTCAGCAGCAGGAGTTGCGGCGAGTTCCAGTCTGAGCACTCAAAGCCAAGTCCCGAGTCGATTACGGAGATTGTTGGCGTTCGTGCAGCCAATCGGGCGCCCTCGATATCCGCAGCATCACGTGCTACCATTTATCGATAACCAGAAAAAATAAAGAGAAAATCGCCAGCCTGCAGTCTCTCAATACAGCAGTCACCAGAGCATCATCACCAGCATGAAGCTCTCAAACCAGTCGGAAGTCCCTGTCTATACGATATCTGGGTCAAATACAGCCCGTCCACTACCTGAATGGCTCGCGAGACGGCGAAAGCGCAGTCTAAAGGACGATCCAGAGTATGCGAACCGGATTGAACTGCTGCAGGACTTCGAGTTTGAGGAGGCAAGCCAGTGCATCCGGGTCAGCGAAGATGGGGATTGGGTCATGAGCACAGGTAATACGAGAGTTCTCTCTAAGAATAAATGGAGAAACTCCCAACTGACTTTGTAACTCCGGGTAGGAACCTACAAGCCCCAAATACACACGCACCACCTTCCTCAGTTATCACTTTCATGGGCTCGCCACACAGATGCGCTCAATACAACATTCCAACTGCTTTCCTCCGACTATTCGAAGTCTATCCACCTACAATCTGACCGATCGCTCGAGTTCCACACTCCTGGTGGATGCCATTACCGAACAAGGCTTCCACGATACGGGCGTGACCTAATATACGACAGAGCGTCCACCGAAGCTCTTGTCCCAGCCGTCGGCGTAAACGCCGACGGTATGGGTGAAGTCTTTCGCCTCAATCTAGAACTGGGTCGTTACATGCGGAGTTTCGAGGTCGACGTCGGAGGCGACGACTTCACGTCGGCTGGCGGAGGTGCGTTGCAGGGTGGTATAAATACCGGTGCTGTAAACACAGGCGCTATTGCGGAAGAGAGTCATGGTCTGCTCGCTTTTGGTACGACTTTAGGCACCGTTGAACTCTGGGATCCGCGAGCGAAGGGCCGCGCAGGAGTGCTGTTGCCTCCTACGCAGATCGGACCTGATGATGCGAGAAGCGAGATCACAGCGTTGGAGTTCCATCGTTCTGGGTTAACGCTTGCCACTGGTTCCTCGAACGGTCTTATTCACCTCTACGATCTCCGTTCGCCGGTTCCTCTACTCAAGAAAGATCAAGGATATGGTTTCCCTATCCACACTCTTAAGTTCCTACTGCCGTCGACCACTACACGAGAACAGACTTTGGAGCCCAAGATTCTGTCTTCAGATAAGAAAATTATCAAGATATGGGACCCTCGAAATGGTAACCCATGGACCTCCGTTGAGCCCGCCGTTGACATCAACTCGGTCGCCTGGTGCAAAGACAGTGGAATGCTCCTAACAGCCAACGAAGGGCGACAACAGCACTCATTCTTCATCCCCCAACTCGGTCCCGCTCCGAAGTGGTGTTCGTTCCTAGACAATCTGGTTGAGGAAATGGCCGAAGATCCGAACGACCCCAACGCCTTCAACGCTGGACAGGCCGGCTCTGTCTACGATAACTACAAGTTCCTGACTCTACCTCAGCTCAAGACTCTCAGTCTAGACCATCTGATTGGAAGAACTAACCTACTGCGACCCTACATGCACGGATACTTTGTCGCTCAGCGCCTCTACGAGGAAGCCAGGTTGATTACCAACCCGTACATCTGGGAGGAAGAGCGCGCAAAGAGAATCAAGGAGAAGATTGACAAGGAGCGTGAAAGCCGAATTAGAGGGAAGAAAAAGGCAGCCGTCAAAGTCAACAAGAAACTCGCCGAACGCCTCATGCAGATGGAGGAGAAGAACGAACGCCGCAAGGCCAAACGCGTTCTCCAACAAGGCGGCGACGAGCCGATGGAAGATGCCGATGCTACCGCTTCTGCCCCCACACCCACAGCAGTACTCAGCGACAACCGTTTCGCCAAGGTCTTCGAGGACGAAGACTTCGCCATCGATGAGACGTCCCGTGAGTACTCTCTCCGCAACTCAGGCAGTGCTTCGGAGCCTGCCCCTCCTCCTAGGAAAGAGCGCGGCCTCACAGCCGTCGAGCAAGAAGCCATCGACGAAGTCCCGAACTCCTCAGACTCAGACTCGGATTCAGAAAGTGAAAGCGAAAGCGAACAAGAACGACCCTCTAAACGCAAACCCTCCGCCCAAAAACAGAAACCCGCCAATAACATCACCCGTCGTCAGCCCCAAATGCAGGTTTCCTCCTCCGCAGCAGCCGCCACCTCCAACCGCGACCGTTCCTTCGGTGCTCGCGCCCAGAACATGCGCACGAAAGAGAAGCCAGCTCGTCGTGTTACCGTGGTGGGTGAGCAGGAATTCACATTCAACCCTAGAGGAAAGGGATCTTCGAAACAGAACAACAATGCGCCCGTCAAACCAACTACCGCGTCCTCCGACTACAGGACGAAGGAGCGAAGAAGCGCCTCCGGTAATACGTTCCGCAAGATGTGAGCGTGGCCGTAAACCAAAGAATTTGCGCTCTTTCTCTAGGTATTGGGCTTGGGCTTGGGCTTCGTCATTGTTCATCCTTCTATCGCGCGATTTGAAGCGTGTATACAACACAGCTCGCTATATTAGCGTTAGTGTCTATGGGCCAGAGCAGTGCAGACCGCCGCTTCAAAGCTTGCGCTCTCATGTCCCATCCACAGAGTGCTACGGACTGCTTTACCTTTCTCGGTCATTCGAGTTAACTTCCCATGGGAAGAAAGAAGGATTTTAGTGGCGGTAAATTTCAAGGACTTGGTTACCCTTATAGAGAGCCGAGTGAAACCTGGGATAGGACGAACGAGATTGCTACAAGTCTCTTTAAGCCGGTCGAGCCACTCCAGACAGACCGTTTCACGACATATTCATGCAACAGTATCGCATATAGAAACTGTGGTTAATTGTGATACCACCCATCTTGTTAATTTAGCGTTCTCTTCAGGGAGTCTTAAGATTCTGAAGCAAAAGTTTTATGATGCAACCAATTCAACTTCGGGGTCTTCTGTAATGTACTTTGTCGAAAATAAATTGATTGAATTAATATGACATCGTACTTCTGTGTTGTAATCCAATATCTATTAGAAAGCAACAACACTGCCCAAACGCCGGCATTGGCACCAAACCCTGAAAAGCCAACGAGCAGTTTGACACCACTACATTGTCAGAAAGGTATAATAAACGCAGCCAAAACACCCAAAACACAAGACACAGACAAACCTGCCGTTTTAGGCTGAAGGCCACCAAATAACCGGGAAAACATGTTCAAGGAAAGCAAGCAATTTGAAGTTCAGGGGAAACAAGTCGAAGCCAAATGAACCATTGAAGGTCTTTCGTATCATTCTCTATTTGCCTTTGCAATCGGTAGCAGATCAGTCTATAAGAAAATTCCATCACGCAGCACGGTGGCCAAACAGAAAATAAGAACATCAGAGTGTATATGAGTTAACAGCCAGAAAACATGAGTAGCCAAAATCCTAGTTGGAAGTGTGGGGTCGGTGAGTCTTACGAGTTTGAGGAGGTTAGGGAAGAGCAAATTGTGTAAGGAGTTGATTTGTCTTTAGCGTAGTCAAGGCCAAAGATGGAAGCCAGAGAGCGTGCCTCGCTTTCCACTACCTCGTCTGGAGCTCCCGGTATTACCACTTGAGTCTGGTCCGTGGTTTCCCTGCCGGCCTTCCTCGAAGCTCCGCCGAGATGCACCAAAGTCACTCATGGCGAATAACAAGGGCTCGTCCTCTTCAACCTGGGCGGCCTGCGGAAGGTTGTGGCGACCGCCGCCAGATCCTCGTCCAGTTCCTCGGCGGTCTTCCGTGCCGCTATGGCTGGCGCCTGCATTGGCATCGCGCTCAGCCTCTCGCTCAGCTGGGTAGGGATGGATAAGCCCACCACGTGCAATACTGCTGGAACCGGAACTGAGAGAGTGGGGACCGCCGGAGAATCCGCGGCCACGAGAATGGCTAATACGCCGTTGGTGCAGAGGGTGGTGAGAATATGGGGATGTTGCCACGGTTGGGCCCGATAACGAAGCATCACGATGAGCGCCTGGCCCCCGTCGTGTGGGGCCTCGAAGAACATTTCCATCATCGCCTCCGCTGGAACGCGCTCCAGATTCTAACGGAGCTATATTGGTCCCAATTGGTTCGTAATCCTGTTGCCGTTGCAATGCCCCAAGAGTAGTATGAGATGGCTCCTCAGCTCCAAGACTCACGCTACGCATAGTGAAAATCTCGTCATCATCAATAGCATGGCTACTTCGACGGTTGGCAGCTGAGCTAGAGCGACGGAAAGTAGAGGGGAAGATGGTCGCAGGCGAAGTGGGAATCGGTATGGCGGTAACTGTTGAAGGGAGACGTTCAGTCGTAGTCTCATCGCTTGCATCCTCTTCTACCGGCGAACCGTTATCTCCGTGTAAACGTGTGGTGGTATTATCGACTATACTGTTGGAGCTGAGCCGAGAAGGTATGGCGGGAGTATGGGGAGTATGAGGAGATATTGCTTTCCCTCCGGGAGATGAAGCGGTAGAGATGGATGTACCAGCTATACCCGGAACCCCAGAAAGTTGTTTGCTGGAAGTGGCGGATGAGCGGTTCATGAGCAGCGAAGATGACATCGAGTCAGAAAGGGCGGCATTGGAATCTTTCATGCCCCGAAAACGGCTTAGAGCAGCAGAAGCTGCTGTCATCCTCCGGGAATGATTGTCCATAGCAGTCTGGCTCGAAGGGCTTAGCAAATCCTTTCTGAGATCGAGCATCTTCAGGAATTCCGAAATGTTCTCATCGTCAGCGTGAATTGAATCGGAGCTGGTTCCTGTGATCTCGGCAAGTAACCCGGAGCCTGGCTGGGCACCAGAAGACGTTGCACTGGCTCTACCACTGGAGTTGTCGTCTTCTAGCTTGTTAATGCCTCCTGAAGACGGCCTACCTCGGCGGTGACTGAAGGCACTACTATATCTCGACATAGGTGTGGGACGAGGGGATGCCGAGTTCGGGGATGAATTAGCATTATCGGGACCAAATGAGGGCGGCTTGCGTGATGAAGTAGTCACTGAGGGTGGCGGCATATGCCTAGAATCAGACAGTGAGGTTCGACCGGCTCCAGTCGTCCGAGGTGAAGCACTTAGTGGAGGATCAACTAGGGAGGGCGACGCGGACAAAGGCGGTGCCTTGAACGGCTGAAACGAGATGGAGGGCCTTCTAGCAACGTTGGGATTTGTGTCATTAGCAAGAGTCGCAGCGCGTCCTACTGGGCTAGCCCTCGCAGCTGCGAAAGAATTCCGATGTGATGAGGTCGGCGGGGATGGAGAGGAAGCCCTTGCTTCTCTGGCGGCTCGAAGCGCAGAGATAGGGCTTGCGCCGGTAGTAGGACCTACATGGTGGAAAGTTGACAAGCTGCCGTATGCCCGACTAAGGTCTGGATCTTCCACAGTTCTTCTTGTGAGCGGTGCCGATCCAACTTCCGGCGTTACTCTAGCGTCCAGACCCCCGGATGGTAACGACGGTTGGAAGATCTCATCGTCAGCTCCCATGAACTGGGAGCTTAGAAGAGCCTCAGAGTCGTCGACGCGGAAGTCGCAGCATGTCCTATACGTCACTTGCACAGAGAACGGGCCAGCAGGAGAATCCGTGACGCCAAAGCTGTAAGTGTCAACCACTTTCGTATCGCCCTCGAACAAGGGCATAGTTAAGTGATCCTGTTTAGACAGATCCCGGGCATGACCGCTGAATATCCGATATTTGACCCTGAGCGCAGGGTGTGCTCGTGATCGACCGTTGCGTTTAATAAACTTCCAAGCCGGAAGAAACTTTGAATATGTAAAGAGAGACCGGAAGAGGATGATACTCTTCTTGTATACCGTCGGCAGGATAGCGCCAAGATCACTGGGCAATTTACCAGGCATATCGCCCAATTCTACTCGCCATCGCTCCAATATCACATCTACCGCTCTGGATGAAGAAGCTTTAGCCGGTCGCGAGCTCTGGGACGCAGCAAGCGATTCCGTCACATCCCAACGTTTCCCATTATCATCCAAAGCCACAAGTGTCTGATTATTTGTGAGCCCTGCCGTATCCAAGTACGTCTCGATGATCATTGGCGGCGGTCGGTTGTCTGTGGCATCGCATGTTCTCCAGGTCTTGAGTTGATCCTTTAACGCATCCGTCTCTTCCAGCTCGACATTAAACTATGCACAGGTCATGTCAGCCAGAATCATTCTAAAGCAGCAGTACAAGGCGGCGAAATATACCCAGCGATTCACTCGAGGTACGTTGGAGTTCTTAGCATAAGACGGGGGAAGTTCGACACGGGAATGGAGGATGATGAGAGCAGCCTTCGTATGATAGTTCTGCAATAACGTTAGAAGATAGATCCCATGTTTTTTGGAACCTCTTAACCGCTCCGGCAACAAGAGATATGGGCCATACCGTGACAATCTGGTTCACCTTGCTGATAGCTTCCGGTCCGGGCTGTGAGCTTTGTTCGGGTTCGGCAGTATCATTCTCAGTTTCAATTCCCAACCCTCTATTTGTATGCGTCCGAAGGTCGAAGGCTGGTGAATCAGAACGGCGATCGTAATCCTGGGACCGCCGAGCCGATGAGGTAGACGCCGCCGGAGCGGGCGACCGCGGTTGTTGATGCATGGCTTAAGGAGAGATATCAAGAATCTAGGCTGGTGATATCCGGCAGTACGATCCAAATAGAACGGCGGGGTCGTAGGGCGTATCTGAATCAGGAAGGAAACGGGGGAACGACGTAGCCGTTGTGGATGGCCATGCTCACGGACGCAATAGAGGCACAAGATAGGTCGATATGCAGTGGAACCCCCAGATAAAGAACTCAATGATGAGTCAAGCAAAAAGCACGAGCTGGATCACGTTTGAGGCTCTAGATAGCAGGCAGCGATATCATTGTTTGCTGTGTCCAGGCAACAAGGTGTTGGTGAGGTTGGTCTAGACAACCCTTGGGAGCTTCTCCGCACTGACAGCGGCTCCAGATAACGGACGGGGATCAGGTCCGGAGAGATCAGCAATTCAAGGAGTCATGATCAGCACGGCGGCGTCTGAGATGTCGCTGACAGAATGAGGAGAGAGGGAGACCGAGTAAGGAAGAAATGAAAGGGAGGAAATAAAGAGGTGTGAAAGAGCGGCAAAGAGAGGAAGAGAGAGGTGAGTAAGTCCAGGCCTGCGGAAGGGTCTGTGACGCACACTGGTGACTTGACTCGATGGGGCCCTGGTCAAGTGCAGCCTTCCGCCATGCTCTTGTCTCTACTCCTGCTAGAGTCGGGCTAGTCTAAACCAACCACAACCAATGTTTGAAATTCCCAAATCAACAACAGGATCATCTAGGTTGAAATCCGTCAGTCTCTCTCCTCGATTCCCAGCAAATTCGCGATCAGACTGGTTGGTGGTGAGACCATGATCCAGACGGTGTTTGGGAAGGCGGTGAGCCTTTCCCCATAGATCTGCTCGTCTGGTCTGGTCAGGTGCGCTTGCGTTATCTCCTTTCAACCTTGCGGAGTACTTTGAGCTCTGACCTTCGCAGTCTCTGACAGGCCCGGTTTTTCACTCCGTCCCAGACTGCTGCCAAATTCCAGTATGCCATATCAGCAGTTTTCGCTCAGGCACAGACCACTTCCCAAGCCTTCATGTCCCTGAGACTGGTCGCCTCATCTGCACTCAGAAGGCATTGCACGCGTCTCTATACTCTACAGGTGGAGTCAAGGCAGTCAAGGCAGACTCGTCTAGTCGCTCGTCAGGCTTCAGGCAGAACTCCTTCTGTTGTTGGCTCTCCATGACATGGTTATTGATCTGTCACTCCGTATTTGCTATCTTACAGCGCGTCGGGTGTATGCTGAGATCTAGACTGCCTGCCACCGCCAGATCTGCGGAGTAGACTATCGATAACCGATCACTCTACGTGGTCTGTGGCCTTGCAATCAACGAAACTAGCTTTCTTAGCCTTTGTAGGCAAGGCCTAGCAATAGGATAGGGGATGATCCAAATAAGCAGCAATGGTCATGGGTATTCCATCGTCCTGACCTCTTGGTCTTTATAAACTCTTCGCCTTTATAGCGAGTCGCTGATCAACTGGGCATTACATCGGCTGGGATTATCGATATAGTATTCGACATCACGAGACGGCACATGGAGCCAATCGACAGCGCCGCGAACATCTTAAGCGAGCTGTTACAGCTCAAAACCAGGATAAATACGAAAATTTCCGTCAACACCCGCACTACGCAGCTTACTCGAGCATTCCTTTCTTACAAGGTCTTCTCCCTCTACAGTTCTTGGTACTTCTGCGAAAAATCGCTTCTCATCGTCTCTATCGCCCAACCAGCAGGATTTGGGGGTGTGAGCCAAATAATTCCTTGTTTAAGGTAAAGGTGTAGTGGACATGGGACGCACAGCTTCAGCGCTATTCGCATTGGCTCCGTACCTCGTAGGTGCTTCAAAGGCTTGCAGCGACCGCGGATGCCGCTAGATATTTGCACTGCAGTCTGCCAGTTTGCTGTGCGACGCGGGTTACCAGTAGGCAGGTAGGCGGGTGGCATTTGAGCTCACGTAGACGAGGTCTATGGGCTGCGGTCCCCCTATAGAAAGGAATAAGCAAGCATGAGAATCGTACCAAGTCAGAATGGAAAGGCCATCAGAAGTCGGGCTTTTCTGATTATCGCCATGATCCTGTCGGGCTCACTGGCCCGTGATCCGTGAAGAAGCAACCGCAGCCTTGCAACCACCTACATATTCTTCAGGAAACCGCACCCGCCAAAGAACTTTAGCTGGCAAGGCTTCAGAAATCGACTTCCTTTATGCGCATTTTCATCCTAATGATTCGTAAAGATGATGAAACGCCACCGCTGAAAGTCTTTTTTTTAATGCGTTAGATATAATCAGAGAATCGCCAACCAAGGATATTGCGTATGTCCTTCGCCGTACGCAGAGGCTGGTGAATGGACAGCAAAGCATCCTTTGTACGCGATTCTATCTGGCAGTCTCCCAGCTTCGCTGATCATCTATAAATATAGGACTCTCGAGAAATACTCCCGTATCCAGCGCCCTTCCATCTTACCCGTAGCACCAACCAACCCATCCGGCCGTAGAATAACCGCCGCCCCCTCCTCCATATCCACACCGAGCCTACCATGGGCCAGGGGTTTGGCTGCATCAAAGTACGCATCACCGAGGGGATCCATTCCCAGAGCTTCGTAAGGCGAGCACCCAACGGCCGTGGTGATCGTCAACCATCTGATGCTCTTATGCGATATGAGCTCTGGCGCGGTGTCCCGCAGGTACCGCTGCAATGCCCCCAACGTCTCCTGAATACTCGGGCTGTTATTTCCTGCGAAGATGATGACCCAGAATTGCGCGTTGTTGGGTGTTATTTTCTGTAGACGGACGAGCTGGTTCGTGGCGGGCATCTTCAGGTCGACGTCTGGGGGTCGACTTCCAGGCGCGAGAACACACTGGCTGCTGTTGTTAGTATAAGAGACCGATCCGAGATCATTCAGCACATTTGCCGGGTACGATATTCCTAGTCCCGTATTGAACGCAGCAGCTTCGTCGAAGATCTGCCCCAGAACAAGATGCGGGTCTGCATTGGGGTCGCCCGTATACCACGCCGGCCACTTGGAAGACATGAGCGTCGCAATGTCCTTGTCGTAGTCAATCAGTCTCTGCACAGTCGTCAGCCGCTCGGCCGTGTACGTCTCCAGCACCTCTGGCTTTGTGAGCCCCCGGATATGCAGCGCCAGCTTCCAGCCCAGATTCACGGCGTCGTGGATCCCCGTGTTGAGGCCCTGCGCGGCACCGCTACTGTGCGTGTGTGCTGCGTCCCCGCAGAGGAAAACGTGGTTATTGGCCGTCGCGAAGGTCTTCGCGATGCGCTGCCCGATTGTATACAGAGTCCACCAGTGGACTTCTCTGAACGAGACTTTGAAAGGTTTCATGGCTTCGATTGCTTCTTGTACTGCGACTTCCTGCGTCACGCCGTTCGGATACTTTGCTGCAATCTCCGCGCTGTATGCATACCCGATCCTTATAGCGCCGTGGTCGAGAGGTGCCCAGAGGACGTTACCGTGTGTTTCGCTTTCAATTGCGCTGTACGTAGGACGCAGGGCTGGGTGTCAGTCGTGATCGAGGTACGGTTAGGCAGATAGGCACGCCTCAGCGCAGCAACTCACCCATAAGCGCGAGTAATAGGCATGTCCGTCTCGACGATTCCATCAATTCGGATCCATCTATCCTCGGAAATGTCACCCTCAAAGGGTATCCCTGCATGTCGGCGGACGAAACTGCGCCCTCCGTCTGCGCCGATGAGGTATTTGCTGTCATGGCTTAGCGATGTGCTTTTTCTTATGACCGGTTCAAACCAATTTAATAACATAGTCGCAGGCCAGAATGCTCCTACCTCTTCAGATAAAACGTCTCCCCTGTCACAGCATTTTGATATGTAGATGTCATTGGGAATCCATCGGGCGCCTTATTTGGATCGCAATCGAACCCAACGCACTCCATTCCTTGGTAATAACTCACTCCAACGGATTTCAGTTTCTCCCTGAGGATTTCCTCCGTATACATCTGTCGCAAGACGAGTGTAAAGTCGAACGTCGTATCTTTGATGTTCTCCATGAACGTCCAGACCCGGCCTGGGATGCTAAATCCATCATATCAGCTCCGCTTCTTTCCCGTCCATCGCCAGTGATAGAATGAAGGAACAACTCACATTCTCTCCCCGTTCTTATATGTGACGCTATTCCTACAAGCAAACCCCAGCTGTAGCATCGGCTCAACGGCCCCGAGCTGATCTAGCTGCTCCAAAGTACGCGGAAACAGGGCGATAGCTCGCCCATATGCATCCTGCGTCTCCTTCTTGTGCTGTTCGAGCACACACACTGAAATGCCGAACTTTTTGAGCTGGTACGCTAGAAGCAGACCGACTGGGCCTCCGCCGACAATCACAACGTCATAGGTGGTCTCTCCGGTGACGGTGGGATCTGAAGTCGTCATTTCGGTTTTGTTGCTAGACTTTAGGCACTTCTAATCCTTGATTTACGAAACGAGGCAAATGTCTCTAGCAGAGGAAGGCTCCAGCTCGTGCCGCTCGTGCCATCGACTTCCGTTAAATGAGCAGTTGTGCGGAAACATGTCTGCTTCATCGGCAGAGTATGTTTTTGGGAGGAGTTCTCACGATAAGCCGGCTGATTTGGCCACCAATCCGCTTGCTGACACTCTGTGCGGCGGATATGACCCCCATTGTTAGATAGATAGCCCGTGAGGTGCTGTTCTATGGTGGCGCTAGCTGATCCCTCGTTATCAGCGTGTCGGGGTGACCGACATCCTGCGAGAGCTAGTATTGATAAGAACCGCAGTCACTGCAACTGCGTCCTCTACCTGATTGGCTGTGTATGAGGCCCTGCGATATGTTTCTTAGTGCCTGTCAAGAAAGCCAAGTTGCCATGGCCGAGAGCTTGTGGTCGATATTGTATACATACTTCAAGCGGCATTGCATGGCGGGAAAATCTGCTGGCAATAGCAGCATTAGGGCTCTCAGCTGCCACTGCAGTTACTGCCGCGCAACAAATGCATATCTGTGGGCTCAACCAAGGGATCAACAGTTGGGATCAACAGTTCTCACGTCACGGGTACTTGAATCTGTTAATCTGTTATCGGCGTGGCGTTTGTCTATGGTCCTGCTCCGGGTAATTAGTTGTGTGTATTTCGTGGACTTATCGTCTGACAGCGGGTTCACCAAGGCTCTCGAACGCTACGGTGGCGTATTCTATCATATCCCACGAGTAAGGACAACGCTCTTCCCGGTATAGTGCGCAGCTTATCTCTCTTCGTATGCAGTGGTCGTCCATTGGAAAACCCTCTTATTATAGGCCTGGGCTCCTCTTGTCATATCTACTCATCCATCTCCCGGCGACTCCTCGTCATTCCAGCGTTTTCCAGCTCTTCTAGCATCCAGTCATGGCAAAGTCAGTGCAAGAAAAGGCGGCCGCGACTGTGGCGGCGGACAGTGAGGTCGGCCAGGTGGTCGACTACCAGGCGCATGACCATGGAGCCGACTCCGGGCTCAGTCGTACCCTGGAGACGCGCCATCTCCTCATGTTCTCCATCGGCTCGTCTATTGGGATGGGTCTCTGGTTGGGGTCCGGCACATCGCTTGCCTCTGGTGGTCCAGCAGCTATTTTCCTGGGCTACTGGATAGCGGGCTCCATCGCGTGGTTACTCAACCAGGCCGTGGGTGAACTGGCAGTCCTATATCCCGTCCCGAGCGCCTTTCCTCAGTGGTCTCGCAAGTTTATTGACCACGCTGTAGCACTCACTGTCGGCTGGGCGTACTGGTTCTCGGGCTCGATCACGCTCGCCAACGAGCTGCAGGCCATCGTCACTGTGCTCCGGTTCTGGGACGACACCGTGCCCACCGCCGCATGGCTGTCCATCTTCCTTGTGACAATCTTTGTCATAAACGTCTGTGCTGTGCGCGTATTCGGTGAAGCGGAGGCCATCATGTCCACAGTCAAGCTCCTCTGGATCATTGTCGTGATCATCTGCGGCATCATCATAAGCGCTGGTGGCGCCCCCAACCATAAGACCACGGGCTTTGAGTACTGGAACTCCATGCCCTTTACACATGGCTTCAAGGGCTTCCTGTCTGTCATGGGAACATGTATTTTCGCCATGTCTGGCTCCGAAATGGGTGGTCTCGTTGCTGCCGAGGCACGCAGCCCGCTTAAGGCCGTCCCCAGAGCTGTCAACGCCATCTGGCTCCGCCTCTCCCTCTTCTACATCCTAGGCGCCTTGATTGTCAGCATCACTGTATCTCCGACAAACGGGAATCTTTTCGGCGGTGACGGCGTCAACGCCAGTCCCTTTGTTATCGCGTTTCGCGACGCCGGCCTACCGGGCCTTGCCCATGCCATGAACGCCGTCATCTTCATCTCCGTCCTCTCTTGCGGCAATGCGCAGGCCTATGGCGCCACGCGGACCCTTGTCGGCCTCGCCGAGATTGGTATGGCGCCCAGCTTCCTCCAGAAATGTGACAAGCAGGGACGTCCTTACTACGCCGTAGCCCTAACTTTCCTCGTCGGCGGAGGGCTGTGCTACCTCAACGTCAGCAACTCCGGAGCTACCGTCTTTGGTTGGTTTTCTAGCCTCACCTCTCTTTGCACCCTGTACCTGTGGGGGATGATCTTTGTATGTCACATCCGCTTCCGCGCCGCCTGGAAGGCCCAGGGCCGCTCTTAAGTTCCCTCCCCTGGAAGACCTGGACGTGGCCCTGGGGATCGATATACGGCCTCGTTTGGTGTATCCTGCTGGTTATCGTTGAGTTTTATCTAGCTGTTTGGCCGCTTGGTGAGCCAAGCTCTGCCAAAACCTTCTTCGCCAATTACGTTTCCATCGTGGCAATCGTGGTGCTATATATCGCGGCCAAAATCTACTATCGGGGGCCGCTCTGGGTCAGGGCGAAGGATATCGATCTCGATGCTGGCCGTCGGTTCTATGTCGACGATATTGATGCATTGAAAAGGCGGACTTTTATGAATAAGGTGGTGGATTTTTTCACGGGTGATGGAAGTGTATAGTGACCACTGGATTATTCTTGGGAGTCTGTGCTCTGTATGCTTCGACGTTTTGACTCCAGTTTACCGCAGATTGACATGTGGACTTGCTTGGCATATATGCTCCGAGGCAGCCGTTATTAGCCAATGCACTGTATTTCTTCTTTTCATTCTTTTCGTCCTTCTTCCCGCTGCCATGGGTAGGGAGAAGGTCGGCCCATGACGATAAATCATTCGCTTTGTCACGGTGCCCGGCCGTCAAGCACACGGGTCAATATGCGACATCACTAACAACATCAGATATGGTGAAGCTAGGAATACCAAATCGACCCGACTGGTTGGGGAGGATGTATCTCCTGTATGCGACTTGCTAGAAATATGCGAAAGAGTGTCGCAGATGAGCGAAATATTGGCAAAAATTCCTTCAGATTCTTCGGGCTATGGACTATTGGCCCTGTGGACAGAGGCGAAGACGAACAGCCTTGACCATGAGAGCCACAAACTGTTAAGCTGCCGAATGTGCTACTAGCGAGAGTTGCTCTTCCCTAGTAGAAGCGGAAAGCCAAAGGGCTGAAAGTGAGAACTATATATATATATCGTCGGCCCCATGGGCTACATGCCGCCTGTAGCCTGGGACATATCAGCAACGCCAACACCCAACTAGAGCATAGAACCAGCTATAATAGCCTAGGTACTCTACTACATTCTCCCTTATACTGTCCACAGAGAGCATTGCTGGTGTGGCTTGACCTAGGGCACATGGTGTGGAAGGCTTCGTAATGGCAGGCAAATTTACTGAATATAAATGCAAATAAGTTCATGTTTAACAGCGACCGCCGCTGTGGCCTAGTGGTAAGGCGTGTGACTTCTAATCTCAAGATCGCGGGTTCGAATCCCGCCAGTGGTTCGACTCCTCAATTTTTATTGGATTTGCAGTTCCTATTGGACGTGCGATATAGTCCATGACTTCTTTTCGACCGGAAACCTATCGCCGCTGTGGCCTAGTGGTAAGGCGTGTGACTTCTAATCTCAAGATCGCGGGTTCGAATCCCGCCAGTGGTTCAATTCCTCAACTTTTTATTTCTTTTTTATACCCCCTTGCGCCGTTTACCTGAAAGGTCAATTTATGCTGAAACTAGTTGAAAGGGCTCGCTTTATTGGACCATGTAGTGTCCATGTCTGCATTGATTTTGTCATCGCCTCACATTCGGGTAGATTTGAGAGAAAATGCTGGGCTTTATACAATGTAAATACAACTTCCTGCAGGCTATTCTGTTCCTTTTGTTCTGAGTCAGTAGAGGATCATACATCACCGGCGACATACGGACCCCCTAATGCTTCGGAACCAGCATCATGGAAGTCACAACAGTGATAGTCAAGCACGCGCGTCAGGAGGGGACTGCGAATGCATCTCAGTATGAACAGTGCTGGCCTCTCGTCGGGGAGCATGGAGGGGCTCACCGGCTCCGATTGGCCGGTGCGGACTTGCTGCTATCCATGGCTCTTTTTGGCTTCCTCGGCCAGCTCTTCTGCTCTTATGTTCCTGATAAAGCATCCACTCCCACCCGACGTGAGCTCCTGCCTCTGCCTTGCTATCGCATACTCGTCCCGAGCACTGGACTCCCTCTACCGCGCCGTTCGGACGCCGGAGATTACTCGACAGATTGTCAGCAACCTTCTTATCGCCACCGCACACTCGCGCTCCCACCCACGTTTCCTTATCCTCACATTACACCGCGCCGCCCGCTTCTATTTTTTCGCACCGTGGGATTAAGGGATTGAATACTCCATTATTTATCGTATACGTGTCGACATCTCTCGACAACCCCATTCTTCCGTCAGAATACTCTTATCGCCCTTGGAAATCCCACCCGTGCGTCCACTTCCGTAGTGAAGCCGACGCTCCGGTTCCGGGCTGAGAAGAGTTTCTGACACGGTATAATAACTGGGCACATGAGTAGCAAGCTTTGGGAATTCTTCTTACGCGATGATGTTGAGAGCTTTCAGCGGTTTCTGGCCAGCGCCAGCTATACCTCTGGCGGCCAGCGCGCTCCAGCCGGAGGAGGGACACATCTCAATGCAGGAAGCCCCGGTCCGATGATCTCTTCTCTGGGTGCTTCGCCAAAGGGTAAGAAATCTACCGGGACATCTCCTGTGACATCTGTGTTTGAACGCGGTGGTGGCCCGCGGTCGACCAAACCCATATCCCGGGATGAGTTGAACGCTCGGGACCAGCATGGAAGGACACTCCTGCATCACGTCGCATCGTCGCCGAAACCTACGGCCGCCGATTTTGCTCTCGCTTTGCTAGAAGTGCCATACCTTGATATATATGCGCAGGATTTGGAGAGTGGATGGACAGCGCTACACCGGGCTTTATATGCTGGTAATGCTACAATCGCGCAGGCCTTAATGGCCCGGGACGTTCGGGACGCGACAGATCCAAGTAAACCGGGATTTTCAGGCCATCCGAGTGGAGGTCTGATTAAAATTAAGGACCGGGAGGGGTACAGTCCGTTCGATGTCTATGCGTCCACGATTACTTCTCGCAGTCTGGGACCCTTGGTCCCAGATCATGGACTTGATGATGCTTCCTCGGTCAGTTCCTCGGATGATGAAGATGTCGCTGAGGCGTTGGAAAAACCAAGTACGAATCTGTTTGGCGACGAGGTATTCACGTTTGGAAGTAACAAGAATCTGAACCTCGGTGTTGGAGATCAGGACGACCGCCAGTATCCCGAGAGAATAACACTCACACGCCCAACACATCTTTTACACCGTTTCTTCCGGGAGCATCAAGAACGACACGACGATGTCAAAACGGCGTCATCGCCTGACCCTTCGGATCAAGACCTGCCAGCATTTATCAAAGCCAGGCCGCTCAAGATTCAAACATTAGCAATGTCCAAGCTTCATACAGCTATACTCACGGATGACCCCGAATCCAACCTTTTCATTTGTGGCTTTGGCCCTGGTGGCCGCCTGGGCACTGGAGACGAAAGTACGCGATTTAGTTTCGTTTGCATTGAGGGTGGCGGCCTCGCCAATAAGAAGGTCGCGTCCGTCGCGCTTGGTCAGGATCATACCCTTGCGATTACCGAGCATGGAGATATTTTTAGTTGGGGGAGCAACAAGTTTGGTCAGTTGGGATATGGCCTTCCAAGGGCGAACAACAAAGATGACGTGCCGGTTCAGCTATCTCCACGGCAAATATTCAACCCCTTCAAGAAGGAGGTTATTCTCGGGGCAGCGGCGTCAGCTGTTCACTCAGTTGTTTATAGTACTTCTGGCCTGTACACCTTTGGCAAGAACGAAGGCCAACTGGGTCTTGTGGACTCAGACGCCCGGTCACTTGAGGTTCAGACGACACCACGGCGCGTGGGGGCCTCATTGTTCAGTACTCCGATACAAAGTGTATCTGCTACCGACCAGGCTACCGCAATTCTGCTCCAGAACCATGAAGTTTGGGTGTTTGCGCATTATGGCTATTCCAGACTCTCTTTTCCATTGGAGATAAACTCCAGGTTCATAAGAGATAGCTTCATGGCCACCCGCTATGATACTTCTATCAATCGCATTGTCAAGATTCGATCTGGCGGAAACACTATTTGTGCCTTATCGAGTTCAGGGGATGTTTTCACTGTCCAGGTCAACAAATTGGAGAATCTGCCAAGTTTAACCTCAACCACCAATCCCGCAAAAATTCGTAACTCCTTATCTCCACCTGTGCGCGTATGGTCCGTGAAGAAGGCGCATATGGCAGTCAAAGACGTCGACGTCGGCCAGGATGGATCAATCATCATCTGCACAGCTTCCGGCTCAGCATGGAGGAAAGAAAGGCGACGAAAATCAAAGAATGGTTCTTCGGGAGAGTACAAATTCGCTCGTGTTCCCTGCCTTTCCCGGGTTGTTGGTGTCTGCAGCAATGCTTTTGGGGCCTTTGCGGTCGTTCAACGCGAGTGCGATGTTACCAAAGAGCAAATCAATGTCAATCCTACGAGCCTCTGGGGAGATATTTGGCCCCTGTCTCCCTTCAGCGCAATCCGCGCCACTACAAAACAGAAGGACTACTTTGCCGACGAAGAAGTGCGTGATTTAGAGTCAGTTACAGCACTTCGGCAAGTCCTAATGAATGGCCCTAACCCCGAACTATATTTTCGACCCACGTTTGCCGGACTACCTGCTGGAACAGTTTGGGTTATGACAACCGCTTCAGATATGCGGGTGCCTGTTCATGAATTTATTCTGACAGGCCGCAGTTCAGTCCTTCGAAGAGCACTACACGACTATCGGCATCAACATAGCGCTTCTGTGCCTGAAATCCTGACTATAGAAAAAGATTATAATGGAGATTGTCAAATACTTCTCCAAGGCATGGACGTTCTGTCTGTACTCAATCTTACTTTCTATCTCTACACGGACGCTCTTCTTGATGTCTGGCAGCATGCTCGGTCTTCTCCAGAAAATGCTTCCCGCTACCGTCAGGTCCGAACAGAAGTGATGCGGATTGCCTCGCATCTGGACCTTCCAGCTCTGGAGCGGGCTGCCGCACTTATGGTCCGACCTGCCAAAAGCATGAAGACTGATTTCTCAACCGCCTTCAATGATCCTTCTTTTTTTGAGAGCTGTGATGTTGTGATTGAACTAAATGGCGATTGCATGGTTGCTCATAGTCAAGTCATCCGTCAAAGATGCCCCTTCTTCTACGCTCTATTCGTCGGTCGCTCTGGTGGTATTTGGGTACAGTCTCGACGTAAATCGCCTCAAGACAAAGTCCACGTCGACCTCAAGCATATTGACAGATCTATCTTCGAGTTTGTTCTTCGGTATATGTATGCGGATACAGATGATCGGCTCTTTGATGACGTTCGGACAAAAAATACTCAGGATTTTGTTGATATCATTACCGATGTTGCCTTCGTGGCCGACGAGTTGATGATTGACAGGCTATCGCAGATCTGCCAGAGGGCACTGGGAAAGTTTGGTGAGTTTTGAAAATGTCTCTCACCATACTTTCCGCTAACAAATTGCAGTAACTTCGCGCAATGTGTGTCACCTTCTCAATTCAGTTGCGCCCTGCTTCGTAACTGAATTTAAAGATGTCGCATTGGAATACATTTGTCTGAATTTAGAGGACCTGATCTCAAACAGGTAGGTTTCCCCACGGACGACGAGGCAGTCGTGAGAGCTAACGGTTTAATAGGCTTTTAGGCGATCTTGATGAACAACTGCTCCGTGCTCTAGATAATGTCTGTCATGACAATCAAATGGCAGCCTTTCCAATTTCTAGGGGCCGCAACGCAATGGAATATATTTACGAAAAGTACCCAGAACTCGTCTCATTTATCGAGGCCGACAAGCGCCGATTGATTGATTCGATACGGCTTAAGTCTCGTGTCAGCAAGATTGACTCCCCGGAAGGAAAACCTCGAGCGCCAAGCGAGAAATTAGCACCCTCACCGGCAGCATCAAGGTTCAAAACTGGGGTAGACAAAGATCGTCCTGTTTATGATAGTCCTCTGCTTAAATCAAAGCACTCAACCGGTGATTTGATGTTTCAGATGGATGATGAGCCTCTATCATCTCTCGACCTGGGAAAAGGAAAGGCAATAGATCGAGGTGTCAAACCAGCCAACGAGAACGATACTCGGCCTTGGAACGAAACACCGGTACTGGGCGCTAGTTTACAGGATGGAGCATCTTCTGTCGGTCGAAGTTACCTAGATACCCGTATGGCCTCACCGCAGGGCACGAGTCCCGCCAGGCTTCAACCGACAACCCCCCAGGAAAAACAAAATGGATCCGCATCACCTCCGTATCCCTCACAGGTTCCCTGGAACTCAACAACTATTTCAGGATCTAAGAAAACGCTGAAGGATATAATGAGCGAAGCGTCAGAAGCTCGAGTTTCGAATCTCAGTTTGGGAATGTCATCCGTGCGCCGAGAAAACAGCGGCTCATTCGCACCCAAACTGTCTCAGAAAGAACGCAAGAAGATGCAGCAGCAACAGATCCAGGAGATGGCCATCGCTCAACAAAGAGCAAAGGAGGCCGCGCAAAGTCCCTGGAAGATCCCCAGCCCAGGCCCGGCTGTACCTGTTGGCCCCTCAACAGACAAAATCACTAACGGACAAGATATCCCGTCGCCTACGCCATCTAAATCCGCCCAAAGGCCCGGCATGACCCTCCGCCAGACAGTTGCAGGCGCACCCTCGCCTAAGCGCGAAAGTGCCGCGAAACCAACACCAAGCAGCTCCAGAAGTCACGTTGTCTCGGCTACCACTACCAGACCTCCTCTAGCTCCGCGCCCAGCAGACGCAGTCGCACCCTCTACACCCCCAACCGACCAAGTTACAATCAAATCAGTCAGGCACATTCCCCGCCCTGAGCCCTACCAAACATCCTTTTATGCCGACACCCCAGGCTCCATGTCGCTCGCCACAATCCTGATGCAGCAGCAGACGGAGAAGGACGAGATTCGGGAAGCTGCGACGGCTAGGCACAATCTCCAGGATATCCAAGCCGAACAGGCCTTCCAGGAATGGTGGGACAAGGAGAGTAGACGCATTCAGGGGATTCCGGAGCCCGGGGCTGAAGACGAAGATACGCAGAAGAAGGCTGAACGAGACGGCCGTGGGGGACGAAGAGGTCGTGGGAGTAAAGGTCCCGGTGGTCAAAGTCAGCGGACGAGGCGGGGGAAGGGACCTCAGGCGCAGACTCAGGGCCAGTCTCAGGGTGCATCGTCACCGGCGCAGCAGAGCCAGGCGTCGCGGAACGGTTCTGAAGCTGGTGCTCCTGATCGAGGACAACATCAACAGTTGTCGACACCAACGCCCAAAAAACCTCATACTCAAACTCACTCCGCGCACTCTGGAAATCCTTCGCGCCGCGGTAGGGGTGGATACCGCGCAAAGTAGAGTGAGCTTAAAGCAATAACTTCCTTATTTCCGTATATATCACTGCAGCTGGCCATCACCACCACTGTTCGCCCCTGCGCAACATCTACGCCCGCACTTAAGCCCATTTCCACATCATTCGGTCAGAGCTGGGACATGGCATAGCTGTATTCTACCCATTCCATTTTATGCAGATACACAGCGCTATTGTAAGCCATCTAACATAGAACAAGAAAAAATACTTTCCCTGTTGTTATGTATATGATAAGACTATAATTTCATCTTCAAAGAATTTTATACTCTCTGCATTAACACTCATCTTCCAGGTATCCAGTTTGTATACCATTATAGTGGAGCTAGCAGGGAAACAGATAAAAGAGGAAAGTCTATATATAACCCGCCGCATTGCTTCATATCAAGGTAGCCCTATGCTTGGGTAAATACCATATCATAATCGATAAATCCGGACGCTCATGCTCATGCTATTCAGAAAACAGGACTAAAAAGCTAGAGGTGGAAAGAAAGCAAGCGTCAACATCAGGTCATTACATCATGTAAGCGCATTGACGTACGTATACGTACTTTCTTCACAGATAATAGGGTACAACACAGTAAGGTAGAGGATAAATGCTCTGGGGGCGGGAAATGAGGGGGTATGGTAGAACGATAGTGAAGTAATGAGGAGGATAAATTGGGAAAAGGAGTGACGCTATTTCGCTGGAACGCGCTCGTAGAACACAATATACGCTTGTTCGTTCTGCAACCGGTCTTTGAAAGGCAGATCACGCGGTATAAAATCTGTTGCGCGGCCGTCATCAAATTTGCGCCAGCATTGACGTGACGCATCACGCACTAGTGATATATAATGCCCGCTCCCCATGGACGAGCCCAAATGGCGTAAAACACCGTATGCGTCGTATGTAAAGGGTGGTTCTGTGGCGGAAGTTGGATCCTGTGGACCTGAACTGGGGCCATCGCCGTTGGATGTCTGCTTAGGCTGCGAGAAGACGAAGTCGTCCATGCGAAGACCGTGAAGGGGAAAGTCGATGGGGGTGTGGATTTTACGGGCACTCTGTGTCTTGGAGGCAGAGAAGCGTTTGAAATGAACCACCAGGATCTGAGGTGCGCGAGTGATAATGATTTGTTTGGTCGCGACACGCTCACATTTGCAATAGGGACACTTCCAGACCTCGTCGCCGCTTAACATTTCCTCCTGGCAGTAGCTACGGAGGCATTGGTAGATATCGCCCTTTCCGGATGCCGGGATCTCCACACTGATACTGTAGAAAGCTTCATATGTGGTTGATGTTCGCTTGCAAGTTGTACACCGAAGCCGGCTTGCATGTTGCCCCGCAAACAACGATGAGATAAATGATTCCTCTCGGTGACAATACCGATCCCATTCTATCTTGGAGACCTTGGCCACTGGCATCCTTTCCCGCTGCATTTCCTCCTCGAAAGTCAGGGGCCTAAGCTGTGTCCGCTGCCAATTTACGTTGAGATCTTCATGCAGGCAATCGACAACAAAATCAAAGAACTCCTTAGCATCCTGTTGCCTGTCTATGGCCCATTCCTGATTCAGCCGTCCGCAGAAATTTCGAAATGACGTCGGCATGATAACTTGCACATCATTCTTCCACAGTGATCTGATGAGATTGGCGTATAGCCCAGGCATAACACCCTGAGACCCCTTCCAATTCTTCTGGACATAAAACCTGAACCGGTCATCAATGAAAAACTTGCTCATGAGCACTGTTGCGCTTAAACACTGGATTGTTGAGTTCATATAACAGGTAACTCCGAAATTTGCCAATCCGGTGCGCGGAAGTTTGAGACGATTAAGCAATGAGTTCGACGTGTAAAGCGCGTGCTTGGTTGCTGAATTTTGTCTCTGCAGCGGCGCTTGTATCTGCCGGCCATCCGACACACCGCTGTAGCTGGGACGCGGAACAGCAGGTGGAGGTCTTGAAGGAGCAATAGGCACATGAGACGCATAGTCGGGGGTCAAAGGTCTGGGCTGGGCTGTTATCATAGATTGCTGAATATTATGAGGTTCCGGGAAACGGCGCAGAAAATCCTCGTACGAACGAATGAAGGGGGAGATGGGAGTTCCTGCTTGTTGCTCCGGCTCGGGCTCCTCTGAGAGGTTATCCTCTCCAAGATAGGCACTTGCGTCAATCTCTTCTGTCTTTGACTTCTCCAACCACTCCGTAAGCTCATCTGGGTTCAACTGTGAAAGTTTTCGAAGCCTCCGCTTTCTGATCTCCAGACTGGAGTTAGCGCTAGCCATTGTCGGGACTCTACCGAGAGGGCGTCCCGGCCTCGCAACAGGCCGCCTGGTTTGCAAAGACGCTATTACAGCAGCGGTAGATGATGTGGCCAGCGACTGTTGCCCTAAGAGATCAATCCAAGCGTCAAGTCCTCCCGCTAGAAGCATAGGTGGCCGGCCATCCTTCAGAGGTTTGTAGGCATTGAACTCGTACAGTGTATCATACAACGCCCTCAGGTGAGGCGCTGTGGTCCCCACCGGTGGGCCGGCAAGGTAGCTGTTCGAACTGGTACTCTGATCGTAGTAGACCACCATATCAAACTCATTTCGCCTCTCGAACAACGACTGTTCATGCTCAGGAGACACCACCAACCGCTCCTCAAGCTCTTCTGCGGAAACGTTCTCCTTTAATGCCACGGGCTCTATGCATATGATCGATTTCGCATATACATGGCCGCTGTCAAAATCCTCTCGGGAGCGGACGTCGATCAGCAATATGCTATAACGACGGAGGTAGTCCAGCAACTCCTGGGCGCTGATAGTAGATCTGTGCGGTAAATCAAGCGTACTACTACTGGCGCCCTTCAGCGCATGGACGCCGTTCGGTGTTCGAGACCTATAAGGATTATCATCGGAGCCATTAGGACTTTGGCTGCCATGAGGAGAATTTGCAAGATGGGAATATCGTGCATTATTCGGACGAAAGTTCTCTGTTGAAGTTCTCGGCGGGTTAGACGGAGGCTGAGAAGGTACGGTGTATATTGGGCTATATGTCGGATCCGGTGCCCGCGGAAGTGATGTGTTGAGGGGAATCTTGGGGGGTATAGAGGGGCCGCTCTGAGCGGTTCCCATGTCTCGAGGGCCTAGTGGTCGTCTAGAAGGTGAACTTAGTGTTGACCCATGTGTTGGCCCATGAGAGATATAAGAGGATGGCCGGGGAGATCGGTTTTCAACGTGTCCTAGTTCATTGTCACCCCAACTGGCTGAACCTGAACTGACGCCATTTGCTGTAGGTGATGTTGTCTTCAGCTTGGCAAGGCGCTGCGCAAGTGCATCTGGAGGTGCCGAATATCTATTGGGTTGGTCTTGCAAGCCGAAGGACTGGAACTGCGAAGGACTAGGCATTCGCGTTGACGAGTCTCCCGCATTGCTCTGGCGGCCGCGTTGACTTGAAGGTAAATATGTTCCAGCAGGTAATATCTGCGATACTGGTCGTCGAGAGATTGGTGAGGATTGGCCCGCCGGCTTGGCCATACTCTTGAGATTATTCTCCACAATTTGTTGCTTGATTGAGTCCGCGGTCCCCTGCTTGGTTCGTACGGCCTAGCGAAAGATATAGTTAGCGAAGAGAAGCGCGATCGCAAAACAGGTCCGCCGAGAAGGACTTGCCATCATCAAGTCCGAAAACTGCTTATGCCAACCAGGGATCTGCGTGGAGGCGGACCGATAGTCAGGGTGATTAGGGATAAGATTTATGGTGATTTCCGAAGCGCGAACATATTGTACGTATGCCCTATCGATTTGATCACTGTCTGCGAACCCTCGAAACTTCGTAATTGCGTCTTGAGCCGTGGCCAACAAATCGGTGATCTATATTCCAAACTAATGGTCAGGACGGTCGTTTTCAGCATAGCACAAGCCACAAGCCACTTACCGTCGTGGATTCGTTCACATCTAATGCTGCTGCCTCGTCCTGAAGGGCTTTTATATTTGGAAAGCGCGGCGAGAGCCCATCCTGATGCCCCCCACCCGGAGCCGTGCCACCTAGGTTGTGCCGGCTGGGAGCATC
The DNA here is from genome assembly GCF_000011425.1 of Aspergillus nidulans FGSC A4. Classification (NCBI taxonomy): domain Eukaryota; kingdom Fungi; phylum Ascomycota; class Eurotiomycetes; order Eurotiales; family Aspergillaceae; genus Aspergillus; species Aspergillus nidulans. The sequence goes on along the minus strand of NC_066263.1, from coordinate 2,711,038 downwards.
CTCCGGAGCGAAACTCGGCGGTGAAGGAAGCGCCGCAGCATCTGGGGCCATTGTACAATTCTAGCGCTAGGAATTCATCGAAGTTGAAGGACGGTCAAGCAAGGCGGAGGAAAGGCCGATGGCGGGACTCGATGTGGCGGCAACAGAGCAGGCAGCCGTAAAAAGGAATCCGACAACGAATGAATTGAGGGGATACAAGGACTCGGAGTAAAAGAGCATCTATGTGCAACTGAAAGAGGGACAGCATGCAGGGGCGGATGGAGGATATAGAGAGAGCAGGTCAATAATCAGCGCATCCTGTCGCTGTCTGACAGACAGGTTTGCGGGATAATTCTGGGGTAAAATTATGTATGAATTTATGCAACGTATACATGCCACTTGGTGATTATTGACCGCTCTATATTCTGCCTGCACTACTGGGCGGTTCTGCAGACGACCGCCTTTGCCTATGACGCCACACGGCACATGCTTTGGTGCTGAGTCAACCAGTGGTTAGGCATCCAGGCCAATGGGGCGCATCGCAAGCAATACATGGAAACCTGGGAGCTCAAGTCAACCTTGGAGCTCTCTTGCTGTTTACTGCTGTCTCTCGCTTGATTCACCCTCGCCAACTTCTCCTGTGCTGTTCCTGCGTGTCATCTGTTAATAAGCAATTTTATTCCTCAACTGACGCTGTACACTTGTCCCCTCCGTGCGTCTTATTCCTCCCCGCATCCATCATGGCGGGCTGGTTCTCCTCTGCCTCACCGCTCGATGAGCAGATCGAGCGCGCTACCGCGTCTTCTCTTGAAGATATCGCTCTGAATCTCGAAATATCTGATCTTATTCGATCAAAGGGTGTACAGCCGAAAGATGCTATGCGATCTTTGAAGCGACGATTAGAGAACAAGAACCCTAACATTCAGATAGCGACTTTGAAGGTTTGTTTCCTTGGTCTGTCCTTTACTCGACTGTTCTGACAAAATTAATCTCTTAGCTAACGGATACCTGTGTCAAAAATGGCGGAACCCATTTCCTGGCCGAGATTGCATCAAGAGAGTTCATGGACAACCTTGTCTCGCTCCTTAAAGCGGAAGGTGTCCCGCTGAACTCGAGTGTGAGGGACTTGATGTTAGCGCTGATACAGGACTGGGCTATGGCTGCGCAAGGACGCATGGACTTGAGCTATCTTGGGGAGACATACCGGAAGCTGCAAATGGAAGGCTTCCAGTTCCCGCCCAAGAGTGCGATTAGTGGGAGTATGCTGGAAAGCAGTGCGGTAGGCCGGAACAGTACCGTTCCATCTCAAGCTAGTCTAACGTGATTTTTATAGCCTCCGGAATGGATCGACTCCGACGTTTGTATGCGCTGCCGGACGCCCTTCAGTTTTATGAATCGCAAACACCACTGCAGGAACTGCGGAAACGTCTTTGATGCGCAATGTTCCAGCAAGACCCTGCCATTACCCCATCTTGGAATCCTACAGCCCGTTCGCGTCGATGACGGGTGCTACGCGAAGCTAACTTCAAAGCCGTTTAATCAAGGCTCTTTGGCGGATCGATCGACTTTCAAGAACAACTCGATCACAAAATCCAATGTGTTGGAACCCCGCGCGGCCAGGGTGGAATCGGGCTTCGATGAGGATTTGCGCCGAGCCTTGCAGATGAGCCTGGAAGAGGCTCAAAATAAGTCTTCAAGCGGATATGTGCCGCAGCCTAAACCCGCCCAAGCGCCCGCGAATACACAGCCGCAGCCTAGTACTGATGAGGAGGAGGACGCGGATTTGAAAGCGGCAATAGAGGCTTCGCTCCGAGATATGGAAGAACACAAGCAAAAGTATGCTGCCGCGTTAAAAAACAACACTTCAGCCGAGTCGTCGCGTGAAACCCCCGCCGCAGCATCACTACCTAAGAACCCATACGAACTCAGTCCTGTTGAGGTTGAGAACATTCATCTCTTCTCAACCCTCGTTGACCGATTGCAACATCAACCCCCGGGCACGATTCTCCGGGAACCTCAAATCCAGGAATTGTATGAAAGTATCGGAGCGCTTCGGCCAAAGCTGGCACGCAGCTATGGTGAAACGATGAGCAAGCATGGTAATGTTCTAGACTTCTACTGAAGCACTGATATAACTAACCGGGTTAGACACTTTGCTGGATCTCCATGCCAAACTGTCCACAGTGGTACGATATTACGATCGCATGTTGGAAGAAAGACTATCGAGCGCATACTCGCAACATAACCTGGGTTACGGCCCCGTCCCTGGGGGCGCTCAATACCCGAACATCTACCCATCGATGCCTTCTACAACAGCTGAAGTGAGACCGGGCGCAGAAAATTTCTATTACGGGAATTCGGGCGTCGAACCACCAGCGCCTGCTCGCACGCCTTACTCGCAGCCACCTCTTGAACGCGAGAACGGCGTGGTGAGCTCTTCGATGCACCCACCACTTCAACAGCCTTCTTCAGGTCCGTACTGGAACCCGAATAATCATTCAATCGCATCGCCTCAGCCAAACGTCAACGCATTCAATAGCAATAACACGCCTTACCCTGGCCCAGGTGCTCCGTCACAATTCTATACTTCCTCGGCATACCAAGAACCGGAGAAGCTGTTTCAGCAACCTAGGCAAGGGGAGCCTGAGTCGCCTTACCAGCCGTCTCCAGTGACGAATCGCGACTCGTACTATCAGTCCGCAGGGTTGCCGTCCAACCCTGTAGAGCAACAGCCGCCAGTCGATCATGGGCAATCCCCAGGTCACGCGCAGCCAGCAGATTCGCGATCATCGCAGTCGGGGCAGCCTAAAGCGACTGAGCCGTCGGCTCAATCGTATTATCTACCACAGGAGCAACAACAGCAACAACAACAACAACAGCAGCAGTCTGCACAAGGAACGGGCTACCAAGGATATCCCCAGGGAAACACAAATTACCAAGCTCCTTACGGAGGGGACGTCTCTCCTATCAGCGCGCCCCCTCCTGTGCAGTATCAGCAACCAGCGGCGCCTCGACCGGTTGTGGAGGAGAGCCTGATCGAGTTGTAGCCTCACCTTTCTGACGATCCTTTAATTTGTGTTTTATGCTACCTTATGATACCAGATGAATTGGCCTTTCCTGGTTGCAAAATTGGATGTACATTGTTCCTGATAGTAGCAATAATTTCTCTAAATTTCGATTTGCGTTGACTTGGTATGGGGTAGTGGCGAGTCTAGACTCTACACTAGTGACTCGATTGCGGCGATAAAAAGCTGGATGGGAACGGCGGAATAACGCGTAATAGAATCCTCGCCAGTCTTCCTTGGAACTGACAATCTCTCCTCTTCACTTCCACCATCACCTCCATCTCTACCCCTCTTCCGCTCGTTCCATCTCATACAATACCTGATATACCTCGTTCGACAGCCCTTCTCTTCGCCCCGATCTCCCCTCAGGCCGCCGAGGTCGCTTCTCAACCCCTGTCCAACTCGTCGTAATCTACCAATCGACTGGCCCCGCGCTTGTCAGTAGCTGGGGAACAGCTATCGCTTATCAATAATAGCTTTTCTTTCCGTTTCTTTTTCTGCTGTTTCATGGTCGAATCGGCCCAGCTGTGTTACAGACTATTATTGCTAAGTGAAGGATAATTGCAGGAGGCAGCCTCCAATCACTGATACCGATCTCTGCCGATAGCTGCTGGTCGCCCAATTCGGACCTTTCTTCGCTGCTACCGCCATGCCGACGACTTCAAACAACGCGTCCCCCGTTAAGCGCCCGGGCCTGGGCCGCCGTGCTGTCTCCTCTCACGCCGTTGTCACGCGCTCCTCGTCCTCGTCTACCCAGGGAGAGCTCTCTCACTCGCATACCTCCCACACCTCTCAGCCCCAACAGAAAACACCAGGGCATCGACCCCATCGAGCACATCTCGTCGGTGGCGGCCATCGCAGTCACGGCCGTAATCCATCGTTTGGAAAGAACTTGGCTAAATTACAGCGGCACCTAACATCTCACCACGCCGGTCCAGAGTACCGGCTGCATCAGCACCAGCGCAAGAAGTCGGCCCCGGTGACGCCCGTTGCGAGCCCCCCGCGCCAGCACGTTCACTGGGATGCACTGGACGATGCCTCCCCTCGTACCACTAGCTCTATAAAAAAAAACTATTCTAGCCCGGCTTTGCGACGGAGCAACTCGAGCGTCTTACCAAAGAAGGCCTTAGTCACCGACCGCCCTCATACCAGCTCGGGAAAGAAGAAGACGGTCGGATTTGAACTGGCGGACTCGACGGACGAGGGCGAGTGGGAGGATACAACTCAATCGCCTGAGAGTACCAGGCGAAGTTCTGTGGCGCAGTCCAAAGACGGCGACGAGAATCCGGTCGTGCTGGTCGATCCGCTTACATTTGTGAAGCGGCCGTATCCCCAGTTTCCCCGAGCGACCAGTCTTCCGGAACCTACGAGCAGAAGCTTTCACGACGATCAATCATCAGGTGAAGACGACGAGCACGCTCAGCGCACAAGGGAGCAATCTTCAGACACGGAGGAAGCTCCGGAGGACTCTACGCGCCCGCCTGATCAGGGCGATATTGCATCACGGCTTCTTAGCCCGTCACATTCCGCTAAGGCGCCGCCCGCCATGTCTTCAATATCTGCCACCGCGACACCGGCGCCGGTGGATACGATATCACGAACCGCATCTCTCACGAACCTGGCATCTGGTCAGGATGGACTGCGAAGACCGGTGTCCACCGCAAATATTGCACAGGCCAGTACCCCATCACAAGCGCCTGGGTCTTCATCTATAGAAGGGGGCGTATCAAGGTTTATCAACAACAAGATCGCAACGTCCCGTACCGACTCAGATCCCAACACTCCATCATCATTCCTTCCTCACTACCATCCGCAAACCCCGCCCTCTCCCAAAGGTACGAAGAAGACGCGCAGCTCCCCTACTTCGCGGCAACCTGGAACGGAACCGCCCTCCCGCACTCAACAGAAACTTTGGCTGCAGCGTACGGCAGCCCTGAATGACTCTCCTCCTGATTCCCACGGTGCGTCGGCCACTGTGTCGCCGTCCACCATGGGCCCCGCTTACATTAGTGGAACAGCCCGGGCGGGATTGGGACCATATGATCCAGCGCGGGCCCTTGTCAATGGCTCGTCTAGGAATGGCGGGTCACTGCATGAAGCCAAGCATATCCGCAAAGCATACGAGAAGACTGCCATGGAACTTACGGTTGTTCGGAGATTTCAGTCTCCCACCAGCGCCAGCTTCACCCGTCTGAACGCAATTCTCAAGGACGCGAAGACGGACAAGACTGACAGTATAGACCAAGAGCCCCAAACTGGTCTTGGCAAGCCTGTCAGGTCAGCGCCTGCTTTGGTTCTGCTACAACGGAATGCCAAACAGCAAGATCTCCGTGACAGCAGTAGCGCCACAAGCGCAGACTCAAGACAGCTAATAGGGAGGAAACAGGCAGATTCACAGAGCTTGGTGGCCCAAGCGTATATGCAAGACGCAGAGGACCCGCCGCACCCCTCACACCGACTACTGTCAACGTCCGATGACGCTGCCCACGGTACTAGTACCCACGGAGCCGACGACCATGTTGAGGATCGCGACCACTTTCTACCCAGCGAAGCTGAAATGATGATTCGGCGCATGTGGGAGAGCCGCGAGGTTGCAGCTTCCGGCTGATGTACAGCTCACTTTTCCAGCTCAATTTTTCAACATCTTATCTTGTTATTTGCTTTTGTTTGTTTGAGCAGGATGGCGTCAGGCGTTACATGAATGGTTCAGCAATCCGCATATATGTTTCGGCTTGGGGCAAAGTCTCGGTCTTGAGTGTTTATAGCTTGCAGCATGATATCCCAGATAGTGATTTGTAAACAATAACCATTTCAGTACCCTATGTGCAGCCCCATATAGTCCAGAATCGCCCGTCAGACTCGGTCAGTTAATCCCGAAGCCACTACCCGACGCCAGCGGACCCCGAGGTTACGGTTATCGACTGGCGCGGCGACAGATGGCGTCGGAATCAGAGCGGGATTTCTGTCCCTTGAGTCTGTTTGGAACGACAATAATATTCCGAATACAGGAATTCCGCCCTGGGAACAGTGACAACAATTTGTTATCCAGAGAAATAGAGGGTTGAGTTGGGATTTGGAGAAGCACCTGATTACACCGAGTATTGAGTGCGGGGATATTCCGTCCAGACTCGATTCTCCGCCCGTCATGGGAAAGAAACGCGGCGCCCTGCCTGATGGGGGAAGAATATCCTGATACTGACGCTGATACTGGCGCTGATACTGGTAATGGTACTGATAATGGTACTGATACTGGTGCTGATACTGGTGCTGATACTAGAACTGGGTCTTTTTCTTGTCCTTGTAATGATGAGAATGCGATGGAATTTCCGATTCCCGTTGACGATTGGTGCTACATAGTAGTGCAAAGTGTACATAAAAGGATTGTATTTGTGCAATTAGTGTGACTAAGGGGAAAATAGGGAAATTCCGATTCGTCGGTTTGCTATCAGGCCACTCCGCGAAACTAGAAGGATTGTCTTGGGGACAGAGTGTACTCTGAATACAGAACAGGACTCAGCAGAATGGGCCAAGGTTAGGGAAAGTAGCTAGAGTAACAGTAAGAGAGTATACCGATCCAGACTCCCAGCAGAGCCACCGGATACAATTCACGGCATCCCCAGTCAGTCGCAAGGTGGTGGGGGCGGTCGAATCACATTCAGCGTCCAGGAACCCGAACCTGAGAGCCCTGCGGATCTTTGACTTACTCAGGCCTCCTCTCGACCTCGACCTCTTTCTCTTCTCTCCACTTTCTCTCTCGTCTCTCTTTCTCTCTCTCGGTCTTTGTATCCATCTCTCGCTGTCTGTCGCGTCTTGCAGTCCTTCTTCGCTGTCCTAGCTCCATTTCGGTAAGTCTGCTCTGTCTCGCCCAGTCACCCCTTTTACCACCGCCAGCGTCCCAGAAAAACAATTCAATTATCAGCGGACACTCAGTCCGCTCGCTGGCTGATCGGTCGCTGGGTCGGCTCCCAGTGACCGCAAATCCCTTGCCTACAGTTAGCAGAAATGGTAACTAACGCAATCGCTTCTTTCCTCATCCAGATTACTTGAAACTTCTCGCAAATCCACCGCCACTACCGCCATAATGTCTGCCAAAGAACTCACTTTCAAGGAGGTTGCCGAGCACAACACCAAGAAGGACCTGTACATGGTCATTCACGACAAGGTCTACGACTGCAGTTCTTTCGTCGATGAGCACCCGTACGTCTCACGTATCTTCCAGCTTTTTGATGTTCACCGCATTGGACATGCCATGGACTGATTTGGTATAATTATAGTGGTGGTGAGGAAGTCCTCCTCGACGTGGGTGGTCAGGACGCCACAGAGGCCTTTGAGGATGTTGGGCACAGCGACGAGGCTCGCGAGATCCTGCAGGGTCTCCTTGTTGGTGACCTGAAGCGTCTGGTGCGTTCCCCCTGTCATGTCGCTTGGAAACGATCTTTTAACAATATTTTTCTATTAGCCCGGCGACCCCACTCCTAAAGTTCACGGTTCATCCTCCAGCGAGTCTTCCTCCTCTAGCTCCAGTACCGGCTTCGGCTTCGGTCTCTACGCGATCCTTCTGATCGGTGGCGCTGCTGCCTACGCTGCCTACCAGTACCTCCAGGCCTCTGCTGGCGCTGAGCAGTAGAGCGAGAGAAGAATAGAAGGCGCGGCGGGAGTAGAGAGATTATGAGCAGAAGAGAGGAGGGAATAAAAAAGACAATGCAACAAAGAAATGCTACTACGAAGACTTTTGAGACCACTCGGTTTTTCTCTTATATTTAATGTGACCTCAACAGATTTGCTTGATACATTTTTCTTACATTGTTGGTTCTACTATCTGGCGCGTTAGGTGATATCAACTTCATCAACCACAGAATCGCGAGATTTTTGTTACCCTTAGATCGCTCGTCTCTAAATATCTGTTTACTCATGAAGATACAGGTTTAAATTAGTCGAGATAGGAGAAGCCGAGGGTCGTTTGACATGTGACCTATTCTTCAATCCTTTTTTTTATTCGCAACGTTTCGACCGGTTTCCAGGACATATCTACTGCAATCAAGATGATAAAGCCCAAGCGACCTCCCAATTATCTGCATAAGCCCGTATCTCATGCTCATGTTTCTTGCGAGGACTGGAGAATGTCAGGGCCAACATTTCCTTCGGTGTAATAAGCCACTAGCTTAGCCCGCGGCTCGAAATTCTCTGCCTACACGATAGACCTGGACCCTATCTACGACTCCTCCGCTGGGTGTCGGAATTGGGCATCCAGTCGTGAATCGGTCCAGACGGAACGGCCGTCGGCTCATACTTGCGGGGGTGGGGTTATGGTTGCGGAGAATGTCTCAGCTGTCAAATGTTTATGTCTCTACTCACTAACAGGTAGACATATGAACTACGCCACATGTTCGGCTTTATGAGATTTGATTGCTTAATCAGTTCCCGTAAAATGTTCTCAAATTTCTCGTCCCGGTAGCCTAACGAAGTATATGCGCGTGCAATGATGTGTCGTTGCTACTATGTCCTATTTTCTTAGTCGCTACGTCAGTAGTGCCGTGAATGCACAAGCTACAGAATGACAGCTGGAATGAGTAGAGGATTGTCCATTAATTCGCTGTCCAATACAACAATATATAACGAATATTCAAGATGACGCAAAATCGCCAGGATGCTCATGACCGATGATGTAGCAGTAGAAATGAACACATTCTTTTGATGAAGCAATACAAGTGTAAGAAAGAAAGGAAGAGAAAAAGGGATAAATGATATATCTTCATATATGTTCAGAATCCGGGTGATGACAGGGATCGTCACCTTGAGTTGCCGTTCAGCCCGGCACGGACGGCCTCTAGAATCAGATCCCTTGCCTTGTCGAGGTTCTCTTTACTACCCTTGATTTCGATCGCCTCGCCCTTGGCCTGGTCCTTAGGCACATTGATTCGACAGCCTGTTTGTTTGCGGATAGAGTTGATCTGGCTGCCGCCCTGGCCGACGACGAATCGGTATGTCTTGGGGTCAGGAAGGATGAGGTAGCCGGTCGCGGATTGTTGAGAGGCAGCGGCGATGGCTTTTTCTAAGGCAGCCTTTGCTTTGTTGACATTGTCCGTAGATCCAGCCAGGACCCATGGGATGGTAGCAGGTTGGCTAGGGTCGCTAGCAACATTGTTGTCTACCACCTTCCATGAGTGAGCGTCAAGTGCATCACTGGGTTCATCGGTGATCAAAGGGAGCGAGGAGGCTCCGTTAACGGCGCTGCGCGAGTCTTCCACGTTTGGTCTCGGCGGGATTTGCTGGCCCGCATGGTCCACCGTTACCTGGTAGTCATTACGAAGGCGGCGGAAGAAGGACCCATTGTCGGCGATGGCATGGTGTAGATGACTCGGGACATCAACATTCACACCTTGCTGATCCTTGAGCATGGCCAGAATGTGCTCTTTAGCCTGTTCAACGGCATTGCTAGGCCCCTTGAGCTTGACATCAGAGCGCCCAGAACCTTGTCTGGGGATATCGAGGGTGACGCCGAACTGCGACTCGATGCCCCGTCGGGTGTCTCCTCCACGGCCGATGAGAAGACGGTGCTGCACGGGAGGTACTTCAAGGTTGATGGCAACTTGGTCTTCGCGCTCTTGCACAAATTGTTCAATAGCGGCGATAATCTTGTCCACAATTGCACCATTTCCTTCCAGTCTGATGGTGGTATCGTCGCTTTCAGGACGTGGGAATCTGACGAGTCGAGACGCGCTCGAGTCCGTAGGACCACCGGCTTCCGCAACAAGCTTGCGAATATTGGCACCTATTACTGTCAGTGAGGTCCGACACAATATGTAACAAATTTAAACTTACCACCACCACCGATCAGGGATTTGTGGTGCTTTTTGTCGACGTTGATGGTCTTTGTGACCGTAGCATCGAACTCGCTTGAACGCTGTTGCAGGATCTTCTTTGCTTCCTCTACCTGCTTCTTGGTTCCCTTGATCTTGATTTCCACGCGTCCAGAGGTATCCGGTGCATCGTTAGCGCCCGGAACATCGATCTGAGCCCCAGTATCAGCTCGGAGCTTATCCATTTCGCGTCCGCGCTGGCCGATCAGCGAAGGAATCTGGCCTTGGGCGACAGACACGGTTGCCGTGTGAGAATGATCAACGACCCATTGCAGCAGACTGAGGATCTCATCGCGCGCGGCGTCTGCCCCCTTGCTGGGTCCTTTGACAATCACCTCGTCAGAAGCCTGCTGGGATCGTTGAGGTCGAGCGCTGCCAGCCTCGCTAGCAGTGTCCGCAACAGACTGGTCGTCGTTAATGACAACTGCCCTGGGGAACTGAACACGAACGGAGTAACGGTCCTGGAGTCGATTGACTTGGCTACCCTTCTGTCCGATAAGCTCTCGGTGGTATTGGGCAGGGACCTTCAGGACGTGAGTCGTCTCATCCTCCAGCTTCTTGCCGAGATTGATAATCCGAGCCTTGGCTGCATCAGCCTTTGCCTTAGGTCCCTTGACCTCCACCTTGCCGTCTTCGACCTTGATATCAACATCAAATTCGTCACGAAGCTTGTTAATATTCTCGCCCCTCTTTCCAATGAGGAAGTTTGCAAATTTCTTGGGGAAATCAAAAGAGGTTGTGTAGCCTCTTTCAAGGTCATCCTTCTCCTGCTCGACGACAAATTCTCCGATCTTGGCGGCAATTTCCTTCACTAGGCGGGATGGACCGCGCAATGCGACGTCGCTCTGGGGAGTGGCTCCGCCGTTGCGGCTCGGGCCACCACCAACAAGTGCACGAACAGGGATATGATCTTCACCCTTCGCTTCCTGTTCACGGGAGATGAACTTACGAACCTTCTCCTGGTACTTGCTCGGAATGGACACATTTTCCGTGATAATGTCATCCTGGCTACCTAGAGAGTTCAAAAGATACTCTTGCGCTTCCTGTAGGGCTTTCTCGAAAGTGGCAAGATCTGCAGCAGATGGCCGCTGACGCGGAATTTCCAACTGAGAGGAGCTCGCCGAAGGACCTTCGTAAATAAGGACAACATCAGGACTATCAATATCGTCGGGAATAAGAACATGGACACCGTAGTTAGACCTCAACTGTGGGATGCTACGGGAGCGTAAGTAAGGGTGGAAGTACGGGTCAACAGAAAGGTGACGAAGTCTGGCAGGAGGATGGGCCTGAACGAGGTTCAGGATATCAGAGCGTGCACGGATCGTGTTCTTGCCGTCCCTCGAATACACTTCCCAGGTAACAGGACCGTCTGAAGCAGGCGACAGAGCAATCCGCGAATCGTACATGCCTTCAAGCTCCTTGATGATTTGTCGCTGGGCAAGGTAGCGCGTAAGCGCACGAGCATGAGCATGAGGCCCGAGAGGGGCGTTAGGGTGCTGGCGCGACAAATCAATGCTCGCCATCTGCATACTCGTAGCAAGGTCCATTGCGCGGTTGACACCATCTTCGATACGCTGAAGTGGACCAGTAACGGTCAGGAATTCAGTTTCATCGGACGGAGGCGGCAGCACGACAGCGCAACCAGTCTCAGCAAGGAAGTCATGCAGTGCGTTGGCATTGTCACCGAGAATAAATTGATGTTGACCCCGATTGATGGCGAGCTGTCGAATTGTCAACTGACGCTGAAGATCAGCAGCAAGCTTTTCGATTTCAGCACGAGCATCCTGAGTCGCGGAGCGCTCTCCGGAAATAAGTATATGCCTGTCCGAGACCGGCGTGAACTGAACGTGGCCGGGCTCAGCTTCTTGCGGTGGAGGTTGGCTTTGCCACGTATCGTATCGAGGAACATGGATCTGAGCTTTGGTGCGCTCCTCAATCTCTCTCAAGTTCGCATTATGAGGACCGGCAATAAAGGGGAAGAATTCCGGTGGGATTGACCGAAGGCGTAGGTTCATGTTAGACGCTCGCTCCTTCACAATAGCCTCGATTTCTCGGCGAGCCATTTCAGCGGCAACAGCATCACCTTCAATCAACACATCAATGGTGTCATTGTCCTCGTCCTCATCGCCAGTTGGCTCTTCCGCGCGAGGAACCTGCACGCGCGCACCAGTGCGCTGCTGGAGTTCCTGAACGACAGCTCCTTGTTTACCGATAATGTGAGGACGAGCTGAGGTGGGAATTGGGACACGAACCGATTGCTAGACCAGATTTAATTAGGGTCGACTATGAGAATAGCGAAAAAGACGCATACCTTAGAACCGACTTGCTGCGCCACCTGCTTAAGCGCTTGGCGCACTGCATCCACCGATCCCCTACCCTCGAAGATGATAGACCCTCCAGGCCCACCGCGCATATCTACATTGGCTTTTGATCGCTTAGAGATATCGCGCAGGATATCCCGCAGTGGTTTCTTCAATTGGCCCCTCTGAAGCATCTGAGACGGCGCAAGTCGAAGCTGCTCTATGTGCTTTCCGGGCAATGTCATAATCCTAGGGACATCCGCTAAAAAAAGTCAGTAATACGTTTCTATCGCCAGTGCCATAATATATGGTTAAGACCGACATACCTGACGACACACCGCTGGGGGCGCCATTAGCGAGGGCGGCGGCGGCGGAGGGGCCTTTTGCGGCCCAGGCGGATGCAGCAGGCGCCTTGGGCTTGGGACCGCTTCCCAGTGCAGGGAACAGTTCCTCCGATTGCACATCCAGAGCAGGGGGCTTTCCGGACGCATTCTTCGAGCTGACTGATGCCTTGGCTACGGGTGGTGTGGATGCTTGCGAGGGTGCGCTGGAAGCCTGTTCGCTAACCGCCTGGACTGAGGGAGGAGGGTGCAATAAGTCTTCTTCGTCCACGACATCCTCCACAGTGGCCTTGTGTGCCTCATCGAGAGCATGTTGTTCTTCCAGCATAGCTGCCCGGGATTTGGGGGCCCCATTGACGGCTTCGGCGGACATGGTGATGGCACGAGACTAGATTTTTCGGAGACGTTCAGCGGAATTATGTGAGACGCACGAGAGCCGACGTTGCGTGTACGCTGGACACTCAGAAGTCAGGATATCAGGCGGGGGTTCCTATCAGAAATTGGGGGCAAAAGTACCGGTAAAAGTAAACGTAGCCTAGTCGGAACGACGGCCTAGTAAACAGAGGAAACCGTCCCGCTGGATTAAAATATAATCCGGGAACGTTGAGAATTCAATGCGGAATATCTCCTGTTAAAAACGACAGGAACTGGAAATATGAATTGCTAATTGCACCGGCTAAAGGAAAAAAAAGGGCAATGCTTTGAAAGAGCACGCAGGGGATGAATGAAAGGAGAAGAGAAGCTGAGACGAGGAAGAGGACGGAGAGAAGAGAGTAAAGGGAGAGAAGAGGTGAGAAGAGGGCGTCAAGAAGGAATTGACAGCTGGGGGGGCGATGATGATGCAGTGGATGGGAATGGGATGGGGAGGAGAAGGACAGAAAGCCTGAATGGTTGGCGGCTTGGAGTGGGAGCCGGGACTGGGGATTCACCCATTGGAGGAGACCGGAGCCGAGACGCACGGTGTGATGGAGCCTCAAGCTGGAGGGCTTTGATATTGACAAGTGGACGGTCTTTCTTAACCAGCTCTGAGTGAAGGTCGATTTGTCTCTGAAATGATATCTCTTAGATGGGCTGCTTCGCGGCCGTAGTGATCCAGAGCGGATTGTTTATTTGTGATGTTCCCCATCGGTCTTTGTCTCGACGTTCTGCGGCGACCCGACAGCCGCTGCAACATCAACTCGATACCATTGATGCATGAATCCCATTGTCTTTGCTGGCTAATCATTAAGCGAACGGTATACAAGAAAAGCAACGATGTCATGTCGTCAATGATGCCGATTAAGAGTCCGACTCGAGAGGATTTCCCGACTCGACGCCTAAGTAGTCTACCAAACGCTCTTCGGATCCTCGTTCACTATACTTGACCGTCTGCGAACGGGTCGACTGGATTGGCTAACATGTCATCTGAAGGCTATTCCAATAGACCTGGAAGAATTTCGCTTTTCAACAATTATAATCCTTAGAGTTCACCAAAAACCCATTATAGAGGGAACTTTGTGGTTACCTTTGTCGTTTCAAGGTTGCCTGTATTCAGACTTGGGACTGAACGGGTCGCCGCCTGCGGCATATACTACTGACTCCCATCCATATGGCAGTTTATATACGAAGTTTCAGTACCAACTTCGTCCATATTGTCCAACCACTTACATAAATACCAGCCAGAAAATTGTAAGAGGCCAGAACGACATGCCTCTGTTTCTACCAGGTGGTAACGGCACTCCATTGTAGAAATAGCGCAAGAACCGCCTCTTTGATGTACCTTGAAGTCCTAGTAAAACCAACCTTGGAAAGCTTACCTAATTCAGGCATCAGCTCTGGTCGCGTGATGATTCGCATCGAGACGCCTTTCCCAGACTGCCTGGACAGGCAGTCTGGGCCTTAGCGATGGAATTTCTGAGTGAGAATGCCCAATAGTGATTATTGCTCAAGAAGTTCGCGAACATGGGTTAATTGTCTGAGTATATGGTAACCGGTCTGAGGCCATAGCTCGTCTGTATAAACCTCAAGCGTATGTGGACTTACAATCAAAGTTGGCCAGCACGCAGAACATGTATACATTCTTTGGCCAACTTCAATGTTATTGGCCCGCATATCCATTTGAAGTGGGTTTCTCCACGAGATTCAAACTGGACTATGTATCGGGCGTCTGCGCTTGCTTTAAGTGTACTGCTAGTATATGTGCTATTATAGACTTAAGATAATTTTCGGCTTCTTGATGCTGATCTCGCCCACTGATTCACTGCTTTTCTGGGGTAGCTAGTTATAGTGGAAGCTTAACGCTAGACACTGACTAGCTGACTAAAAAGAATGTAGACAAGTGCGGACAAGTGTGGACAAGTCAGATCTGACTTCTCAATTACTACACAAATACTACTCAAATACTACACCAACAGACGAAGCATCCAAGCATCCAAGCAGTGTCACCGGGGCACCATTGGTTTGATCCTGAGAAGCGTGAATCTGCAAGTTGCCTCTTACGAGGAAACCAAGATGCACCCATTGGGTTAGTTGATGAGGATCAGAGCTGTTCCTGCAGAATCACACAAATGCTTTGCTACTAATATATGTAGTGTCGTTCATTGGGACACGTCGTTGATTTCGTTTGTGACATCGCTGCTGAAGCGATCAATGGGCACGGTGAGCCAGTCCTCCGTAAACGTAGACGCAAATAAGCTTAGCAAGATCCCGACCGCCCTGCGACCGCCCTGTTCTGACTCCTCCCATCCATGGAAAGCTCAAAAGCAGCTCCTAGAAAATTTTGGTCCCAGTTAAAACGGACAATGGAAGAACGGCGCTTGTGGACGTTGGGCTGGGCTTCTGGAAGCCCCGCCTTCCTAAACTGGGACTAGTATACTCCGTCATTCACGGGAACTGAGCCCGTTGGAGACGAAACTTCATGCCAGTGTTTTACCTATATCAAAATATCGATTTTCCATCAAAATTAAGGATTGGTATTACATAGAGTAGCTCTTTGTGACATTTTAGAGCCTCTCAGGCCCTTTTTTCAGAGAAACTCGAAACCTCGATCTCAGCAGAGAATGCAAAGGATCATCTTGGGGTTCTCGATGTGTCCAGAATTGGTCTCCTGGCTCGACGTGATGAAACGGACGGCACCAATGACGTAGAGCTTCAAAAGTACGACGGATTGGCGAAGACTCGAACTCTCTGAAGCGCGACCGTCCTGTCCTCAGGCTAGCAGCGCGATAGTTGCAGAAGGTGCAGAAAGCAATGAGAGTTTCCGTCATCCGTTCAGGGCGATAAAAACAAAACAGCACAAGCACATCCATGGATCGATGATCGCTAGAACAACGCGCAGCAGCGTCAGTGTTTCTGACAAGTGGCTCGCCCCATCTCAATCCCCAATTACTCCGTTTTGCTCGCTTGTCTGCCGTTCGGTCCAGCCTCCTGTAGACTAGGGTAGTCGAAAGGTCTTAAGGTCGATAATAATAATAATCGCGAGCTCTCCCTCCCTTTTCGCTCCCCCGCCACCTCTTCCATCTCCCCAAGTCCCGTTCTGCAGATCTGTGTGCTGAGCTGTCGGTTGTCTGCAGTCGCCTGCATTGCTTTCCATTGATTCCTGTGCTTGCTTGCCAGACGAGTGCGACTTCGACCCTGTCCCCTCGTTATATTAGTGCTGGTGAGTGGTTCTCCACGTGCTAACCGCCGGCTTTTGTTCGTGACGGTCGCCCGCGGCAGCTCCTTTTCCAACCACCATCCATATCTACACTGATTGCCCTCCCTTGCGTCCCCAAATTGGCTCTTCCTGCATCCCCGATCCCTCCCTGCTGGCCGCCCACCCCCCCTCCCTGGGACGACCCTCCACCTGTCGGAGCTGTGCATCTTACCCGTCCAGTATCACCCCAGATCGCACCCATTCCACCACTCCTCGTCCGACGGCTCGAAGGGACCGCAAGAGCGCACCGCCTCACCCGGTGGCTTCCCCCTTCCCTCCAATCAAGCTGTTGAGCCCTGTCAGCTTGCCTCCAACTGGCCGACCTGTCACTCCCCTCCAACCCCCCTAAATCCGCGCGCCATGAATAACGATTCTTTTTCATCCTTCAAATTTCGCCGACCATCGAGCAAACTCCATAAGGACCCTCCCGGTTACGGATCCCGCGCCCTTAACAGCCAGCAGAGCACCACGTCACTAAAACGGCACCCTTCTGCCCCCGTTTACCCGCGCTCCTCTGCCGCTGGGAGTCGAGAGCATTTGCGAACTAGGTCCAACGCATACGGCTCGTCATCCTCGTCACTCGATCAGAATAGCGCGGGCGCTTCTCCGGTTCTGGGGAGCAGCGATTCTGGCCATTTCCACAGCAGTCATTCATCCCGGTCCCGACCTCCATACTCCGGCCGGTTTTCCTTGAACGATCAGAGCTCAGATGAATTAATTGGCGCCCCCTTCGATTCGCGGGGTATGTTAAGCGCCCTGGAAGAACATACCGCTGAGCCCGACAATAGGAGTTATCAACCACCAGACCCCGCCGAAAGGTACACTGAAAAGCCCCCGAATTTCCGATCGCAGACTACACCAAACCCACGAGCCTTGAGACAATCAGCCAGTTTCACTACTCTGCCTCCCCGTATGGAGGCCTTTCCGAACGCCGCTGGCAATGACCGCCCGACAAATACAAAGCGTTTTTCCGATGAGGCCACCCCTGTCAGACCTCCGGGGCCCAGCCGAAGCAAGAAAAGCAGTTTTTCGAGCTTCGTTAATAGCATGCTAGGTTCCCCCCGTGGAATCAAAATTTCTGCACCAGAGAACCCGGTCCATGTCACTCATGTTGGTTACGATAACCAGACCGGCCAGTTTACTGGTCTGCCTAAAGAATGGCAGCGGCTGCTCCAGGAGAGTGGTATCACGCAGAAGGAACAGGAGGAGCATCCACAGACCATGGTCGATATCATGAGATTTTACGAGAAGAATGCCCGAGGGGATGATGAAGTCTGGCATAAGTTTGACCATGCTTACCCTCAACAGCCAACCGCCGCGAGCCCAATATCCCAGCCAGCGGGCTCCACTACGTATGGCACGCAACGAACGTCTCCTCCCACCAGCCCTCGATTCCCTCAGAACCATGAGGGGAGCTTCGAAAACCCACGAGCACCGCCTCCGATTCCCCGCGCCGCGCCTATCGCTGCACATGCCATGTCTCCGCCCTTAGGAGGGCTTGTCCCTAACCGCGCACCTCCTAAACCACCAACTGCTGCTGCTAACTTAGTTCCGAGTCGGCCTGCGCCGCAACCTCCTACGTCGAGCCCTTATTCCAATATCTCTACCAGGCCATCCCCGGAGACGCAGAGCCCTCAATTCAGCACGCCTCCCATTCCAGAAACGGAGCCCTTGCCTTCCGAGTCGCAACGCAGCCGATCGAATTCTAGAACAAATGGGGCGCAAGGTCCATGGCCGTCGGTGTCACCGAGTCATTACCAACAACAGCAGGAGCAGGCAATGGCCGTAGCTCAGCAAGCCCTTGCCAATAAGCAGCTTGAACGGAGCCGTAGCCAACGTCAGCAGCAACAGTCTCCACGGCCAGACCAGATGCCGATCGCGCAGCCCGCACTCCCGCAGCACGCTCCTTCGCCTGAAGATGTTGCTCTGACACAAGCTTCCCAGACTGCGCGTGCTGCACCGGCAGCTCGGCCTCGCCAAAGACCCCGCCAAAGTAATGCCATGGATGTCAGAGCACGATTGGTCGCAATTTGTACTCCCGGTGATCCCACAAAACTTTACTACAACTTGAATAAAATCGGTCAGGGTGCATCTGGTGGAGTCTTCACTGCTTATGAACAGCATACCAATAATTGCGTCGCGATCAAGCAAATGAATCTGGATCTACAGCCAAAGAAGGATCTCATCATCAACGAAATTTTGGTGATGAAGGACAGCAAGCACAAAAACATCGTCAACTTCTTGGACAGTTATCTCCATGGGCTAGACTTGTGGGTGGTTATGGAATACATGGAGGGAGGTAGTCTTACAGATGTTGTTACCTTCAATATCATGAGCGAACCCCAAATTGCTGCTGTTTGTCGAGAGGTACGTTTCTTTGAGCGATATTTGAGTTCTAGTACTGATTTCGTCTCTTAGACGCTTAACGGCTTGCAGCACCTTCACTCGAAAGGTGTGATCCATCGAGACATCAAGTCAGACAATATTCTTCTTTCCTTGGATGGCAACATCAAGCTCAGTAAGTGGGACATTGCAACATTACGCTCAGACTGAATTTTAATGATTCGCAGCCGATTTCGGTTTCTGTGCCCAAATCAATGACTCTCAGAACAAGCGAAACACCATGGTCGGCACACCGTATTGGATGGCCCCTGAGGTTGTTACGAGAAAGGAGTACGGACGTAAAGTTGACATTTGGAGCCTCGGAATTATGGCCATCGAGATGATTGAGGGAGAACCTCCTTACCTCACCGAATCGCCTCTCAGGGCTCTATACTTGATTGCCACAAATGGCACACCTAAGATCAAGGACGAGCACAACCTGTCGCCTGTCTTCAAAGATTTCCTCCATTTTGCGCTCAGGGTGGACCCTGAGAAACGAGCATCAGCTCATGACCTATTGAAGGTATGATTATGCATCTCAACACAGCAGACTGGCTCTAATCCTTTACAGCATCCCTTTATGAACCTTTGCGCGCCTCTCAATCACCTTTCGCCTCTAGTTAAGGCTGCACGGATTAGCAGGGCGCAGGAAAAAGCCCAGAAGGGTGGTGTTTAGATCTCAGCCTGTTGGCGTCCTTATATGTCGATGTCTACTATATTCCTTCAGATACCCATTATCACTGATGTTTCACTTTTACCCGATGATGTACCTGGCGCCGCTTATGACTTCCCCATTCTTTTCCGAACCTTCTCTTCCTTTGCAGGTCTTTCGGTTATTTCCAAACCAAAATGATAGACGGCGATGACTTGATGCTCGACATGGGATTACAAACCTTCGACTACTTGATGCTATGCTTAGTATCTCTCTCCTTTGCTTGACGACGTTTTTGCATACCCGTATTATTGACCTTCGTGATCAGTTGCCTGTAACATGATGACTCGCGTCAGGCTGATGCACTCCCTTCTCGCGCCTGTGGTTACAGCAGTTTGTTTTGGCTTTGGTTGTATCGGCCACCGAAACTGGTTGATGCTGCGAACATGAGACGCTTGAGTCGAAAATCCGATGCGAATGCTGGAGGCCTATCCTATGGCTTTATTCCTGTTCAAGCAGTTGTACTTGGTTCCCGACGTTGCTCGAGATTCTAGATGATATATCGATATACTCGATCGTATGACGATCGAACAAAAGTATATGGGGGTTTTCTTTACGGTTCTAAATGCTTCCTATGTCCTCTCACCATATAATACCGCTAGAGGCTTATATAGCTAAGCACTACCATAATAACATCTGGAAGTACCAAGTGGGCCAAGACTAAAGGAAAGAATAATAACAGTATTAGTGGTGCCTTAACTGTGCCCGGGGCCAAATTAGGTAAGCTAGTGGTCTCCGCCCCTCGACCTTCGTCATTCGGATCAGGTTCCAGCAACCATTCTACATCTTGTTGCGGTTGCACCTTTTGCTTCTCTTAGAGGTCCTTTGCCCAGTACCACCTGAACCTTTGGACATTAGCTTATCTTCAAACTTGCCTTTTTATTGCTGCGAAAATCTCCGGCCGACTTCTCTTGAGCTTCTGATTCCCCGCACCAAGTGTTCTCCGGACCTTGGATCGCAGCCTGAGCTCCGTATCCACGCAGCTTGCAGCTGAGTGTCGTTCTAATAACATCTTATCAAGGATCGCAGGAGCACAACAATCACCGGCAAGCTTCGGTAGCCTCCATTTTACGGAAAGATTTATTTGATCAATACCTATCGGCTATAATTCGATTTGCTCTGAAGGCGGAGATTAGAAAGTTGGACACTCGCGATGTTCCGCGCACAGCAG
Source organism: Aspergillus nidulans FGSC A4 (assembly GCF_000011425.1). Classification (NCBI taxonomy): domain Eukaryota; kingdom Fungi; phylum Ascomycota; class Eurotiomycetes; order Eurotiales; family Aspergillaceae; genus Aspergillus; species Aspergillus nidulans. Next base: position 2,690,555 of record NC_066263.1, on the reverse strand, counting down.
AACGCTTTTGACGATGCAGTCGGTACGGTGCTTTTGAGCAGTATCCTTTTTGATGAAGGGGGGTTCTTAGCTTCTATATGCTAATCGCTCGTTTTTCGCAATAGCCAAAGCAACGGATGAGAACTTGACCTCCGAGAACTGGGAGTACATTCTTGTATGCAATGCCCGCTGCATTTCCAAGACATGCCTTTTTGGATCAGTTAAGCATAGATCATCTAACATTTGATGTCGCGTTCACAGGATGTATGCGATAAGGTTGGGGCTGAGGAGTCAGGGTAGGATACTGGTCTTTGATCATTGACAAGTGATGCTGTTGAACAACTCCACTGACTGGAATCAAATACAGTGCAAAGGATGCGGTCGCCGCTTTGATCAAGAGACTCGCACATAGGAACGCCAACGTGCAGCTGTACACTCTCGAAGTGCGTGTCACAATCCTTCCACCAACTGCGCGAGACTGACGTTATTTAGCTGGCCAATGCATTAGCGCAGAATTGCGGCCCTAAGATACATCGCGAACTGGCGTCACGAAGCTTTACAGACGCACTCTTGCGTCTCGCTGGTGATAGGGTATGCCTCCACCTTAGTCTAACGGATCATTTTTACTGACTGGTGGAACAAGAACACTCATCAGCAGGTGAAATCCAAGATTCTGGAACGTATGGAGGATTGGACGGAGATGTTCGCTAGCAACCCAGATTTCGGGATTATGGAACAGGCTTTCATGAAGTTGAGGACACAAAGTACGCACTATTCCGTTTCCTGAATAGGTCTTATAGCTTACATCTCCCAAGACCCGAACCTACAACCCCCGTCGAAGCCCGGGAAGCGGGAGATTACCGACCTAGATCGCCAGAAAGAAGAGGAGGAATTGCAGATGGCGCTTGCTCTTTCTATAAGAGAGAAATCCGGTTCAGCCCCTCAGCCGCAGGTGGAGAGTAGTAGCTCGGTCTCAGCTCCAGAAAACCAAGCACAAGCTGCGCCTGCTGGACCAGTTCCTTCAGGTACTTCTGCTGCTACTGTTTCTAGAGTTAGAGCTTTGTACGATTTTCAGCCGTCTGAGCCCGGAGAGTTACAATTTCGGAAGGGAGATGTCATCGCCGTCCTAGAGTCCGTGTATAAGGATTGGTGGAAGGGCTCTCTGAGAGGCCAGACAGGGATTTTCCCGCTTAATTACGTGGAAAAGCTTCCTGATCCCACTGTTGAGGAACTTCAGCGGGAAGCTCAGATGGAGGCAGAGGTGTTTGGCCAGATCAAGAATGTTGAGAAGCTATTGACTCTTCTAAGCACGCGCAGCTCAGAACTCAATGTCCAGGAGAATGAGGAAATCACAAACTTGTACAACTCAACATTATCAATCCGCCCCAAGTTGGTTGAGCTCATTGGAAAATATTCGCAGAAGAAGGGTATGTCTCCCAACTCCTTAGGTCAGTCTCTTTCAGTTACTGACTTACACTCGCAGATGAGTTCACTCAACTCAACGAAAAGTTTATCAAAGCGCGAAGGGACTATGAATCTCTCTTGGAGGCGTCTATGGCTCAACCTCCACAGCAGCAATTTGGTCGGCCTGGTCAGCCTCAGTACGGGTATCCGGGCTCTGGAGCGCCTGCAGGCTACCCCCGGGGGCCGGCGCAACAGCATGATCCTCAGAGATATTTCAGTCCTCGACCGCCAGGTTTGTACTGCTGATTGTTCGCTTGCCTTATAGCTCTAACTCTCGCAGACAACCAGCCTAATGCTTCCTACTACCCGCCAGCTACACAATCACCTGGCCCAGGGCATACCTCTCCGCCTGGACCATATCAACAGCAGCCGCAGCAGCCCGCACCAGACTCATACCAGCCAGTCCACCACCGCCCTGAATCGACCTATGATCAACCACAAGAGTTGGGTACATCTGTGTATGACTCCCCGGTTGAACGGCTACAGTACCCTCCTGGGCCTTCAGGAGGTCAGCCGCACTATCAGCCGCCTCCTCAACAGACTCCTCAGCCAGATTTCTCAGCTTCGAGTCCCAATCTTGTGAATCAATCCCAGTCTCCTTACCCGGCTACTCCAGTTACTCAGCCTCCGCCACCAACGCAGCAACCGCCTCCTGTTCCCGGCACAGCGTCAGGGTCTGCACCCTATCCGTCGGCAAGTCCCAGCGCCGCCAACTACCAGGCCTACAGGCCACCGCAAGGCGGAATACCTAACCATAACCCCGCTGCATTCTATCAGTAGCGCCTTGACGTATGTCTTCCCAACTGCTGTACGCTGGGCGCTTGCCTGGCTTGTCGTATTTGTGATTCATGTCGCCGGGGTCGTCCTCTCGACGGAGGTTTGTTGCTTTTGATGTGAGCCATGGCGTACTTGTAGTCATATTGTGTGTCTATCTATTATTCTGGCCCCAATAAAAGGCACCGCGAGACCATATTCGTCTATCTGCTACCTTAGCCTCCTAGCCTGTATACCGTAAAATTGCACAAAACGAGGTGCCATATCATTTTATGCCCACCAACACGTGACGCGTCTTGGCGTCTGATCCTCTGCAGTTGCCTCGTTGATACCACAAGAGAATCAGTGACAATTTGCGCTTTTTCTCTCTCCTGCAGTGTTAGTCCCGATTTACGGGGGAGTGCCCACTCTATATTGATACGGCTCCAGATATATCTCTTCCGCGTGCGCGCCTAGCCCCGAGGCTTACACCCAGTTCATCCCCCGCACTCCACTTAACGATGCCTGCTTTTGCCCGACTTTCGCATTGGCAGAGTCAGGCCACTCTCTAAACAGTTACACCGAGGGCATGATAACACCTTAAAGCTTGGATCAATTTGGGCTTTGCTCCCAGATATCCAGTGCCATGGAGGCGGACTGGAACGAGCTGTTACGAATTCCGCTTCCCCCTCCGAATCCGCATGGGCTTCCGACCGTTGCGACAACCATTGCTTTTGACGATGTGTCGGAACTTTTGTGGGCGGGGAACGAATATGTCTGTTGTATCTGAAGTGGATTAGCAGCAATGTGCTGATTGAATTATTGTCTCTAGGGCCGGATTACCTCGTTCTATGGCCCCGAGCTGCAGAGGTACACCTCCGTTCGTGCCCATCCCGTCGCCGAAGGGCCGGTGCGACAAATATTATTCCACGAGAGGGGAGTTATATCTATTTCATCGAGGAGTGTGCACATGATTACACGGCGTGGTCTGACACAATGGCACATCACCCACGATGAGATCACGGACCTTCGCTGTATGAGCTTCACGGCTCAGACAAACAAAATTATAGTTGCGGGATGCCAGAAGGCAATGTTTACCATCGACATTGACAAAGGAACTATTGTCGATAAGCTCCGGACTGAACACAACTATGTCTTGATGAAGAGAAGCCGCTACCTGTGTGCTGCGACAGATACAGGTTCTGTCAATGCGTTAAGCCTGACGGACTTTAGCGTCGTAAAGTCCTGGAAGGCTCATGGGGCGGCGGTCAATGACATGGATGCCAGGGGCGATCTTTTAGTAACTTGTGGCTTCTCAATCAGACAAACGGGTTCTCCCATTGTCGATCCACTGGCGAACGTGTATGATTTAAAAACGCTATCTCCATTACCCCCTATTCCGTTCCACGCGGGGGCTGCATATGTTCGTATGCATCCAAAGCTACAGACAACAAGTTTTGTTGCATCTCAGAGTGGACAGCTTCAAGTTGTGGACTTGATGAATCCGAACGCATTCAAGCTCCGCCAAGCCACTGTCTCCTTCATGCTAGGTATAGAAATCTCGCCATCCGGAGAGGCACTGGCCATCAATGATGCAGAATGCTTCATCCAGCTTTGGGGTTCTCCGGCGAAAATCCACTTCAACGAAATGAGCAAGGAAGTTGAATTTGCAGACGTCACTCCGCGGCCGCCCCAGGTTGACTGGTCGCCAGAGATACCTTTGAATGTGATTGGTATGCCGTACTACCACGAACGGCTGTTATCCGCATGGCCAAGCCATCTCTTGTTCGAGGTCGGCAGTCCGCCAGCTCCTATAGATCCATCAATAGTCCCCTATCTTCGCTCTGGGGAGATGGGTCAATACGCAGCGAACCCGAAGAAAACCCGAAGATACCAAGTTGAAAACACTCGCGCATTAGCCTCTACGGAACCAACACTGATTGCGCCGAAATTCCTGAGCGAAAAGGCCAGAGAGCAGAGCAAGAAGGCAGATGACCCTGTCGGAGATACCGCTGCGTCCCTTGCTGGCGCAAGGATTAGCGGAGAGTCAGAAGATGATCCTCTTCTGAAGTACAGCAACGTTGAAATCAAGTATAGTAGATTTGGAGTGGATGACTTTGATTTCAGGTATGAATATTGCTATTCAGCTACTAGCTTTAGCTAACTTCAACAGATTCTATAATCAGACTTGTTTCTCCGGGTTGGAGACGCATATTGCGAACTCCTTTACTAATTCCCTCCTTCAACTCCTCAAGTTCATTCCTCTGATACGGAACATTGCTCTTCACCATGCTGCGACGTCATGTATAGCTGAAAGCTGTCTGCTTTGTGAGATGGGTTATCTCTTCGATATGCTTGAAAAGGCCAACGGACAAAATTGCCAAGCTACAAATCTGCTCAAAACCTTCAGTAGCTTCCGCGAAGCTTCAAATCTTGGTCTACTGGAAGAAAACCTCACAAACAAGTCGCTGTCATCGGCGATTCAGGCTGTGAACAGGTTCTTTCTTGGGCAGATCGCGCAGGACTACCGTAGAATCGCTCCAAACTCGGAAGAATTGGATATGAGACTGGCAACCATCGCGTCAGAGTCGATACGGTGCATGTTCTGTCAGAACGAGATTGTGAGGCCTGGGAATACACTCGTCAACGAGCTTATGTACCCCGCAATCGATATGAAGCAAGCTCGTAGGAACCATACATTACGATTCTCGAATATCTTGAGGGCGAGCATTGAACGAGAGGCGCAGAACCGGGGATGGTGCCACATTTGCCGGCGATATCAACAATCTGTCATGCGGAAAACAGCGCACCGCATGCCACATGTGCTGATGCTTAATGCTGCAATAAATAGCCCTGCTTGCCGACGTCTCTGGACAATTCCTGGGTGGCTGCCAGAGGAAATTGGAATCGTCCTTGAAGGTGGTCAGGTTCTCTGCTTTGAAGGGGAAGATCTGAGGATGCGCATACAGGGACAAATGCCTGGGCTAATCATCTATGACCTGGTTGGGTTGGTTGCAGAAATTAACATACCGGAGCATCAGAAGGCGCATCTAGTATCGTTTATCAATGTCTCCGTTTCGTCTCGTGAGCGGGAGACCCGGAGTAAATGGCACCTTTTTAATGACTTCTTGGTCACAGAAGTGGACAAGGAAGAAGCTCTGCGATTCAACCAGTCGTGGAAGTCACCATGTGTGCTGGCTTTTCAGGTCAGAGATGCGCGGCATATGGTCGATGATACATGGAAGAACTTCTTGGACACGACTCTGCTTTTCCGTGACTGGTCCCTGAAGTAAGCAACCCTAGACGGTAGTTGGTATTGTCTAACTAACGTTGATAGTAATGGGCGCCCCGTCGAATCGCGTGTTATGCTTTCTGACGAGGAGAAACCAACACCTGGAACTCCGGTTGCTCTCGACACCGAGTTTGTCGACCTCGAAAAGGCTGAAATAAACGTCAAAGCCGACGGCTCGCAGGAAATCGTGCGGCCGAGCAAGAGCGGACTTGCCAGGGTGTCAGTCCTTCGAGGCTCTGGGGAGCGAGAAGGCGTTCCTTTCATTGATGATTATATCTCTGTTAAAGAGCCCATTGTTGACTATGTAACGCAATATTCTGGCATCAAACCAGGTGATTTGGATCCGCGGACCAGCCCACACAACATTGTGCCACTTAAGGTTGCATACAAAAAGCTGTGGTTACTCCTCAACCTCGGCTGCGTGTTCGTTGGTCATGGGTTGGCATCGGACTTCCGAAAAGTCAATATCCAAGTCCCTAAGAAGCAAACTGTGGATACACAATACTTGTTCTTCCACCCCTCAAAGAACCGACGGCTCAGTCTCCGGTATCTTGCGTGGGCTGTGTTTAAAGAATACATACAAGAAGAACCAGCCGACAGCAACCAGGGCCATGACTCAATCGAGGACGCACGCATGGCTCTGCGCCTATGGAAGAAGTTCCAAGAGTACGAGGACGCCGGTATTGTGGGACAAATCCTGGAAGAAATCTTCCGCGAGGGCTCAAAATTGGGATTCCGACCGCCGCCTCGCAACGGCGTAACTACAGTGCTTTCTCGGCCCGGAACGGCCGTGACAATGCAGAACAACAGCGGCCGCAACACACCCAGTACACCTGATGTCGGTGCTGCGGCGAGCGCACCTACGACCCCGCGACAGGCGTTCCGACGGTCTATTGCGTTGACACCGAGCAACGGCACATTCTCTGGACCTGGATCGGGGGAGTTCTTTACCGGGAGTCCACTGAAGTAAAACTCTGCCCTAGCCTGTATGGAGTGAACGCACCCTAAGTACCTGAAACGATCTAAGAATGATTGGCTGCCATTGGAGGCAGATGCATTGGTCGATAGAACTTATCATTAAGAATTGATTCTACTTTTTCTCGATATCTAGCCTTCCTTTCCGCAGTATGCTTAAACAGTATCTTTCCCATTGTCAAGTCAAGACTGGTGCTGTCTAGAAAGGTGGCTGCGGTTGGTTGACACGGTGGTTTCCACCTTCGACAGGAACATATATTTCTATCTAAAGACGACGTCCTTACAGACATATTATGCCATACTTCCCACTATCTCTACATAGTTCCTCTGAATTAGCCCTGAATCCCCCCAGTCCTCACCATGTCTGCAGTCTCGCCAGCTGCCGGCGCCCTTGATAGCCAAGACACTGTTGTTAGTTTCGCCTTGTCGATAGCCAACTGCGCTCTAACATTGTCTAGCCAGCCGCTCTCGAGTTGTCCCAGTTGCTACCCACTTCAATATGTTCAGGGTCCTGGTCGTTATCGACAAACCGGCTAGGCGAGGCTCTGCTGGCCACGTTCAGGGGTACTATTGGCAATGAGGCCCTCGCTCCATGTGCGGTATCCCGTCTCCCTGAAGCACTCAGAGCTGACCATATCAGAACGAATAGTTATGGCCTGATTCGAGGTTTCTCGCTTGTTATCCTTGCTGAGTTTTTAGTGCTGACGCAGCATGAACAGAGGCATCCTTTACGCCATGAGCAGCTTAGAACTGGTCGATCTCGTCGGAGAGGATCCATACAGCGCACACACCCTCAGCAGCTATTTACTGAAGCTTCATCTGTTGTTCTTTACGTATTTCACTTGTATGTTACTTCCAGACTGTGTCCAGTGTATAGTAGCCCTAGCACGGGACAACCGAAGCCCCCCTAACAGGGCCATTTGTCATGGAAAGCTCTCCACAAACCTCACCTACACATTCCACTATGCTATGCCCAATTGCAACATTGCTATGAAATGTTGGGAAAGCACGAGCACAAGAAGCTGCACCTACTCCATCACGGTCGCGGAAGGGCTGCATGGACAGTTTGGCCCGTCACGGTTGACGAGTTCTTCAATCCTCGCAAATCATCGGGTCGTCTACAGGAACTTGGATATAACCTCATGTCCTTCGTAGAAGCTAGCCCTGGGACAACAACAAAGATGGCCAATATCGACGGTAACGGGGCGACATTGCGTTTCGGGATCATAAGAGGCATTTCTTAGTTCTCTGCGAGGGATCTATCAGATGAAGAATTCAGCTTGATTTCGGCGCTATCGACCCCGGATGCACAGTGATTACCTGGAAATCATGAAGACACTGGCTGGCCACGGCCTATTTAGAGGACACTGATCTACTCCCTGCCATGCCCTGCATAACCTGTTCAATCTGGATATGTGAAGCTGGCTCGGTTAAGGGTTACGTTTGAGGCTAGGGAGCTGTGGGTTGCATGTTGACTTTCGAGAGGATTAACTACCTTATGCAGCTGGGAGTAGCCACAGGGATCAATATCAAGGGGAGGGTTGCGGCTTCTCTTCTACGCATACTGTATACTTAAAGGGCTGCGGCAGAAACTGAGGTATGTAAATAGCTGTATCCTGTATATTTCTTCTAAATTTTGTTTATATATCAGAATAAACAAATGCCGACTGTATAAAATTATATCAATCGCACATAGACTTTCCAGTAATCTATACCAACTCCACGCTACCATACACCCAATCCACCACATAACCATCTCATGTCCACTAGAAACCCCACTGCCGTATCCAGTTCACCATCAATGCCCCATCCACCCCCTTCAGGCTTGCCATCGTCCTACTCGCCTTCTGCGCGTTAACCGTGCTGGTTTCCGCAGACAGCGTGTCTCCGTTCGCCAGGTCCCGGAAGAAGGGGAGGAGCTTGAGGGCTGGCTTGTCGGAGATATCGCTGTCCGTCGGACTCTTGATTTTCTCAAGCTCGTTCATCCAAATGGTGAGCGGGGCTGGTGTCACAGGGGCTGTAGACGTGGACAACGAGGACTGAATTGAGGGGAGGAGAGAAGACCAGGGTGTAATTGCGGGGTTTGTGAGATGGAAGAATGCGGCATTTGATTCGGTCTGAGTTTCGTGCAGCCGAATTTGCAGTATCTCGAGAATGATTGTTGCGAGAGTGTCCTGTGAGCACTTAGTACCTTAATTACCAAAGAACAGGTCTGATTATCAAAGAGTGGACATACAACAGGAATCCAATCAACACCCATTCCTCCCAACGAATCCGGTACAACACCCAGCCCCTTACTAGTCTTCAGCAAGATCGGCACCCACTCGGTCGGATTCCACAGCCCGGCAACAGTAGTAGGGCCAGCAATCTGCCCAACACGCAATATACTCGTCGGAACACCAGACTGTCTCGACGCTTCCAGACAGATCCGCTCGCCAACGTGCTTGGATTCGCCGTAGCCTTGCTCGAGGGCGACATCAGGTGTTTCCATGGGAATTTCTGGGACGGAGTTGTCGGTATCTGTGGGTTTCCAGTTTCCAATTGTGCCGACAGAAGACACGAATGCGACATGTGCGGTGTAACGACTGTTGATACTGAAGTCGATCAAGCGCCGCACGCCGCAGATTTGGCTTTCGAAGAACTCGACGGGGAGGTTGAAGTTGACTGTCCAGCCGTTGTGGATAATAAGGGTTACGGTTTCGAGGAGGGTGGCGAGTTTCTCTTGTTCGAGGCCGAGGTTTGGTTCGCTGAGGGCGGCTGTCAGAAATTCGACTCTGCCTTCGTCGGTGAGCGGCGTGGCATCGAGCGCCTTCTCTTCGAAAGAGGTGGTTTGTTTCGTCTTCGCAGTGTCTGAGCGGTTGAGGCAGTAGATCTTGGAAATGCTGTTATCTTGCAGGAGCGTGTTGAGGAGGTACGTCCCTAACGACCCAGTTGAGCCGGTGAGGATGACGGTTTGACTGGATGAGACGGGCCGTTGTCGTTGAGGGTCGGATGGGAGGTCGTGTGTGTATTTGGTGACCAGGTTCGTAATCTGTTCAGTTCGTGATATTTCCGTGGCACCGTTGCTGGTGCCATTGAGGATGGAAAACAAGGACGCAGCTAACTTGTTTATGCTTGGACGAGCATAGATCTGCTGCTGCGTAATGTCGGCAGAAAGCGCTGAATTCAGGGCTTGTGCAAGCTGCACAGTCTGCAATGAGTCCATCCCGGCCGCATAAAAGTCTTCGTCGTCTGCGATGTCAGGTCTGTCGAGCAAAGTCGTGATCTTCACACGGACCCACTGTGTTAAGCTATGTAGGTTGAGCGTCAATGGGAGGCTCTCCATACTATTCTCCGCTGATTTGGCGTATATGGCCTCAATTTCCTCTGCATAGTCGTTGTTGACAAGCCGGCGTTGCGTTGTACCTTTCGGAGTCAACTTGAAAGGCTTGCTCGGTGAGGACAGACGAATATGGCTGCGCATGACCCGGCCGTAATTGGGTACTACCTCGTTGGCGCGCTGAATAGTAGGCCAGAGGTTGTCGATGTATTCTTTCTCGTCGATAGAATTGTTATCAGGCCAGACTGGCTCGATAAGCAACGCGGACTGAAACCTCTTCTCACCAACAAGCACTACTCTCGAAACCGACGGATGCGCCTCAATCATCTTCTCCAGCGTAATGGGGTTGAGTTTCTCGCCGTTGCTGAGGACAATAACGTCGTCCAGTCGGCCATGGTACGCCCAACAGTTGGGATTATCTGGATGCTGGACAAACAAATCCTTGGTGTGGTATTCGGTGAGGTCGGGGAAAGTGTGGAAGATGCCCTGGAAAGTCTTTGTATTTTCTCCTCGGCGGATAACTAGTTCATGAAGACCATCGTTTACATGCTGCATGTCGATTCCGTATACCGGGTTCCACTCGAAATAGTTCCACTTCGCCTCGTCCTCAGGAGCGAGGGAACTAACTAGCCCTATCTCGCTGGACCCGAGGACCGTGCGGAGGGTCGTGTACTTCCGAAGGCGCTCTCCTGTTTCTAAGGCTAGCGGTGCACCGCCGAAACAAGTGTATTTCACAGTCTTCAGAGCAGCCAGTGCAGCTTCTGAGTGACTCATATCTTCCAGGAGTGATGGAGGGATCATTACAAAATCTGGTCTTGTAGCATTAATGGTATCGGTCAGAAGCTGGACGGAAAGGGGCCCATCAGGAATTGAAATGAACGGGAATCCATGGAAGATTGATCCGAATGGCCCGATGAGGCCCATCAAATGAAAGTTCGGCGTGATAGAGAGAAGTAGGGCGCCCGAGCCCACAGAAAACCCGTTGTACAGAGCGGATTTCCTGCCGGCTGGGATGATATGCGGCGCGTGGTCCCAGGTTGCAAGGAAGCCGTGGGTTAGGGGCACTGGCTTTGGCATCCCGGTTGTGCCGGAGCTGTGGATTATGAACGCGACTGTGTCTTCCATTGCTGCATATGGCGTTGTGAACGGGTAGGTCTCGGAATTTGAGCTAAGAAGGTCTGCTGTTGCCGGCGCCTCGAGGTAGACCGTGCTCGGTCGAGATGCTTTGATCTCCATCGTTCGTCTCTGCGTTTCAGGCGTAAAGAGCATTACATGGCAGTTGGTTGCGTTGAGGATATGCTGGTATGCCTCGTCTGAGAGACGGGTAGAAGGCAGGAAAGGCGTATGGCCGGTCTTTGCGCAAGAGAGAAGGAAGATGTAGTAGCGGATGTCGTTGGCTCCCATGTACGCAATGGTCTTTGGTCCGTTTCCAGGCTGGCCAATATGCTTGTGAATCCACCATGCCAGGGCGTCTACTGCATAGGCCAGCTCTCTGAAAGTCACATTGCGGAACCCATCTGATAAGGCCGGTCCTTTTGGGATGATGCCAAAGAGTCGGTCTGGAGTCGAGCGTGCGCCCTCATCCACCAGGGCGGGTAGGAGCCGGTTTCCCACAGGAGAAGTCATTGAGAGAGCAAGAGTAGGGATGATAACACCCAGTCTCAGTTGATATGGAGCGTGGGCAACAAGAATGAAGGATTAAATACTGGTCCATCATGACGATCCCCAGTTCGCCCCACTGGGATTCGGCAGTTCGGATCATTGTTGACTTCCCAGTTTCGGGCAGGTCGGTGATGGAGGAGTACAGAGGAAGGACGATCTGTGGAGGGTTTCGATACGTGCAGGAAGCGGTAATTTGTAATAGTGTTGGGGCTCGTCACTGCTGTGCGTGCCGAGTGCCGGCCGGTATAGCCTCGTTGGTTGCTGACTACTACCTGAGTATTCAGCTTGCTTACATTATTGACCGCCAAATATCCCTGAAATTACTACCTGCCGGGTCCGTTTTGGCTTTGATCTTTCCTCATTAGCTCTTCCATTTCTGGCTCGATAGTTATTATTTATTGAACTTGGGTAGATATACAGCTGATTTGTATTGCGTTGGACTTCATTCAATACCAAACCATAAATCTTGACTTGAAATATATTGACTAAAGTAGAAATGGAATTTTATTGACAATTTGACAATTTTGCAAGTTAGCTATCACCGATGAAAGAGTCGTTTGGTTACTACTCTGCACTTGGCTTTATAGGGCACGATCCTAGTGTGGGCGTGGAGGTGGGGAATGACGTGGTGGTTTTAACGTCTCGCATCCTTCCACCAGAGACGTCTTTGAAGAAGCCGACTCTGAGCGACTCCAACACCTCTCCAGTTATCTACTTTGATCACATTCTCACTTCCCCATTCTCTCTTCCCCATTCTCTCATTCCCTTATCTTCTATTTTTCTCCTTTCTATCCGCCTTTCCACTCGGCGGACGAACTCCAGGGTGACAGAGCCCCTCCTACCCCGCCCCGAAAAACGACGATGTCTCGACACCGTGTCAAGGCCGTCAGTTATGATGACGACGATTATGACGACTACGATGATGGCTATGACTCCCAAGACCCTGAAGAGCGTGAATTCCTCGAAGAGTGTACTCGCGAAGTACAAAATCAGCTGGCTGCAGGCGACCCCCCTGTGAGCGCGACCCGCGATGAAGTCCAGGATGCGCTGTGGCACTATTACAACGATGTGGACAAGTCGGTGAACTATTTGAGGGGTAGGGCTGTATAACCGAGTCGTTATGTGTTAGGCTAATGGAGAATGAATCAGGCAAGAAAACGAAAGAGGCGGACAAGAAGGCCGCAGCGGCAAAGGCGAAAGTGAACGCAGGTAAGCGAACCATGTTTGTTGTTTCGTGTACTTGTAGTCTGGGCTCGAGTCTGCAAACCGGTCTCGACTGGTGAGAGTAGGTATGTAATGCCACACTCGGTTTTCAAGCGACTAAACTGACTTCAATTAAGCTTGAATATGTTCTAACAGGCTCTAGTGCCAGCGTATCCGATCCCCCCTACTACTGCGACGACACATCCTCACTTTTCCGCGGCGGACTTCTTCCGCGACTCGCCTTGGCTCAATATTCCAGCTCACCGAAAGGCGGATATTCTCGTTGAACCACTTTATCCTCGGCTTGGGCTTCTGGGCGGGGCTCCGGAAAGCGGTGGAGGAAAGATGTCTAAACTAGCTGCCCTGGCAGCGGCGCGAAAGAAGAAAGAGGGCGACAGGTCGCCCGCGTCTACGACAGGAACTGATGCGCAATCCCCAAGCGAGGCCAAAGGAGCTACATTGTCGCTACGAGAGAGACTCGCGGCGAGCAAGCAGGTCAAGCAAGAGAGCTTACCCTCGCTACAAAGTCTGAAGCGACGTTCCGAGCAGTCGCAGCCCCCGAAGAAGTCACCCGAGCCAAAGCCAAGCGTCCCAGCTGCTACTGGCCTGGAGGACTCTATAAAGAGCGTTCAGATCGAGGATAACAGACACCAAGAGGAAAAGGAGCAACATGTGAATATCCGTGCTCCACCGTCAACATTTGCCGCCACCATTGTTGGAGACGACATACGCCCAAAGATGACCGAGCCCAGCCACTTGTATACGAACACTCTGGATTTGATTAGAATCTACGGTCAAGATCTTGCTGAACCATTTGACTTCTCAGGACCCAGCCCAGACGATGTAATTCTAAACGCCCAGAGTTCCGCTAAAGGTTTGGCTATTCGGCGAAACATATGAACCTCCCTAATAGTCTGCAGGCTTTAAGTCGAAACAGCCTGCTCCGAAGCCACAAGGTGACAGGAAAGCAGCAGGATTGGCTGGTGACATGGGTAATCTCAGCGTTGCCGAGAAGGTCAATGTCAAGAGTAAGAATCTGGATGTGCTCTCAGAGTACAAGAAATCTAAGCGGAAAAATGCCATGAACTTCGTGGTTATCGGTTAGTACCAACCTAATTTGTCCGACGTAATTAGTATGCTGACAAGTCAGGCCACGTTGATGCGGGGAAAAGTACCCTTATGGGACGCCTACTTGCGGACTTGAAAGCCGTTGACCAGCGCACGCTGGACAAGTATCGAAGGGAGGCAGAGAAGATAGGCAAAGGGTCTTTTGCCCTGGCGTGGGTCTTGGACCAGGGCTCTGAGGAGAGGGCGAGGGGTGTGACTATCGACATTGCCACAAGAAAATTTGAAACCGAGAACACGGTTTTTACGATTGTAGATTCCCCTGGCCATAGAGACTTTGTTCCGAACATGATTGCGGGCGCTAGTCAGGCTGATTTCGCGGTGCTCGTTATTGACGCCAGCATAGGGAACTACGAGTCCGGGTTGAAGGGCCAAACCAAGGAGCATGCGTTGCTCGTGAGGAGTATGGGGGTCCAGAGGATCATTGTCGCCGTGAATAAAATGGATACTGTTCAGTGGGATTTTGGGCGATTTGAAGAGATTGAGCAACAAGTTTCGGCATTCCTGATCACCGCTGGGTTCCAGGCTAGGAATATCTGCTTTGTGCCTTGTTCTGGAGTCAATGGTGACAACATCACCAGACGGAGTGAGGATCCAAATGTGTCTTGGTACAATGGCCGTACTCTGGTGGAAGAGCTTGAAGAAACAAAACCGTACTTCCACGCCCTTGACAAGCCGCTCCGAATGACAATCGGCGATGTATTCCGCGGCAGCATACAAAACCCTCTATCAATATCTGGCCGAATTGACGCAGGCAGCTTACAAGTAGGGGACCAAATCCTCACCATGCCGAGCGGAGAAACCGCAACAATCCGAAGTTTAGAGGTTGATGAAGAGCCAAACGACTGGGCAGTTGCCGGTCAAAACGTCGTCCTACACTTGGCCAATATCGACCCGATCCATCTCCGCTCTGGCGACGTTGTATGCCACGCATCCGCCCCGATTCCCAACATCACTTCATTTACATGCAAGGTACTTGCCTTTGACCACTTGCTTCCTAGTATGGTCGATATCCATCGGGGGCGCCTGCACGTACCTGGCCGGATCAGCAAGCTAGTTGCGACCCTAGACAAAGGGTCTGGAAACGTGCTCAAGAAGAAGCCAAAGATTGTTCAGCCTGGGGCGGTGGCAAGAATTGTTGTTGAGTTGGATCAGGCAGTACCCTTAGAAGCGCCCACGAGGATAATTCTACGAGCTGGTGGTGATACAGTGGCTGCTGGGTTGCTAGAGTGATAGACCTACTTGGATATAATTGACCTATATTGGAATAAGTGGAGTGGCCGATATAATGGGTATAACGGGACAGAAGCCTGCCAGACTTATGCCAAGACACGTCTCTGGCCGTTCCAAGTCCTGAATATGATTTCAGATGATAACACGTAGACTTTTCAGAACAAGGTGAATGTCCGTGACCATTGTACTGACCAAGTTCCGTGAGGCCGTGACAGAGTCCTGCGCTAAACCCAATTCATCTGGCCCCTGCAGGAACTATTCTTCATCTGGCCTGGCCAAAGTTTCTTTGGCGTTCGATCGCCTTCAGACCGCCCCAAAACTTCAGCAGAATCTCCGGCGGTCAGTGGCAAGCTGAGTCACCCGCGACCCTGGGGTGGCGGCCGTGGCCAATGAGCGCACGAGAAGTAACTTGTATGCGAAAAGGCCAGATGGCCGCTGTCCTTTCTTCGCCGCTCTGTCTCCATACAAGAAGGTGTCCATAGCTTCTCCAGTTCTTCTTCCTCTTCTCTCTTCTATCTCTCTCCCACAACCCTGTTCACCTCTCTTCACTTCTCTCCTTCCAGTATTAGAGGTTCGGTTGCCTTATTACTTCCTTTTTTTTCGTTCCCGCTGTATTCACCCATTGTTTTTCGAGCAGCGTGTGTTCCTCCGTCTCTTTTTTGCGACTTCGGCTGGAGTCTTGAATCTCGCATTTCGACACATAATTCGCCATGGCGCGTCCCTCTTCAGGCCGCGGTGTGGCCAAGCCGTTCGCGACTTGGACCACTATCTTCTACCTTCTCCTTGTCTTCATCGCGCCTCTCGCGTTCTTTGGATCCGCCCACGCCCAGGAAGATGATTCAGTGCAGGAAAACTATGGAACGGTTATTGGTATTGATTTGGGAACAACTTACTCGTATGTCAATTGAGGCGAATAGAAATCTGAGCCAAAGTTAACTGGCGCAGTTGTGTTGGTGTGATGCAGAACGGAAAAGTCGAAATTCTCGTCAACGACCAAGGAAACCGAATCACTCCTTCCTACGTCGCCTTTACAGATGAGGAGCGTCTGGTCGGTGATGCTGCGAAGAACCAATACGCCGCCAATCCCAAGAGGACAATCTTTGATATCAAGTGAGTTTTCTCAAAATATCTGGTTGAACGGTTTCTGACTAGGGTAGGCGTCTTATTGGTCGCAAGTACGACGAGGCCGATGTTCAGCGTGATATCAAGAACTATCCTTTCAAGGTTGTCAACAAGGATGGAAAGCCCAACGTCAAGGTTGATGTCAACCAGACTCCCAAGACGCTCAGTCCCGAGGAGGTTTCTGCCATGGTTCTTGGCAAGATGAAGGAAATCGCCGAGGGCTACCTTGGAAAGAAGGTTACCCACGCTGTCGTCACTGTCCCGGCCTACTTCAACGACGCCCAGAGACAAGCTACCAAGGATGCTGGCACTATTGCCGGTCTTAACGTCCTCCGTGTTGTCAACGAACCCACCGCCGCTGCGATTGCCTATGGTTTGGACAAGGGCAGCGAGGAGCGCCAGGTCATCGTCTATGATCTTGGTGGTGGTACCTTTGATGTCAGTCTTCTTTCGATCGATGACGGTGTTTTCGAGGTTCTGGCCACGGCTGGAGACGTCCATCTTGGAGGTGAGGACTTCGACCACCGGGTCATGGACCACTTCGTCAAGCAGTACAACAAGAAGAACAACGTCGATGTCACCAAGGACCTAAAAGCCATGGGTAAGCTCAAGCGTGAAGTCGAGAAGGCCAAGCGTACTCTGTCTTCCCAGATGTCCACCCGCATTGAGATTGAGGCGTTCCACAATGGTCAGGACTTCTCCGAGACTTTGACCCGCGCCAAGTTTGAGGAGCTGAACATGGACCTGTTCAAGAAGACCCTGAAGCCCGTTGAGCAGGTGCTCAAGGATGCCAAGGTGTCCAAGGCTGATATTGACGACATTGTCCTTGTTGGTGGTTCCACTCGTATTCCTAAGGTTCAGGCTATGCTGGAGGAGTTCTTCGACGGCAAGAAGGCTAGCAAGGGTATCAACCCCGATGAGGCTGTCGCTTTCGGTGCCGCCGTTCAGGGTGGTGTTCTGTCTGGTGTTGAGGGTACCGAAAGCATTGTTCTCATGGACGTCAACCCTCTTACTCTCGGTATTGAGACTACCGGTGGTGTTATGACCAAGCTCATCCCCCGCAACACTGTCATTCCTACTCGCAAGTCGCAGATCTTCTCGACTGCCGCTGACAACCAGCCTACTGTTCTCATCCAAGTTTGTAAGTTCCTCATTTCATCATCGACGAAAGTATCACCATTCTAACGGTCTACAGACGAAGGAGAGCGTACTCTTACCAAAGCTAACAACCTCCTTGGCAAGTTCGAACTTACCGGCATTCCTCCCGCTCCTCGCGGTGTTCCTCAAATTGAGGTTTCCTTCGACTTGGACGCCAACGGTATCCTGAAGGTCGGCGCTAGCGACAAGGGCACTGGCAAGGCCGAATCTATCACCATCACCAACGACAAGGGTCGTCTTACCCAGGAAGAGATTGACCGCATGGTTGCCGAGGCCGAGGAGTTCGCTGAGGAAGACCGTGCTATCAAGGCCAAGATTGAGGCCCGTAACAGCCTGGAGAACTATGCCTTCAGCCTCAAGAACCAAGTTAACGATGAGAACGGCCTTGGTGGCCAGATTGATGAGGACGACAAGCAGACCATTCTGGATGCTGTCAAGGAAGTGAACGACTGGCTTGAGGAGAACGGTGCCTCGGCCACTACTGAGGACTTTGAGGAGCAGAAGGAACAGCTGTCAAACGTGGCGTACCCTATCACCAGCAAGCTGTACGGCTCTGCTCCTCCTACCGAGGAGGACGATGACGAGTATGGCCATGATGAATTGTAAAATAACTTAGAGGGATTCTGGAGTTTGTTTTCTGTTAAGATGTTCTTTTTTTTCCGTTCCCCGCTCGGCCTTTATGACCAGCAGCCTATTCTTGGTTTAAGATAGGACACATGATACCTAAATACATGATTACACTTCATTTTCATTTTGCGTGCTGTAATTTGTACCTCAGTTCCCCTGTGCAATCAACTCCTGCACGACCTCCACAATGACCTGATGATCATCCTCTTGCTTCAATCCACTCACGACAACCACACCCACTATCCCATCTACCCCCTTTACGCGAATCGGAAACCCACCCCCATGTATCGCATAGTCATCCGCAATCTTCCCACCGGACGAACTCACCAGCGCATACTTTCTAACAAACGCCTCCTCCGCCCCAATACCATCCGCACTCGCTCCTTCAAGTCCAGCAAAAATCTTCCGCCTCATTAACCAACTCGAGACACCCCACCGCTCAACTGTATTGCGCTTTCGACGAACCCACACCTCATTGTCAGGGACTGTGCCTGGTTCCGTAGCGCATTGGAACACGACGTGCGGAGCTCCAGTAGGGCCGTTGCTGCCGCCTAGGGAGATGGAGATCAGGGCTGGTTTGCGTTGAGAGGATGGGAGGGAGAGGATCCGCGTGCGGAGGGCGAGGCCGAGCTTGAAGGCTGTGTTTGAGGTGAAGCTGTTGAAGATGGTAGAGGGGCTGGATTCTTGAGCAGCGAGCTCGCGGGGCTATATCGTGTTTGTCAGCTTAGTACTTCACTGGGAAATTGGATGGGTTGAGCGCAGTTTTACGTCTGTGCTAGCGGCTGGAAGGGGTTTGTCGGCCATTCTGGATTGATAGACTGTAAGGATGGCTCTGATTCGGGGGTAGGATGAAAAATAGAGAGAGAAAAGAGATTGACGTTGTGTGTTGAATTGGAGATTAGTGTTGGAGCTCCCAGCCATGTGGAGTTTGAAAACTTAGTGACGTAGCATCCAAATGTTGCTGTGACTCAGGTACAGTCGAGTGCACCGTACAGAAGAATATTTAGCTACTATTGACTTCCAGCACGATTCTTCCAGAGATACTCCCCCTCTCCATCTCTTCATAAACGAGCGACAAGTCTCTGAGCGGCCGAACCTGTATTTTTGGTTTCACCAGCCCTCGCCGGGTCAATTCCACTGCCTCCATGCATTCGCTCAGTGAGCCCACTACACTTCCAACAACCTTCAATGCCTTGATGACGATCGTGCAGATTGGTGTTTCGAACTTTGCATCTCCAGACGGAACTCCGACACAGCTGAGTGTACCTCCGGTTCGCAGCATCTCACACACATGGGCAAACGCCTTTCCGCTCCCGGCTGTTACGACCGCAGAATGTGCGCCTAGGCCGGTGATTTCATGAACGCGCTGAACAGGATCTGTATTGACGAAGTCGACGAATTCAGTAGCGCCCACACTCAGAACGAAATCGCGTTTGTCGGGGGCGTCGATGCCAATCACCTGGGCTCCAAGGACTTTGGCGTATTGGACTGTTGTACCGGTGTCGTGAGTTAGGGTTAAGATGCCTCTCTATTGGAATCTCACCTGCCATATGCCCGAGCCCTCCTCCTGCCCCAACAACAACCAGCCAGTGTCCAGCCCTGATATTTGCTCCTAGAACTGCCTGGAATATCATTAGCATGTGGATCGATACCCTGCCCTGGCCCATTCTACCTTGTATGCAGTAATTCCGGCGCACAGTACTGGAGCAATAGTCTTGGGATCGACGTCATCTGGGAGAATAGTCAAGTAGTCCGCATCAAGCGCGATGTACTCCTGAAAACTGCCGTCCTCGTGGTGAAGGTGGTTTGTGCCTTTCAGGCAGTATTGCTCCGTTCCAGCTAAGCAGTACTCGCACCGCCTGCAGACCCGACTGGCAAAGCGAATCCCAACAAGAGTGCCTAATTTCAGGTCTGGCCCGCAACCCGGGCCAAGAGCCACAATACGCCCTACGCCTTCATGGCCTCCAATGTGAGGCAACTTGAACTTCGTGATCGGAATCCCATCAGGGCCTGGGGCGACGGCGTCCTTTGTGTGAAGGTCTACAAAGTATACTGTCAGTTGACGCTCTCCGTTCGAAATGTGATCCAGACAGAGGACGTATGGGAACGAAAATTACCACTTAAACATACCCCGGTGTAGAGGACTTTAGCTAGTACCTCGTTGTTTCCAGGAGTAGGAACAGGATAGTCATTGGGAAACTCCACAGGACCGCCGATTTCTCGCACAAGAGCAACTGTCTGGACTTTAGGAATTTCGGCCATGATGAATTATACTCTTTGATCATTTCAGAAAAGCTCTCACATCTTCAAGCAACCAAAAGTAGAGTTTAGAGTCAAAAGGGCAATGTGTTCATATATGTTGCCCCTCTCCAAAGGCGCATGTGATGAGATGGAGATAACGGCCCGCCGTCCCGCATCTCTGTCTTCTCTATTCTGCTACCGTTATCCCCAATTTCAGAATTAGAGCATTATGCCGGAAAAGCTTATCCGGAAACATCATTTCCATAATGTCTTTATTGGCCTGGGAAATGGGTTCTTCCGGAGCAGGTTATTTGGCCAAGATTTCGTCAGTACAATCGTTCTTCTACCCTCACAATAACATCGACTGTTACTCCCCAACCGACTGAATTCTTGACTGATTGTTCCGTGAAATAGTCCCACAGTACGCTAATGTCGGTATGCAAATGTCGCGACTCGACGGGAGGGCAGTTGAACGACGACTATCATGACAAGAATTCAGTTTCTCAGGAGCAATGGCAAGCAACATATATCCAGCTGAGGTGTGAGCATCGACAAAGTCGGCTCATCTCCTCAGCTGGGAATTCTCCGTGATTGACGGAAACGCCACCGGGACAAGGCCTCCAGGGGCTAGCTCACGGCCGGCTCTCCGCATTTTCCCCAGACCAACTGAAGTGAATGCCGATCTCGCCATACAATTTCATGCGTTATGGGATCAACGACGAGATCACGGCCGCCCAATTGGGTAAAAAAGCGATACGAACTCACTGGACTTTGATTGAGGTACGAGCATACCATAGGAGCTCGTATGATGCCTAAGAATCACGATCTCGGTTGTCATCAATCGACAGCTTCCCCGGCCATACTCCACTTGTCGTACTTGTCATAACTCCGGCGGGATGGAGCTATCTCTGAGCTTCTAGAGGATTTTGAACTATATAAGGAGATCGGCCGCTCGGTTACCTGGCAAATAGAGCTGAGTTCATATCCAGTTATTGGAGAATTGGCGCTACAAACACAATGCAGCTTCTCCGTTTCCTTCCCTTCTTCGCGGCGATAACGGCAGCTTCCGCTCGTCGCGGATCGAAGCTAGAAACCTATTCCAACGTGGTCATCTTTGACCCGCCAAGCAATTATACCATCCCACGCACTCTCTACGCGCGCAATGAGCAGTTGCCCAACGGTGATATCCTAGCGACCTGGGAGAACTATTCACCGGAGCCACCAGCGGTCTATTTCCCCATCTACCGTTCCTCTGATCACGGTGAAACCTGGACTGAGATCTCCCGTGTCCATGACACAGCCAACGGCTTGGGTCTACGCTACCAACCATTCCTCTACTACCTTCCAGAGCGCGTGGGCCGCTTCCGTGCCGGAACGCTCCTTCTCGCGGGAAGCAGTATTCCAACAGACCTGAGCTCGACCCAGATTGATCTTTACGCGTCGCAGGACCAGGGCCACACCTGGAAGTTCGTGAGCCACATTGCTGCTGGTGGAGAAGCTATTCCTAACAACGGGTTGACTCCTGTTTGGGAGCCGTTCTTGCTGGCACAGTAAGTATCGACATGCCCTTCTTACAAATTTGCGCCTGGCTCTAATCGTTGTGTCTGCGAAAACAGCAAAGGTAAATTGATCTGCTATTATTCCGACCAAAGGGCCAATGAAACCCACGGCCAAAAGATGGTCCACCAGACCACTGATGACCTTATCAACTGGGGACCGGTTGTGGACGACGTGTATGACTTCCCTGCCATCGCAAAGAGGGTCCGACTAACTTGTCTATGCTAGTGCCTATCCTACTTATACAGATAGGCCTGGAATGCCTGTCGTGACCAAGGTATAACCTCGTTCACTCTCGTATCCTCCTTGACTAACTTGAGTAAGCTTCCCAATGGTAAATACTTCTACGTTTACGAATACGGCTCATTTTTCAACACATCGACCTACTCGTTTCCCTTGTACTACCGCATCAGTGCCGATCCAGAGGGCTTCATCGATGCCGAGCACCATGAGCTGGTTGTCTCGAGCGGTACGATCCCTACCTCCTCTCCGTACGTTACTTGGACCCCGTGGGGTGGCAAGAATGGAACACTTGTGGTCAGTTCTGGTACGCAAGACAGTATCTTTGTGAACCAGGCGCTGGGTGAGGGCGAGTGGACGGAGGTGCCTACTCCTGAACCACACAGCTACACTAGGAGTCTGCGCATTCTCAAGGAGGATCCCCGATTCCTGTTGCTGCACGGTGGCGGTGTGCTTCTGGGAGAAGAGAATAAGGTTACTGTGAGCTTGATTAACCTGGAGGAGGCGCTGGCTGCTTTGTAGGGTGGGAGTAAGAGAAATGTTGATTACTAGTATATACAGGCGACAGCCGATGTACACGTTATGAATAAGACCATTGGTGTTTCAAAGCTAGGAGGGGTTCATTAGTGAGCAGAAGGAGCAGTTTGCGATGTAGGTCGAGGCAGCTCGAGTCACTTGACCAGTCAACCACCAGCTTTCTATTAATATCTTCCGTTTGTCAACCTCCCCATCTGAAACTATTGGACCTTTCTCCCGCGAACCCCTTAGGCTCTCGGGCTCTAGAACCATCGCAGCAGCCTCGGAAAAGGATTGGCATTGCCTCTCCCTCAATGGTGCTAGCACTAGTGAGTTAGTTGCATCGTCAACTTAGCAGGTTAAGCCTCAATGGTTCCTTTCGTTGACAACGCTAACAGATGGCCGTATCGCCAAAGACTAGCAAATGACAAATTACCTTCGACAAAGCCCTAGACAAACCAGTATTTCAACATTTCTTCGTCGTCAAATCAAGATATCGTATGCTGGAGATCTCGGCGGTTAGCCTGTTTCAACGCTCGCTCCAGCCTTCAGGGACAAAAATTCATCGGCAGAATCATTCAAGGTAGCTGTTTTAAATTGCCAATTTTGAAATGTGATTGGCCATAAAACTGACAATTAGAACAGAGTCGAGAGCTCGAAAGGTCAGCATCGTGCCTCATCCGCGGGGCCCACGCGGGTTCCGGGAACAGGGCTTGAACTTTCCGCAACGCTACCAGGAACTACCCGTCTTCTCTCAAGTGCTGGTAGTGATTGAACCGTTTTTAGCGGTCAAACGCTGAAGTTTGTGGGAGGTTCCAGCATGATGGTGCCTCTCTTCTGCCCTTCGTTGGCCACTCGAAAGCTCGCTCTCGAACGGACCGACATTGGGATGTCTCTTGATACCTGAGTTGATACATCAGCCGTGGAGGTCAACTCACAAGCTAGTGGCTCGTCCACGAATGCGAGGAAGGCTTCTGCTGGTGCTAATGCATAGCCGGCCTCCATTGCCTTCTCCGCAATAGCATAATGCCACACTTACCCTCCTTACGGGAACTCCGTGGATGTGATACGGTAAGCATCACTGTACCTCTTCCGCGGCAACTCTGCGGTCCAGCCAATACTAGTCTGTAACTTATTGTGAAGGATCAATACCACACAAGGATGCTGGCTGAACCGCGCAGATCCGAGATTAGCTCCCCACGCCATCAGCCCTTATTTTTAGGGTCCGTTGCATAGGCGTTGCCCCGGACGTACCTTCCGTCAAGTCAAAGTCGGTATAAACAATCATGGGGCTTAGCAATAAGGAGGCTTATGCGTCCAGGTTAGAGATTCGACTAGGATGTATTATCAAACATTGACTGGGTCGAATTCTACGCGGAATCAGTGACTGCTTTTAGGACATCGTTTTCACCATCCTTTACACGACCTAGAATTACATACACTTAGCGGTTTAGAATCAGGTTCATCATTGGAAAGATGAGCACTCACATCAAGGCACTTCCCTAGGGCCTTCCAGTACGGAGCCTACCTAGCCATGGACCAGGTTTGGGGATTTATCATTCTCGCGGTTAGAAGTTTAACCCGGACAAATGATCTAAGCATGATTATTTCAAATCGGCACGACGGGCACACAGGTCTATTCCATACTTGGTTCTAGATGACAGGCTGTCTGCATGATCCGAACCAGATTATGAGAGTTGGCCATTCCAGGGTCTTCAGCCCGCCACTTTTCTTCGGGGCGCCCGTTGGGAGCTCAATAAAAGCCCCCGCAAGATCTACAGAGCACAGATTGTAGCTCTGATACCGCAATCCTTAGGTGATCCGTGCACAATACTAAGTCTGCGCTTGACAAACTGGCGACTGTTCTCACCTTCCTCATCCACATGATTTCACAGTGCACTTTTCTCGCTCATTGCTTTTTCCTTGAACTAAGCAGACCTCCAACCCCTGCTGTTGGACCTTCGCCTGGTTGGGTCAGCCTCTCAACTTTCGAGCACCTGCATGTGGGAGAAATCAAAAGCAGTGGCGAATCATATACTGAGTCCCGCGTGAGCGAAGTGTGCTTGCAGCTTGTATATGCAGCAGAAGCGGCACAAGTTGACGTGACAACATTCGATGGAACTACAAGAACGCTTGCGCCTTTTAGCCATTTTCTGGCCGTTTTAGCGGGACTAGGGGTCTCGTTCCAATGAGAATTGGATGTGGCTTTGACAATTGCCGCTGGAACTTCACCTGCAACTGCATGGTTCAGGGCTGTATTCCCACAACGTCAGACCTGCATCGCAATTAGCATCGGTCGTCTCCGACGGGAAGTGGGAGTCCAGTCCTGCCGGACGGCAGAAGCTAAGCCGAGCCTTAGTAAAGTACCGTACGACATGCACGAGGATTTGGGGCCACATAGATCCCTAGTCAGGAGTAGACTGGCAAGGTAAAGAGGGGCTGATCTTGGGTCGAGGATATAGTTGATACGCCATGTTACCGCTGAATGTGGGCTCGGGCAATGCCACACACCTATGTATGCAGCAGACACGCACACTCTTCGCTAATCCTTTCACACTTTGCTTCCCCAGATCCGCCTCTTTTCTCTCCTTTATTTTCCCTTTACGACTACAACTGTTGAGACTAACTGTGGCAGGGTGTGATAGCCCCTCACTGCATCCCGTTTCCTCTTAGACGGCGCCGGTAATCGTCAATCTTCAAACACTCCCTCAACTTTTCAGCTTTGCCATTTCAGTATAGCACTTTTCGGTATTTGACCACCTATATTCGCTGGGCCTGCGATGGCGCACTTTCCCCATTCCTGATATCTCGTACACGGCAATTGGTTGGTGATAGAGGTGCCATATTATAAGCACCCAACGACCGCATGCATGTCAATACCCCCTGGTTAGAACCGTCACTCTGGGTGGATAATGCTACTCCGGCCATACGGGCACTCAGGACACAGTATAGTGCCTTCATAGTCGTCCATCACTTGAGAGCAGTCGCCCTGCTGGCTTCCGCCCATCAGCCCTCCGTATCACCTGAAACCTTGCCCTTGTGCTTGTTGACCGATTCTCCGAGGGGGCCGACTCATCCTTTCAGTGACCTTTACTGGTTATCATTGACCGCTTCTTGACTTCTTAATGACCACCCACGTGGGCCCTCAGACTACACTCTTGCATCAAACCGGGCAGATATCTGCGCTGATTGCGGGAGAAGCTGTTCAGACTTGTGAAGCGAGTTCTTGCCAGATGTCTGGGACGCCGTTTCAACAATGGACATATGTTACGGAGGGTAGATATACCAACGCCAGAACCCATCCGTCCGATGAAGATCGTCGGAGGCAGACAACAGTCTCAAACCCTCGATACCTAGCACAGGAGCCACCTCGTTTCCTCCTGCCTACAGCCCAGAATAACGCGCCGACAATGTCGCAAAGTGCAACTTATTCCACGCTTCCGGTACAGGGATTTCCAGAACAAAATCGGGTTCTGGACAACAGAAGCGATCCCAAGTATGGGCCTCTTCCAGCAACTACGGGTTCTTTGGCACAGTATAGTATTCAGCGGCCGAGCACATCGAGGAACATGGAAAATGCAGGCTCTTCAAGCTCGTACTATGATGCTCCAAGTTGTAGCCGCGGTTCCGTGGGCTCTATTGGTCGAATGAACGACTTGGACTCGCAGTAATTGCCCCTTCTCTTACATCTCTTTGGTCTAGAAGCCCGAAAGGGACTACCATAATACTCCATTTTCTCTCTTTCTTTGCTCTCTGCTGGATAGAATTAGCAGCGTGCAGCGTGCTACGTCTTCAATCTTGTGGGCCGCGGGTCTAACATGTGGTCTTCAGATATAGTGGCTCTACAACGGCGTTTCCTAGCCCCGTTCACTCCGACAGTAGCCCCATCTATCCAGCAATAGCGCCGATTTCAGGCTACCAGCAGCAGTTACCCATTCACCAGCGACATACCACATCCAGCATGCCGTCGGGGTTTGAGAATCTGCTTCATCACCATTCAACATCACCGTCCCCTCCACCACGATGCGCAAGCTCCTCCTCCCGCTACCGCCTCTTCATAAGACAACAACCCCTAGCCGCACGCGCCTGCGGTGCTGGCGATAGAGACCGACGGCCAGTTGACCCGCCTCCAATCATTCAATTACTCCTCACAGAGTTCAACCCCAATTCTGAAAAGGACAGATCTATCCTTCAAGATCCGCGGTTTACTGTTGGATGTCTTCTGTACCCTGTCCGGAATCCTTCCTATCTACCGGGTTCAGGCTCAGGCGCAGGCTCATCGGACACGAACACAAACTCCAATGACAAGTCCCGCCATGAATCTATGAGTTCGTATTCTCAACTCGGTATCAACCTAGAAGACAGCCACGCCACGGGCCAATCGACTCCGCTCCTCTCAGGAAAAGCATTTGTCTCCCCCTTCTTTGTAGATGAGGAACCAGACCCCAACACCGCACCAGCTCACCCCTCCAGTACAGATGACAGCACATACGATGCCAGTCCTCGAACCGTCACGCACAGATTCCGCAACAGACCCTTACCAAAACCACCGGCATGCTTCTTCATATTCTCCGACCTATCTGTGCGCACAGCAGGGCTGTACCGTCTGCAGTTCCGACTAATGAATTGGGGATCCATAGAAGACACGGGGCAGTCCATGCCTATTCTTGCGGAAGTCTGGTCTGAACCGTTCCGCGTGTG
Organism: Aspergillus nidulans FGSC A4; assembly: GCF_000011425.1. Taxonomy (NCBI): domain Eukaryota; kingdom Fungi; phylum Ascomycota; class Eurotiomycetes; order Eurotiales; family Aspergillaceae; genus Aspergillus; species Aspergillus nidulans. The sequence continues at coordinate 2,663,388 of NC_066263.1, read as the reverse complement.
TGCGGCCAAAGACTTCCCTGGGATGCGGGATTCATCGCTCCTTACGTTGCGGCTGAAAGAGTTGGGATTCGTAGAGTTGAAGACGAGAGGTCAGGGGATGGGCAAGGGAAGAAGGGTTGGGATTGGGAGTTCGAAGGTATCTTCGAGGGCTCGAGTTGAATAGATGTTTTGAGGGACTCCAACTCTTTGGTAGAGCAGGTACAGCAGCACCGTTTATTGTGCATTCACGATGGAACGAGACAATAAGGCGTTAAAGAATGGTATTGGAACGTATCATAAAAAAAACCATGCCTACTCATATCTAGCTTAGGAAACATATGATAAGTGAATTGAGTATTAATGCGTTGAGCGGTTATATTTCCAAACTTATAACCTGCGTATTCCTAGCCCAGACAGGTTATACAGTTGATCTGGCAGCGTGCATCACAGGTCAAGCAATGGCTGCCTCGATGCCTTATCTTCTAGCACGAAATTGTCGAGCGTGATTTTCGCGGCTTGCGGTAGGTGTTTCGGCTGTGCTGTGCCATCTTGGACTTCCTTTATTATTTTTTCTGCATTAACCTTGTCACCCTCCTCCTGAAGAAGTCGCGCGAGGTTCAACCCTGAGCTGGCACAACCCTGCGCCCATCCAACACGCCACCACTCCATAGCCAAAGAGCGGTACGCGCTAAGTGGACGCGGTCCGAAGTAAGAGAAGAGTTTAGCGAAGAAGCCCTCTGGATCATTTGCCACTTCCCGATCCGTTACCTCTCTGTGCAATTCCTGCGTTCCTGGCTTGTCCGCACTTTCGGCAGGCCGCGCTCCCCGCCGTGGATATTGTCCTGTCGCGACGAGGTAGTAGTAATTGCCTAATTTTCGGCACGCGTCTTTGTATCCCGAAGCAGCCGCTTTCCCCATGTGCTCTTCGTAAAGATCCATTTGATGTCTCTCCTTGCAATACTGCGCATAGCGCATCAGCATACTGGGATCCTGATACTCAATCGCCCCGAGACGCATCGCGGCTTCTTCATCGGTATCAAGGCTCTCAGTGTTGGTATCAACAACGCCCTTTCCATTGGCGCGGCGGCCACGTCCAGCCTTCTTCTCCTCACGTCTCAACCACATGTACAACTCCCACGGCGGTTCAACCATCCCATTTATCGTGGGGTTCTCGTTCCTGCGGGGGTGCGTTCGGCTCGGCTCGATCAGCCGCATCACTTCCTGGACTAGCCTAATTGCCTCCCGGTAATGACCTCGTAGGCCTTGAAATTTCGCCCAGAGAACCATGGCCCGCGGGTCGCGCGTGTCGCGCCCCTCTTCGTCCCTCTCTGGCCGCGTAGCGAGCATCTCAACCAGGGCAATGGAGGGTGTAAGTCGCGGCTCTGTATGGAACTTGGCGTCGTAGATACTCTGATGTCCATGGCACATTTTGAGTTGCCAGGCCGCGACGCGGAAATTCGCCATCCGCACATTGGCAAGCTGGCAGGAATCCTGCAGCCACCTTTCCATCCTCTGGTCGCCCCGCAGGACTTCGCGGCCGATATCATAAACGACATCCACGTGTACTCCTTCGCCTAGATTACAGGTCAAAAACTAATCAGCAAAAAAGGTACAGAGTACGAGGTAGACAAGTAGGGCGGCGAAGCAAAGATAGCAACGGTGCCATTATCATATCACATACCTTCGGCAATGCCGGTGATGGCATCCCTGGAAGGAGATATGGAACTCGCATTCATGATCAGGGCCGTCCCAATGCGCTTGAACTTCCCCGGTGTGACAGACTTATCGATGACCCCGTCGTGTAGCATCTCACTTGCCAGACTGAGTCCGCGCACTTTGAGGAATTCCAGGCGGGCATTGACTGCCTCGTTTTGCGTCGGTTGCCCTTTAGGGGAATCATTGAGGAGCTGGCGGCCCGGAAATGCGGGCTTTGCGCGGGAGAGTCTTGCATCGATTCTTCTTCTGGTAGAGGGCGCTGGATGCGCTGCGCTATGGGGGCAAGTGGTGTGGAAAGGTCGAGGACGAGGGAGAGAAGGATTGCGGTTGTTGGGTTTGCAGGAAGAATGCTCGCCGATGGTGAGTAAAATTGAGGAACGGCCAGGCGTTGTGAAGAGGAGAGTTGAGCGATCCAGAGGGCTCCATTGTCGGAGGGCTGGAGAGCGAGTACGTGACATTGTTGTTGCTGGAGAGGAGTGTGTGTAAAAGCAATGGGGCTGTGCGGAGAAACTCGATGGAGGAGAGGGCCGCGGATGGGCTGATCCAACTTACAGCGTTTAGGATGCTACACAGAGCAATCTACCTATGATGGAATTATCCAAAGCTCTGACAGATGTCCTATTATTATCATTCACACTCCTCCATAAGGTCATCTTAGTACATTGCGTTGCTGAAGCTGGGTTTGCCAAGTTAGGATATGCGCTAGTACCAATAAAGCTAGATCATGCATAGGCTTAGATAATGGTCATACCATTTATGCTATGCCCAATTGTTGCTGCAGCCCTCGCCTATTCAACGGACCCAGCTACGCCGGGTCACGACATGCTTCTTTTACTGGGCTACACTCGTCAGTTTCACTCGAACATTTGTTTGTTTCGCATTGTGGTGTCCAGCCTTAGGAGATCCCAGAACCTGATACGTTGACAGAGGACCAACAAGGGAATTGTTTCGATAAAAAATGATCATGCGCGCATTACCAATCCAACTCTCGAGCAACAGAACATCGTCAGGGGGATACTCTAGGTAGTCTAGCCTAAGGGATAAAGTATGTCACTCCTGTGGATGTGCTCGGTAAGGTTTCTTTGCCTGTCGAGAGAGCAGCGGAAATATCCGTAGTATTGACCTCTCGAAGCGGCCAGCATATTACTTCCTCCAGCATATTACTTCCATGCATCAGCGTAGTTGACCGTCCTCTGGCAAAGGACAGTTTGGTATATGGTGTGACTAATGTACCGCTGAGAAACTCTCGTGGATGAGCCCAGCAGTAGCAAAGGAAGCCCAAATTTTCATGGAACAAAAGAGTCCAAACAAGTACATTATAATATACATTCGCTGCCTATCTCCCACTCCCCGGCCAATTTATCAAAACACCTTCAGAAGAGACAGAGATATATGACAGAAAGGAGAAAACACATCTAGCCAGCCGAGAGCAGGAGAGCAGCACACACAAACAGGACATGGCCATACTAATCACACCATTGAGAGCACTCATAACAAACACCGTATCGAGCCAACCCACAAAGTGTTTACTCCATAACAGCCTTGGCACCGACGGCCTTAAGTGTTTCGATAAGCTTCTCCGCCTCCTCCTTGGGGACGCTCTCCTTAAGCACCTTCGGCACAGACTCGACAAACTTCTTGCTGTCAACGAGCGAGAGGCCGAGAAGCGTCTTGACCTCCTTGATGACCTTGGCCTTCTGGGCGGCGTCGACAGACTCAAGCTTCAAGTTGAAGAGGGTCTTTTCCTGAGCGGGAGGAGCGGCCTCTTCTTCTTCGGCGGGCGCAGCAGCGGCACCGGGTGCGCCGGCACCGGGGGCCATGGCGAAGCCGCCGACTGGGAGGTCAGGGATGTTAAGGCGGGACTAATTTCGGCGGATTATTAGTTTTTGAATTATTATTTTCGGAACCGAAGTTTCTATGCGCAAGCGTAGGCAACCGGGGCAGCGGATCACAACATGTAGGGGCTGACTGGGGATGTTGGATAGGCTTACCTTCAGACTGGCAACAAGGTCGGCGGTTTCTAACAAGTTCAATTGGCTGATCTGATCGACAATCTGCGTGATCTTGGGGTTGGCAGGGGCAGCGGGAGCCTCTGTGGACTGCCATCTCCGGCTTATTGTTTGCTGATATGTAGCGGAAAGACGAAGAGAAGCGGATGGGCGGACGAGCTGTCTGCAGCATCGAGCTGCAGCCTGGGAAGTGATGGACATGTTGATGGTAATCAAGGGAATTGACAGTGGGGTCGACGCGATAAGAAGGTGTAAGAAGGTGCGGTCGTGACGCTCTCGTTCGATTCAACAATTTGAAAGGCGCAACTGAAAAAGAAAGTCGACTTCGGGATGGAAAATCTGGTACCGTCACGTGACACAACACCAGGTTCTATCTACGGCTCGATCAGACTTTAGGATATATGGTACAATCATGCTGACGATTATATTCTAAATTATAGCTGCCGGTAGATGTAAATTAGATTTATAGTAAAATGCTTGTTGGCTTCACGGCCACGATTGAACTTGCTCCTTCGCCTAGCTTTCCTTCATCTTCCAAAGACCATATCAATACATTATACATGAAGGTATAAACAGTATCTAAATCAGAGCACTTTTCCCCAGGTTATTCATCCCGCTGCTCTGTTGGTAGCCATGCCACATCTATGCGCGCTTGGTGTACCTCTTCATGGAACGTCTCTGCTCTTTCTGCTGCTCACGCTCGAGGTATTTCCGCTGCTCTTCGGCATTCATGCCACGAAGAGTCCGTTCCCGCTCCTCCTTCTTGATTTTCTCAGCTGCCAACCTGCGCTCTTCCGCCTTCTCCTGCTCGTCCAAGCGTCGCAGCTTCTTGATCTCCTCCTCACGCACGTTCCGGATCTTTCGCATCACCTCGGGGCGGAAGTGAGCATGGCTAACGAGTCTGTCGGGGAAGCGCAGGAATTGGTTGAACAATGGCAGAGTAGAGGCATAACCGGAAGCGGAAGGCGCAAGATATCCGGCAAGCTGAACACGCTTGCGGGGAGCGGTTTCCTCAATTCTGAGAATGAGCGTTAGACGGGGCTTGAACGTGATACTTGGATAGGGAGGGCTTACTTGGTGGGCTTATCAACAGGCTGGTCGGAAACAATCAAATACTTGAAGTTTTTTCCTGCTTGTTCCACAGCCTGGATGAGCTCTGGGGTAAGGAGGGTCTCGGTGATTTCGGCGTTCTCAGTCATAACAGTTACCCACTGGGGCAGCTTCGCATGGTCCCGGGTGAAGGTCATGGACGCATCGTATCTATCATTGCGGAAGTTACGCATGTGGTTCTTGTGAACAATCGCAAAGATAAATCCATCATAACTTGTGTTGTTGACTTTGAGAGAAGAGGTATCCTTGCCCAGGACTGGAATCAAATCTTTCTCCTTGCCATCAAAGGTGTAAGCGGTAGCCTCAAAGGTTTCTTCGGGAGATGGCCAGCTATCAAAGAAGAAAGCAAAAACCTGGTCCATCCAGTAAGTCACCGGGTTAGCGCGCTTAGGTAGTCTGATCGCAACGTCAAGGAATGCGACGTTCTGACGGCCAGTCGCGTAGGTAGAGAACTCCTGCGGGGACTTCTCCTTCAGGATCGAGTTGGGGGCCGTCACGTCCACAGAAATAGACTCTTCGGATTTCTGAATACCATCAAAACCAACAACCGCGAACTCGTCTCGGAGAGCGCTGGCATGGGCCGCGGCCCACTCAGTCGCTCGCCGTCTGTTCTTACGAGTACCCCAGAAATGGAATATGATGATCAAGAGGATAATCGGCATGACCATTGCCTCCTGCATGAAGTCTTTTGGGGATGTGCGCTCCCAAACACGGTACCATTTCGTATACACAACCGGTTCGACCCCGTTCTGGCCTAGAGAAGGTGCCGATTGGGTGTTTAAAATAGGAGCAGGGGACGGTTCAGGCGCCTCAACGAAGTCGGCGAAATCTAGCAAGGTAGCCAAGTCAGTAAGCGAAACTGAGATCAAAATTCCGGTTTGACAGCAGGAGCGCAAGTCTTACCCCCATCCTCTAGCGCGGCCGAATTGGAAGGCTGGGCGCCGCCAAAAACGTTCTTGAAAACTCCCGCCATTGCAAAAGGAAGTAAAAGGCGGAGGGAGAGAAGTAGGCCCGGACGGAGGCAATCGAGAGATGCGGAACTGCAAACGTGGCCTGGGGAAAGGAGCAAAGCGAGAGGAACCCGGGGCGATGGGGGCAGGTTTAAGTTGTTGGGTTAGGGTGGCATAATCAATTGACGTTCGCCGCAAAAGCCTAGTTTGGTGGAGCCCAGACCTCCAAGTCCACCATTAGACGCGACGGCCAAGACTAATCGAGATATCAAATCACGCCGCAAAGATACGCAGTCTAAAGCCCAGTAGGAGCTGATGAACCCAATCTATATTGTAATGATGCACCAAGAAATATTCTCCATGCAGGCCAAGCGGAACAGTGTTCTCAAGTTTGCTTACCCCTCATAACGCAAACTATACCACCTAGAACTACCGGAAACCTCCGACAGGCGACGAAATCAAGAAAATAGACACGTAGAGGAAAAGGCAGAACAATGGTGGATTAGTGAGAGAGATGGTATCTGCAAAGAAAACAACTCCGCAAACGAAGCATAACGCCAGATATTTTTAACGGTGCAAGCCCAGACCTCAAAAATCCAAACGCTCCAAAACAAACCAGAGGTCCCAAGCTCGACCATATGGAATAATTAAAAACAAATAAGTTCGTATCGTTCGTTAAATACTCCAGACCCGCCGGAGGTTGGAGAAGAAAAAAAAAAGGGAAGCGGAGAGAGTGAACGGCAGCAACAATCCCTGCCAGTGCGGATAAGCGCTCAAACATAATACAGGATGCTGCAGCAGCAGCATCAGTGGCCATAGGCCGGAGGCGGAGCCTCATCATGGTTCAGTCGGTCCCAGAACGGAGTGCACGTGCTAGAGCCTGGCATTTTCTCGTCTCGCATGCGGCGCGCAATTTCTCCGGCTAGTCTCTCAACTAATGCTTGATCGACGAGATTCGAACTCGCTTTCTCATCAGCGAACGGAAGTATTGTAGACGGCAACTGCTGCGGTGCCTCGGGTTCAGGTTTCTCAGAGCAGCGTGTCATGGCAACATGAGAGCGCATCGTTCCTCGCGGAGTGGCGTCCACGTCGACATCGGATCTGCGACGTGCAGAAGACGAAGACTCCCCAGATTGCACAAAAGCATCGGCGCCTCGGCGAATACCGGGTCGAGAGGTACTGAGACGGTGCCGTTCTGGAACGGGCGGGAGGTGCAGTCCAGTTTCTGGCGAAAGAGGTGGTGTTACCGGGTCATCTGGCTGCTCCCTCACGATAGGTAGGGGCGCTGAATAAACAGATGGCGCACTGGTGGATTCGGTGAAGGCACTCTCATCGCTGACACTCGCGGCATCGTCGGTTGTCTTAGGACGTCGCAGGTCGACAACACGCTTCTTTCGCTTCCTAGAATGCACCTTGGAGCGGCTAGATCCGGTGTTCAGACCGTAGCTGCTGAAGCTATGTGTCGAAGTCGTAGAGCGGGTTTGCGATGATACCATACTGGCGGTATCCGGGAACGAGGATATATTGCCGACCTGGGAATGGGTCCTAGAAAGCGCTGGGCTCGCTGGAGAAATCACGCCCGCAGTAGCCTCGCCGGAATCAGTCGGAGATGTCCATGCGCGATATACGACTTCTCGGATTGAAGGTGTGAAAAGCGACAACGTCCGCTGAGAATCAGTAAGGGCAGCAAGACGCAAGAGGTTCTTTTGTGAGAATAAAGAATGTGTTTCGACTGAAGATTCAAGAGAGAGCGACGCAATATCGGATTCGTTCAGAGCATTTCCTAAAGCGTCCACTGGATCCTGCGGAGGGCTAGCCAACGGATCTTGACCGGGCCCTTCTGTTCTAGAAGCGGTATCTTGAGTCTCCAATTGCTCTCCATCGCGATATTCTGGGACCCATAAGCGGAGAGATAGGCGATGGATTATAGCGGGGAGCTCGTCCATGAACAGTATTCGAAGTTGCGCTTCTATCTCCTTCTGGAGAAAGTCTCGGACGAACGGGATCGAGTCGAATGTCGAAGAGACCTTGAGCGACTCCAAAGGATCATTCCGAAACACTACCGTGATCCCTTTCTGTTTTGAGAATACCAAGACGACGAAGCCTGAAAGTTTGAAATCGGATAGGGTTATTTGTAGAGGAATGGTGAGAGGCGTCCTGGTCGAAGCCCTAGGTCAGCAGATACGAAAAACGGATGCGCCAGTAAATACTCACGCTGCGGCTAACGGCAACGGCGACGCAAACGACGGTCTTGTCAGAAGATAGGTGTTGAGAGGATTCGCTTGGACTCGAGTCTTGAGGGTCAGGAAGGCGTCTCCGGAATAAGACATTTTGAAGATGCCGCGAAACCGGTCTTCCGCTAAATCCCCCACCTCCAATATCTCCAACTCTGGTGGAATAGAACCGAGATTGAGTTCTGTAACGATGATATCGTCAACGATGATTGGAGGCTTTGGCGACTTATTGAGAGCCGCCGTGAGAAGGTCCTGGGCGCGAGTGTAAAAATTCGCGTCCGCGGTCAGCGGCGACCAGTTGAAGTTGAAGGCCATCGCGAATCATTGAGAAAAACGTTTCTCAACAGCCGCGATAGGTCGGGTTTAGTATCGATGATGGGCGACAGTCGGCCTCCTGAGACTTCGATGAACGGGGAGGAAGGGATTGAAGAAGGGAAGAATGGACGGGAGCCCAGGCTTTCTTCGTCGCTGTGGGGGCGCGGCGATAAGCAGAAAAAGGGAAAAAGACGGGAAGAAAAGGAATCCCGAGGATCACTCGCGTGATCGGCGCGACAGCATCATCTACGTCGCTGCAGTCCAGAATGATCACAGAAATATTGTTGTTAATAATAATATATCTTTTATATATTGGTTTTTTGACCCTTTGACTCAAGATTGTTTGTATACAACGACAGCGCCTACGATATTGCGTTCGTTGTGGTTGTTTGGCTATCCTCGGTCATGAAGCCGGAGCGACGGGACGACGTCACTGCGCAGAGCCTTCATAAAATTATGGAGACAACCATTGGAGCACAACCACCCAGACAGCTCCGTACGATCTTATGATACAATATCGACTCACACAAGGTGACTTCTCTCCACCCCCGTCCGGACTCCTCCGAATACTCCGGGCTTCGTTCTTTGAGACTTCTAGAAACCCTATATGCTTCTCTATCGCGGCTCTGTTTCAAGCATATGGAGAATAGGATACGTCGACTAATCGCGTCTTAGACCCTGTCCCGCGTCGAGGTCCTTCATTTATGGTAATCAAGACTACTCACCTTAGCTGCGCTCTATTATACGATCCGGCTGAGCACCTCACCCGCTCGCCTCCCAAGAAGGAAAGTAGCCCTTCAAATTCAGTACCATGGCTCTCCATTCACCACGCCTGACTACCGCAAAACAGCAAATGCATCCGCCTTACAATGATCTTCATCATACGTACCCGGCGCGTAACTCAGTCCAACCTTCCATTTCGGGCAGACGAATTGCCTAATAGCTATAAGCTACTCGCCGCAGACTTACCCCTTGGGCATTACCAGAGAACGACGCGATTCAATACCAGGTTGTTGGGTTCATACAAGATAAACTTGGCCTGTGGCATCAGTACCCCAGGGTCCTAGTAATCAAGGAACCTGGGACTGGGAGGCAAATGCTGGGCGGATGGCCGCCGCTAACAGCCGTTGAGAGCGTCTTGGATCCGGTCATACGGAGGATAGCGGTCAGTGGGCTATCACGTACTTTTGCCATAGAAGGTTTCTTTACACTTGCTGGAGTTGAGATTTATTCCCAATTTCGCAAGGGCATCCCAATCTCGTTAAGGGCATCCTTCGAGGATATACTTCAGGCGCTCAAAGCAGCTACGTTAGAGAGATTTCGGCGCTGACCACCGAAGCCGGCAAAGTTCACTTACTGCTATAAGACGCTCGCTGTTAATTGAAATGTGATTGTAGATTTTTCCATACTATAATGTATAGTTACTGGCATTCATAGTTTGAAAGCTCCGTCAACAAAGGCACGTGCTTGACTTCCACATGAGGTATTACATAATCCGCCTACCCCAGCAACGACACGCTAGTCTCTTTATCGAAAGAGGTCAACAGGCTCAATCCTCGGCCAGCACTGGACGTACACCTGCAGACTAGACGCACGACAATCGGCTGCGGCCTCCAAAATCGCTTTTTCATTGTTGCTCCCTAGCTTCCTACCGACAAAGCTAAGATATTCAGAGCTCTACGAGCTGAATATTCGTGGCTGTTGGTGCTTTGCGAACCGGACAGTCATGGAATCAGTCCGCCCTCTATATATTAAGGACACTCCTCCACCGCGCAATACCGGAGCATCAAGCACACGCGCGCCCGGCAAGCGAAAGGTGTATGGCAAGCGACGAACTGACGCTCCAAGAGCTGTCTTTGAACAACGAAGCCCCGCAAAGACCCTGGATGTAGCGGACAGCGATGCTGTGCAAAATGCCGTTAATCTACTCCAGGCCAAGTTGGCCGATTTTAAGATTGACGAAACAAAAATAACGAAAAAGGTTCAGGAAGTGTCTAAGCAGAAGGATATCCATAAAGCGGCAGGAGCAGGTCTTTGCAAGAGTACCGCAAATGAGACGCCTATATCAAACCCTGAGTCGCTGGGGGACACTGTCCCAGCTCAGCAACCCGTCCTGAAAGCTACCCCAAGACGCAAAAAGAAGTATCAGACCATGGTGGAAGTGAGAGTCACCCCGAGGGTAATCCCTAAAGACCCGCAAATTCCTCCTACCCTGGACAGCTGCAAAAGGAGCACAAGAAAGATCAAACCGTTGCAAAGGCCCTCATTTGAGTATATTTCAGATGAAAAAGCAACTTCATATGTCCGTTCTATACTGGACCAGACCTTGTCCCCAGCAGCAGCGCAGGGTATTCAAAAATTTGATTCCTGGGCAGCGCGTGCGGGGGAGATGCTGGAGGTCGTAAAACTGGCAGAAGGCTCATACGGAGAGGTCTACAAGCTCAGGCTACGAGAAGACATATGCCAGAAGGAGATGTCCAGCTCCAGGTTGGCGCGCCTAAGAGCGTGCGGCAATGGCGTTTTCAAGGTTGTTCCTTTACGAGCCCAGAGCGGGCCTGGCTCGAAAAAGTTTACCAGCATCGAGGAGATCGTGGCAGAAGTCAAAATGTTAAAGTACCTGGACCCTATACCCGGGTTTGCACGCTTCAGGGAAGTCCACGTTGTCCAAGGCCGGTTTCCCGAAGCTTTCCAAAAAGCCTGGGACCACTACAGGAAAACAAAAGATGATTGCCTCAACCCTAACCCTTCAAGTAAACGAGCCTATCCTGATTCGCAAATTTGGGCTATTATTGAGATGGATGATGCTGGTTGTGAGCTTGAAAAGTTTTCTTGGTCATCGATCTTCCAAGTCTATGATATATTTTGGGGAGTTGCTATGTCCTTGGCTCGCGCTGAAGAATACGCTTTGTTTGAGGTAATGTCCCAACATCAGGAATATGTTTGGATTATATCTAATTGAAAACAGCATCGCGATCTCCACCTTGGCAATATTTGTATTCGAAGTACACGACCGGACGGTCTCATGCACCCGCCGTCTGACTCGGAGATCATATGCCAAGCGTACTCAAGTGGTTTTGGGCTGAGCACACTACAGACAACACTTATTGACTATTCGCTTTCAAGGGCGGAGCTGGTAGTCGATGAGACGTCAGAGACGCTGGAGGTGACATCTTCGGATCTGGACAAGAAGCAGATTTTTGATGCTATCGGCCAAGACGAAGATGATGCGCTCTTGAGAGACACTTATCGACAGTGAGTGACCTGGCCTTTCTTGACACTAACGGTTGTGCTAGGGCATAGTACTAATCGTTTGGATAGCATGCGTGCCCAATTATACAAGGGCAACCCAATTGACACTGAAAAAACACCCGATATTCCTGGAATATGGGCGGAATATGCACCACGAACAAACCTTATCTGGCTCCGATTCCTTCTTAAGATGCTGCTGAAAAACCGGAAGCATGAAACCTCAGAGCCCCCATCTCAAAACCAACGGCAGCCCCTTGCGCCATGTTCACCAAACAAGAAGATCAAGAAGGGAGCCAAGTCTGACAAGAAGAAGCAGGACGCTATTAATGGATTGCAGCTTGCCTCAGATGCCCACTCGCAAATAGTACAGCTGAAGCGTATTCTTGAGGAAAGACTCCTTGCTGTTCTGGAACTCTTGGATCTGGAACACGGGCACGAGGATATGTGCTGTTCTGCTGACTTGGTTGCCTTTGCTATTGATGCTCAGTGGCTTGATGAGAGGGATTTCTTCTTTGCGGAATAGTATAGATATACTAGAGGTTCTTCTGCTTTTCTTCTGCCCTGTGTGGCTGCAGTCATTGTGCGTTGCATGGCATTATATAGCCGGTTAGCGGTTGGCATGGTGTTGGCGTACATTTTGGGGATTGCATGAATATATTTCTAGGTGTTAGCACTGAATTTATGCCCAGTCTATATATTCCAACAGCTACTGAACAAAAAAATAAGTCAAAAAAAGCAAAACAAAACCGTAGAACGTTCTATGATGCACAACGGTAGAAACGTTATATCGTAAAGGCCGACTACCTAGCGCCTGATATCCCATAAATGCAAACAACGACGAATTGTGGATAATTGTTACTACGTTCCAGAAGCAAGGAAACTCAACAAGCTGCCTGTTGCCAGACCGGCAACAAGCATGAGACTCATAAACCCGCCAGCAGGTTCACGTTCTTCTGCCGAGACGAAGTAACCGGCTCCCATCATGCAGCAACTCGACAAATACCCATTCGTTATGCCAAACAGACCTTGAACAATGAAGAGGTAGAAGAAATCGCTTGAGACTATGGCTCCCCGACCGCTGACATTGCAGAGCAGGTAGAGTGGAATGAAGCCAGATCGAGCGATGGCGAGTATAAAGAGAGCCCAGGGACGATGAGCTAGTGAGTAGCGGGGCTTGATTACTAGCGTTCTGCCGAGTAGGTCGCCTGCGTTCCAGAAGAAGAATGCTAGAGGGATGAAGGCGGCCGGGTGAAAGAGGCGCGAAGAGGATGAGCCGTCGTTGACGGACTCGATTTTGGAAGTATAAACGGGAAAAATCATTGTTATTACGAAGCAGAGATAAATTGAGATGGCGGAGAGGCGCAGCTTCGAGAAGAGAGTCCTTAGGCTCACTGTTTTCATTGGTGTTTGGTCGTCGGTGTTTGTCGATCCAGATTCGTCGTCTATGATGTGCAGGGATTGTCGCTTTGTGAGCCAGACAAATGAGACCAGTGTCAGACATGAGACGACTGTTGCGGTTATAAAGCATCCGAAGGCTGATTTCCAGGACGCCTCCGGTGCCTGCTGCTTTCCACGTTCTGAAACTGCAAGGCCGGACATCATCTGAGCTAGACAAGGTAATACACCCGCCACCCCTTGGCCGCTCATAATTGCTTGGGTATATTCCTCTCTCCCGAAACCCGAGACGTACGCGAAGACTCCGTTCTGGTTGATTCCCGTGGCCATGCTAGCCCCAAACACCATGACCATGACGAACCAGAAGTACACCAACACCGGGGCGTTCTTGAGCACAAGCGTCGAGAAAGCAAGCAATGTAAATATACCAATGTTGATCATTAACGATACGATAATCCGTCTCGGATATGACGCTGATTCCTGTAGCTTTGCGAGCACGAAGACGGAACCCAGGTTGGTGACGGTCGATACAGACAATATGGATGATTGGTAGTGAGATATCGCCCATTCATCCTGTTGGAATCGCTGATGAAAGAACGGTGCGGCAGCGAGAAACATATTCCTATGTTGAGACTGATGGTAAGCAGGGATCCCCTACACAGAGGACGGATTCGAACACGTACCATGCCCATAACATTGATACTCCCAATATAAAGAACACCCAATATACAGGCCTTGAGAAAGGTGGACCGGACTGGGTTTGTCTGGGCTGTGTATCTAGATCATCGCCGTAGACTGTAGGCTCTTGGATAGGCTCATAATCTGCGGTAGGAGCGATCCATCTTCGGAAGCGGTCCATATTATACCAATCAGAGCCAAATCCAGGTCACTGTGAATTCGAATTGTAATTAGGAGTGTAACAGAGCTAGGCCCATTATCAAAAGTGCCGATTAGGGCCTGGACACCGGTGCTCTCAAGTTTCAAGTGGGATGTTGTTTGAGTGACGTTAACGGTAACGCAGCACTGAGGCCAGCCGCTGCCAAGACAACCTTTGGGTCACGTTCTACATCTAGCAGCTCATGGGAGAAGAATATGACAAAGGCTAACTACTTACTAACGAGTTACGGATAGAGAAGAGTTTTCATCTATTATCTATCATACTGATTACAGTGAGTGTTTAGGTCCAAACCCGTGAAACCTATGTACACTCCAAATACGCGTCATGTACAAAGTATATCATCACAGCAAGCGCTCGAGCTCGCAAAGGTAAGCAAACAGTCTAAACTGTGAATAAGAGAAAACGAAAGGAAAAAACAGCAGTCACTAGGCGTTAATCCAACTCCCGATAATGATTATCGTTGTTGCTCAGCTTTGTCGTTGGCTTCAGCGTCACCATATTCCTCGGGCTGTTCTACCCAAGGCTTTTCTTCCGTCTCAGGATCTAGAGAAGGGCTGACTGGTGGCTTGGAGTCACCACCACTTAGCTGCCATTCCATGAGTTTTGTGAAGGCACCATCAGGGCGTGCGCTTAGTTCTTCGTAAGTTCCTTGTTCGGCGACCGTTCCGTCATTACCGAGGACAACAATCGAGTCGGACCGCTTTATAGTAGAGAGTCTGTGGGCAATGCTGATAGTGGTGTTGTTTCCGCGAAGAAGTGCAGCAAGAGCACTATTGACTAATGTCTCTGATTCTGCGTCGAGGGCGGAAGTTGCTTCGTCAAGAATCAGAATATCGGGGTCCTTAATAAGGGCACGAGCAATAGCAATTCGCTGCTTTTGCCCCCCAGAAAGCTGCGCCCCGCGTGGTCCCACTTGAGTATCGAGGCCATCCGGCTAGGGTCATGTTAGTATAAGAGTAATGTAGAGGCGGGATATCAGATAACTCACAAAGTCGCTGATGAATTGACAGTTCGCTTTCCTCGCCGCTGCCACGATCTCAGAACGGGTCGAATGCGGGCTTCCGTAAGAGATATTTTCAGCAATTGTCCCAGAGAAGAGAACAGGCTCCTGGGCAACAACACCAATTTTCCTACGCAGTGATTTTGCGTTCATCTCCTTGATGTCTCTGCCATTGATCAGAACACGTCCCTCGCTAGGACTATAGAAGCGCAGTAGTAACGAAGCAATTGTGGATTTTCCTCCACCGGAGGGGCCAACAATCGCAACATTTGTGCCTTGCGGAATCTCAAAATTAAGGTTTTTGAAGATAGGGACGGCGGGTCTGGTCGGATAACTGAATGTAACGTTCTCGAACCGGATAGGGCCACGAGCACTCACGACCTTCGTGCCCTTGGTAGGAGATATCGTCGGCTGGCGGTCTTGTAGCTCAAAAAGTCGACTGGCTGCCCCAACACCCTTCATCAATTCAGAGTAGAAGCTAGACAATCCGAACATGCTAGAGCCCGCATAAGCCGTGTACATCAGGAAAGAGGTTAATTCTCCAATGCTGATAGCGCCAGACTTGACCATGCCACCTCCCACATACAGCAGTGCCAGAATTGTCAAGTTTCCCATAAGTCCGGTCTAAGAAACTGTCAGCCTTTTTTTTTTTTTTATTTGCGCGAAGTATGCAGATTTGATAGCAGTGGACTTACAGAGCTGAAGAATGTTGCACTTATCAGCGATTCCTTCTTTCCGAGTTCAAAGATTTTCCGCACTTGGGTATTGTATCGGTTGACCTCGAGGATTTCGCCGGCAAATGATTGACTGGTTTTTACATTTCCCAACCGCTCTTCCGCAATCTTGGTCAGGGTCCCTAGGTTCCTCTGGATCTTGCGACTGAGATTCCTGATTGCCCTTCCATAAAAGATCGCTCCCAGGCCGATTGGAGGAAGCAGCAATGCCAGGATACTAGATAGCTTGAGACTAACATAAGCCATCATACCAAAGCCCACAGCGCCACTAACGCCGGCCCGCAGTCCATCTGAGAGGTTCTGAGTTATACTCTTTCCAACAATTATGGTGTCAGAGCTAAGCCGAGAGATCAAATCACCAACGCGATTCGCGTCAAAGAACTCGGCATCCTGTACGAAAGTCTGGCGAAAAAGCTTGGAGCGGGTCCTGGCGACAATACGTTCTCCCACTATTCGTAGAATTATGATACGACCGTAGTTTGCAGCGGCACCAAACGCGAGAATGCTGGCCAAAGCACCGTAGAACATGGTAGGGCTGAGTCCGAACAAAAACTGACCATCTTCGGATGTCTTCGTAGACGCGTCGATAATTTTGCCAATAGAAAAGGGAAGAGACATTGTTATTGCCGAAGATATCATCAAGCAAACAAAGGCCAAGCTAAGTTTCTTTGCTTCAGGCCGGGCGATGAGCAGAAGCCTCCATACTTCCGAGAAGCCTGACTTCTTCCCACTGGCGCCGTCCTTGTTTAGCTTTGCACGGAGATTTATTTGTGCTGCTTGCGCTGCCTTTTCTGACAACTCAAATCCTTCGTCGATATCTTCGTCTTGCTTGTTATTGTTCTCTGCGCGCAGAGTCTTTGTCGGCTGAGCGGGTGGTTTGGCTTCTAGACACCATTGCGTAGAGGAGAACTGCCGGATTCGTTGGAAGACCTTTGATGAAGGGATTGAGCACCGAGAATTTGTCGAGTATAATATAGACGTGGGCGTACGATTCCGCTCAATGTGAGGTATTCTGCTACTGTAGACTGAGGTCCCGAACCCCGAGAACGACCGGATAGAAAAGCCGTGATTACCACGGTGCATGGCTGGACTGGAGTCAAAGCATAAGCCCGTCACAATGATTCGGTTGGACGCAGCTAATGGCCTTGGGTGAGCTCCTGTAGCCCAAGAAGCTTGTAACCTCAACCCGCGCATCCCGGACTTGAGGAAGCGCTGCGAACAACTAGGTTAATATGATGTGATGGCGGGCAAGTTAGATGCCATATCTCATTGAGCAGCAAAGATAGTTCGTGGAAAGCTCATGACAATCCACACACAACGAACACCGTCACGCAACAATTGAAGAAGTTTTAAGAAAGATTATGGGCTTGATCAAATGGGAAACGCATCAAGCCAAGTGCCGAGTGACGGAACGGGATCGGAGAGTTCGGAGAGGCCCGAGTTCTGCCGCACTTTACCGCCCATCATGAGCCTCTATGGAATCCGATCGAGAACAATCGAGCCTTTTCGATGTCGAGCTGCTTGTTGGCATATCTGGTACGTTCTCGCGGCGTTGATAAAGCTGAAGGGACACTGACAACAACGGTTCCTAGTTTTTATCGCCCCGAGCTCTATTTCCTATAAGATACTGATCTTCAATCTCGTTTGTTTTTACCCCACTTTCCACCCCTCCTTCTATAGTTCTCAAAATGGTGCTCGACTATAGCAAGTGGGACGCTCTCGAGCTTTCAGACGACTCGGATATCGAGGTACACCCAAATGTCGACAAGCGATCTTTCATTCGAGCCAAACAGGCGCAGATCCATCAGCAACGAGAACAACGACGTCTCAACATTAAGACCCTGAAGTATGAACGCATCATTAACGATGGCTTACTTTCGCGCATTGAGAAACTTCTTACATCTTTCAAGGAGAAAGAGGGTTCCTCATCCAATCCCGAGGAAGTTATCTTCTCAACACTTATGGAATTAGCGAGTAATCCGGAAGACGATCAGCCCCCCTCACCTCCGGAGGGCGTCCATACCCAAGAAAGGGAGCAACCGAAGTACTCCCAGATGATGAGCTCCCTGGTGGACCAGGTCAAAGCCGAGGTTGAAGAATCGAAACACGACAACGTATTTGAAGCATATGTCAAGGGTGTGCAAGGACATAAGGACAAGGTGCAGGAATTGCAAAAGGAACTTCTCACAAAGCTCGCTGAGCTTGAGAAAGAGGAGGGCAGCAAAATCACAAGTGAATCTATTCATACAGGCTTTGATACCTCCCACGTATCTAAGGCTAAGGCTAAGGATAAGGTGCCAGCGTCAGAGAGAGCTACTTCAGTCGAGCTTCTGAATCCGAAGGCGGCAACAGAACCTTCAAATCAGGAGTCCAATGACAATGAGGCTGTCGACGACCCGGATAGTATACAAGCAAGTGCGCTAGCGAAGAAATTTGCGAAGATTGACCGCAATGACTACAGAGCTCTGCATCAATTCATATCAGACCATCCGGAAATCGTTGCGGAGAAGGAAACAGACGGGTTACTGGTTGAAGCGTTCAATAGCCAGATGGAGGGCAAAGAAACCTATGCTCGTCAGTGTGTACACCAAGGACTTTTATTGCAATACTGCCGCTCTCTCGGTCCTGATGGGATTTCGCTTTTCTTCAAGCGGTAAGTATCCTAGTCCCATGTTTGCAGGGAGGTATAAGCTTGCAGGGTGGTTACTGATTGATCCCTGGTATAGTATCACGACAAGGGAGCACCAGGCAGGTACCCTTTTCCGAAACGATGTCAACGAAACCTATAATAAGATCAAGACTCGTGCCGCTGAACTAGCCAAGGATAGCTCTGCGTCCAACGATCCTGCCGGGGTGGAGCAGATACAACTTCACGCTGTCGATCCGAACACGAAGATTACCATTAACATCCCTCGGAGCGAGAGCAACGAACCCGTCGAAATCGAAGCGCGAAAGATTTTTGAGTCTTTCTCTAAAGAACTGCAAACAGCGCTGGAGTCTGAATCATTAGATGAGGTTAACAAAGTTCTCGGGAAGATGAGTGTTGAAGAGGCCGAAGATGTCGTGGAGAAGCTCGGAGAGAGCGGCATGCTTAGTCTGGAGGAAGGTATCGTCGATGCCACGACGGAAGAGGGCAGGAAGAAGCTCGAGGAGATCGAAGCTGAGGGTAAAAAGGGGAGGCAATTGGAGAAAGTTGGTGAACCTGGAGGGACTGTAACTGAGCTGGATTGATTGGGAGTGCCAAGTGATTGACCGAATGACGCAGCATATGAACTACGCGCTGTTTTTGTTCTATTTCTCTAGCATCAGGCACATAACTGGGAAGTAATATTGTCTATTTTCAAAGACGAGCCGCAAGAGTATAAGCAGGCTTCCATGTCCGGGAACCCAGTTAATCACGACTACCGTCCTATATCCGACCAACTCCAACGCTCCTTTGTGGGCCAAGTGCCGTCGCAATAACTACATACCGAACGTGTAGACGGTGGAATGCAAGCTAAAAAGTCAAGTGCCTAATTACGTACATCAGGAGAAGATAAAGGCCAGAATATTAGGGAATCAGCAGAAAAGTAAATCAAACCCCGCTAGCGCCAGGCGCTCTCTCGTCCTTCTTGAGACTCAGCAGCAACTCGCGAAAGCGCTCTTTGCCTGATCCGCTTGCACCGCCTCTGGTGCCCTTTCCAGATACATCCACGAGTTTCGCGATGCGCTCCCAGCTTGTTCCCCCGGACGATGTATCTTCGCGATTGGCGAGGAATTGCTCAGCTTCGGCCGCAGTCTGGGCCCGAAGTTTATCCGCCTTGTTGTTATAAGATACGTAAAAGTCGTCGATATCTTCCTGAGCCTTTTTTATAGTAGCTTCCTTCTTCTCGTTCGAGAGCTCCGCCCGACGTGCGATGTCTGCATCCCGCCTCTCGCGCCATTCCCTGAAAGCAAACGTAAAGTTAGCAATTGACATATAACATTTGTATAAGGGTTGGAGGCACAACGGCCCGTACCTGACGGGTTCGGCCTCCTCCTCAGGAGCCTGGTAGCTTGAGTAACCGGTTGGCGGAAAGGGCGCACCAGTTCCGGTAATGGTGCCGCCGGGAGCAACTTGCTGTAGAATATCAGCATATAAACCCGATGAGTTTTGACGTCAAGCCATCCGCATACCTCATTCTGTGTGTCAATGGCCGGGAACGAGGATTCAAAGCCCGAAATCTCAGGCCCAGCGCCGGCCTGTGCCTCTTCCGGGCCTCCCAGTAGTTCGTCATTGTTCACATCTGTGGAAGTGACGTCTTGGGCAGTCGCAAATTGGTCGGCATCATCGCCGAGGAGAGCTCGCTCACGGGCTAAAAAGTCATTCTCATCTGTGCCGCTGGTTTCGATAGCTTGGGTCTGTCCTATAATGCATTGTTAGCCTCAGGGACACTATCTAAGTGATGCGGGTAAACTAACCCGCAGAGAAGTCATCCAACGACGGGAAGCGGTCAGCCATAATGAGAGTTTTATGATTACCACCAACTATTCCTCCTTGTAATATAGGATATACGACGTAGAGGTCGGTAAGCGAGAAATGATGAGAAAGTGATGGCTCCAGGTGGCTTCTTGGGAGTGTTATAGGGAGACTATGGCTGAGACCGGGGATTCTGCCACGAAAGCGGTCAATGAGCTCTGACCCGCAGGTACAACAGTCTGATAGCTTTGATGTTGACCTCGACCAACTATTCAAACTCTCAAAGTCAATGAGTCGAGGCCCATTCGTTATCTCTTTTAATTGATACGCAAGTAATCTGCGTAATCGTCGACTCTAAGTGTTCGTGTCGAGTGCTAGAAGAGTTGCATCGGTCTCCGAATTGGCCCACGGATAGCTGAGCGTGAACGAGAACCAAACAGGCGTTCGATTTCCGATTGCTTTTCGTTCTTTTTTTCAAACAGTCGCTTATTCGCTTTCGTCTGGAATTTGAAGCGATAATGGCTTATACTGATGATTCAGTGAAGGCGAAGCTCTCTGCTCTCAATGAGACTCAGGAGGGCATCGTGACTGTCGCGCAATGGGTCATGTTTCACAGGTATGATAAACTTTGGCGTTTGTTGCCAGTTCACTAATAATGCACTTCAAATCAGGCGCCATGCTGAGCGCACTGCACAATTATGGCTTCAGAAACTCCGCGATTCCCCAGCCGCAAAGCGCCTTAACCTGATATACCTCGCAAACGGTGCGATTATCTCGAATTATTGCCCATAAACGAAACTAATGCAGAAAATAGAGGTTGCGCAGCAGTCGAGAGCACGGCGCAAAGAGGACTTCCTTATTGCCTTTTCACCTGTTAGTGTTGATTGTACCGACAATGAGAGCGGCAGCTATGCTAACACGGCCTAGATCATTGCCGAAGCGGTGGCAATTGCGTACAAAGGTGCATCCAACGATATTCAGCAGAAGCTCAGACGTGTGGTAGAAGTCTGGAGGCAACGAAATATCTTCGAGCCTCCAATTCAGGATGCCGTCGAGGCTCGAGTGGATGGTAAGATTGTCCCAGCCCATTCTGCTGAACTCCATGCTCATAATACCCAGAAATCGATAAATCGCGTTCCACGGGCAAGAAACCGTTGCTTGGCGGTTCGTTATTTTCGGGACCATCGGGTTCAACGCCGTCAGAGTTGCAACCAATAGTTCCGCTCCAGGTAGCCCTATCCAAGGCGGCGGTTGCGTCTGGCACATCTGGTACGACTGCCAATGTGGAGTACGAGAAGTTGAACGACCCAAATACCCCGTTGCCTACACCTCCCGTGCATGCAGCTCGTCTAAGTTCACTCCTAAAAACGCTGGCGAATGCGGAAAGCTCTGTGTCAGAGGTCATCAAGTCACGCCGTGCGCTTATTGATGGGTTGGAGAAAATTCTTGAGACCAATCGTACCGCTTTATCGCAGGAGGAGGCTCTGGCTGTGCAATTGCAGGAAAGGAGGGCAGAGACTGAAGCGAAGAAACGAGAAGTAGAGGATGCGATTATGCGAGGGCTTTCTGCAGAGAATACCCCAGCAGCGGATTCCGGGAGTGCTACGGGGAGCGGCGAAGCCGTTCCTCGTCCAGCGATCGAAGGACTTACGCCTCCTCCAGTTGAAGCGATTACGCCAATCGGATCTCCGAGCCAACAACCACAAGACACAACCTCGAGCGCAGAGAACGGAGCTCAAACCCTTGGGGGATTCTCTTTGGGGGTTGACCAACCACCTGTAGCTCCCATCCCCGGGCTCAGCGGGATGGGTCAGCCTTCTTATGGTGAACTCCAGCAGGAAAGCATGAACGGATTTCAAGCTAAGAAGAGAAAAGTGACTCACAGTGAAGAGGACTATGCCAAGTTCGCAGGTGGTGATCTGGATGCGGATGTAGCGGAGCTACTGAACCAGGAGGGCCACTCTCAGAGTTGAGCTATCTCAGTGTTCGTCTCTTACAACGCATTTTTGGCAGGGGGACAGGCCCCTCATCAATATCATATTCAGGTCAAGCGCCGCTTTATGGAACCCTGTAATTCCTTCTCTGCTTGCCTTATCACAGCGTCGTCTCTCGAACTTGATATCATTATGATTTTTGATTCGAGCTTAGCTTTTAGCATATGCTGATATCGTGAAATTAACTGAAGCTACGGGGCAACGATGCGGCCTGCTTTTGACCTTGTATTTTCCATTGCCCCTTTGTCACGCGAGGGTGGCTAGCCATAGATAGTGAATTCCAGAATGTACGAGCGGCAGTGCTAAGCACAAAAAGCGTCCCAGCTCGGTTCATCGATTAAGAGTGATATTCTCAGGGCTATTATTCATGGTATCTCTAGAAAACAAATAATTATCGATATATATCAGGATCAACCCACTCGCTCCTTGCAACTCGCGTCAATGAAGGTGACCTTGGACGCCTATATGCTATTTCAAAACCTCGCGGCCGTAGGCCAGGCGGTAGATTTTCTGGTTGGGTAGGAGGCGGCGCAGGTTCAGATGATTCATGTTTCTTCGGCTTAACGAGGAGGATAATTATCATCCCCACCACCAGAAGGATCAAAAGAAGAATTATTTTGCGCTTTGTGGTACGCCGTTGGTAGTTAGTCGCCTGAGTTAGATGTTTAGTTTTCGAGTTCTATAGATTGTATGCCCGCCAGTAGGGTTGTGAGACATACCACATTGAGTTCCTTCTGGGCTGCTTGAACATCGGTGTTCATTCTCTCCACATTGTAGTCTATGCGATCCAGCATTGTACCTTGGTCGATGACCATTGCCTGTAGCTCGCGGAAAATATCAGATAGTTCGATGATTCCTTTGGCAATGTCGTTGATCTCCCGCTCTCGTTGTAGGATTGCGGCATCGTTTTGGCCGGTCATCCGCTGTGTCGTCTGCATCAGGGTGGTTTGCGAGAAGGACTTATCGGCATCGGACTCCATTAATGACGGATCTGTATACGGATTCTGCATTGGCGTAGTAGAACGATCGAATTGTGAGGCCGTATCTTCAAGACCTCGTAGCTCTAATGACACATACGTTAGCTGACTGGCCGTCTAGGAGCAGCGACAAACCCTTCAACATACTCTTTAAATAATTGCTTTGTTTCTTCCTGAACTGAGCACTGGCTTCTTGTACCCTCGATGCAAGTGATATCTGAATGTTCTTGGCCATGGTTTCATCTCCGCTACTCACCCCCCCTTGCTGTTTGGCTTCATGTACCATAACCTCTATGCGCTTGACAAGCTTCTGACACTCATGGAAGCCGCGTGTAATTTCTTGCGTATACCGTTCAATAACACGCTCGTCTTGCTTTCGTACTTCCTCATCGCCGAATCCCGGTAAGAGGTGCTTGTGGTGCAGCTTATCTAGCTGGGCCGACTTCTGTGCAATGTCCGCGAGTAAGTCCGTCACATCCTCCTGCACATCGACCCAGCGTGGCGGGAGCACATCCATCTCAATGATCGCATCGCCATCGTCGTCAATCCCCGTGGATTCAGATATAAGCCGCCGACTTTCTTCAGATTGTGACGCTACGTCGGAGAAGCCATTGGGTGTTCCGAGGTATCGCGGCTTCTTTGCGGGGTGATGGGTAAATGACTGACGGTAGGAGATGTAACTGCGAGAGGACAGGTGTTAGCATAAACCCGTTGAGAGGCGCATATACAAGGCAAGGTCGGTAAGTACAGATTGGTGCGGTCCCGCCACATTGTGGACGACTGACGGATGCTGCTTTCCCCGGATCCTTGTGTTGAGTGTCCTTTAAGCTATACTGAGCATCATTGGTCGGAAACGGATATGAGACAGTGATGCGATGATGACCAATAGTATGCTCCGACTCGGCGTTGTTTAGGCAGCTAAGAAGGAAATTGGCTCGAGGTTTATCGGCGTTGAATTACCACGACGTAACTTGGAACGGCGATCCAGCGACAGACATCAACCTGAAGCTGCCCACGTGAGAGCTCCACGCTAGTCCTGTTCTAGACAGAATGTGCCTGGCCAGGCCCGCTCATTTGTTAGGCCCGGGGTCCCTCTCCTGCCTTTGGATACGCTCAGGCGGCTCTGAAGCCAAGGGACGACGTATATTTTTATGCGCAGACTCGTTCACAATCGCCGCCAAGAATATGTGTGTCAAGGAGTAAGTGGTTGGAAGTACGTCTCTGTGTACCTGGAATCTAGAACATATGCGATTCTTGCGCGATGCCGCCGATCCACTTTACCTCTATTGCTTTTCAGGATTGCAACGGTTTCTACCAGTACCAGAAGGCAAAGAAAATTACTGGTTTGTTTCCAGTGGTCCCTTAAGCCGGTTTGCACACTGATAATGGAAGAAAGCTATGATATCGAGACGTTTCAGGGGTTCATGCTTGGAGAGGAGGCCCAATTGACCACGCCCTAAGGTAGACCATATATGGCAGTTGTGCCCAAGGCAGGGTTCACATTCTGCCTGGCTGTCAAATTATGTAGGAACCTGATGTACTCGAACGCAAATAAGAGGTCAACTAGACTGTGAATGCGCCTAATGAACACCAGATTAGTGGATGAAGCTCTGAGCGGCTCAACAACCTGCAGAAGTAGCCGTTTTAGGATGCCTTCTATCAACTTTTTGCATCGCCAAGGAAACACGTCACAGTATATGATGATCATGCTATAGTGTAAAAGTCAAGATTAACAAAACATTTGCGGGTCGACGAGCATTGGTGAGCTGAATCCCAGTTCAGCTCTTCAGCCTTTCGTGGGATAAGAGAAAGGCTGAAAGCGGGTCACGTTTTGGACTAAGCGACCGCCTTGCCAGGCATCCAGCTTAGTGGCTGTTGGTTTATTTGTAGAGTCCCCTTAACTCTCTCTCCCCCACCATCGCCCATCTCCACCGACGCCTCTCTCTCTCGTGTTATTTCTCCCCATTCTCGCTTCATTTCCCATCCATTTTCGAGTTCTGCAATATCCTCACTAACTAGTATAGCCATGGTACGCCTCACTCGATCATCATCGTTGTTGCTGCGCTCAAACGCATCCCCCGCTGTGCGGGGCAGATCTACTGGTGTCCTGCGTAGATGAGCTGACGACTTCACTTCCAGGCCGACTCTCTGACCGAAGAGCAAGTTTCCGAGTACAAGGAGGCCTTCTCCCTATTTGTAAGTGCCATTGGTTACTGTTATATCAAAATCGAATTTGTATTGAGAGTATACTAATACATTCCGCACTAAACAGGACAAGGATGGCGATGGTTAGTGCATCTGTCCCCCCAGGCTTGATCGCATTCGCCCAGCATGTCTGCTGTAGCTCTATATAACCGTTTCTGACAAACGGCGACAGGCCAGATTACCACTAAGGAGCTTGGCACTGTCATGCGCTCGCTCGGTCAGAATCCTTCAGAGTCTGAGCTTCAGGACATGATCAACGAAGTTGACGCCGACAACAATGGCACCATTGACTTTCCAGGTACGCGAACTCCCCAATCTACTTCGCACCAGCCTAGAAATGTACTAATGCTAAACAGAGTTCCTTACCATGATGGCCAGAAAGATGAAGGACACCGATTCCGAGGAGGAAATTCGGGAGGCGTTCAAGGTCTTCGACCGTGACAACAATGGTTTCATCTCCGCTGCTGAGCTGCGTCACGTCATGACCTCGATCGGTGAGAAGCTCACCGATGACGAAGTCGACGAGATGATCCGCGAGGCGGACCAGGATGGCGACGGCCGAATTGACTGTACGTTGGCTCCCCGCTTATCCTTGACCGTAGAAGAGGTATGATACTGATCGGCTGCAGACAACGAATTCGTCCAACTTATGATGCAAAAATAAACGCTCTTACCTTTGATGTTTATCGTTAGCGAAGAAGGTGTGGACACTTTCCAGCTGTCTCATCTTAGTTGTCATATCATTGAATGTAGCCTATCTGATTGCGGATAAGCAACTGATGGTTGTAACGGCTTCCATTTTGTTCTGACTTCTGAGTACCCTTTTCCTTCATGTTTGTTCGTCGACCATTCTGCTAGTGAGATATGCGTAGAGTTGGGTAGGCTGAATTTACGAGTCTCTGTTGGGGATATCACAATCGTTCACTACAATCTTTCTCTACTCGTTTATCATCCTGACTTCTGGCCTTTTGTGTCTATTTTTTGCTACGCTTCAGGGAGACTTCTCCCCTTTTTATATCACTGAGTAATTTGCGCGGCTGATCTCTGCTTTTCAATGATTGTCACCATCTATTGAAACTCCGGTTTAAGGCAATATCAATACCTTTGCTGAGTGAAATCTTATTATGGGAACCTGGTACGCATGGAATTGCAAGGTAGAGCAACCGTGCAATTAGACAATTCATCGGTTGAATCTAAAGATCTCCATGAACTGCCTTGCCACATCCACCCCAGCATCCGGATCGGGATCTTCATCCACCTGTAACCCACTGCCATCCTCATTTACAACATGGCTAACACCCTGCTTGTCCGGCTGTTTCAGCTTTCGTAATCGCTCCTTAACCTCTTTCCCCACATCCGGGACAAGGATCGCCTCTCTTGCGCCCTCGATCTCCAATTTCCCCCAAAACTCCTTGATCAAAGCCGCAGTTGCCGCATACTCGGCATCGATATCGGCCTCCTCCACTCCATCGGGAAACGCCATATCAATTCCTGAATCATGGTCCTCGCCATCCTCGTTATCCCACATATAGGTATTAGAAGCCACCCTCCTCTTCTGCCTTCTGGACCGGTACAGGCCGGAGAGCGTGGTAGCCAGCGAGGGACCCTGCCATTCAATCTCGACAACTGTGCCTCGCATCCGTACGGCAGGTTGCGTCTGCCGTACGTCCCCGGCACGTACTCTGAAATCGCCGATTTCGTAGACTACCCCATTTGGCACTGTGACCGTGTGTCTATGGCACCAAAACGGCTGACAAGCATATGAGAAATGCTGATACAGCGCCCCGGTTGATGGGAGCGGAACTGTTGTCATCACCATTGGCGTTGTCACAGAAGTCGCCTGGGATGACTGTGAGCTGGATGGGGTAGGAGCTGCTACTGCTCCTGGTCCATCCTTATCTGCCTGCTGGGAAGTGTAGATGAATCCGTGGTTGGGATGGTACGTAAGAGAGAGAAACTGCATATATTTCGGTGCTCCTGGGCGTTGTGTGCCTGAGTTTGGAAGACAGGACGGTGTGTCGCGCATCAGCTTGTGCTCTAGGGCCCACCGTGAGACGGGGGTTGCCTCATCGGCAAAGAGCGCGGTTAGGCGCTCCGTTACCGTTGCTAGAGCAGTGGCGGCATTGGGGTTAGAGGGGATAAAGAAGACGCTGGCGCTCATCAGCTAGAGTTGTAAGAGATGTGAGATGTAGGTAGGTACCCTGTAAGAGACATATCCGACGCTCCGCAATTGGTTTTGAAGGCAGCTTGACTGAGTGTATTATGAACAAGGGTATATTTGGGCTTTCGTACTGAACGCGCAGTCTCTCAGAAGCGCGTTTGCCGTTGTATAGACGCTGTACTTTGCCTTAGATAAGGCAGCTCACCTTGCAAATTAGGCTAGGTCTACATAAAATGTCAATTACTGAAGCATGGATGTGTCAGGTAATTCTTTAAAAACAAAACTGACCTCGATAGACAGGCTCAACCAAACTACCATATAGATTTGCTTAGATTAGTGAGGATATGTAGTATAGAGAGGGAAAGTATGGCACGATAAATAAAGCGGAATAGTCAGGTACGTCGTAGCTGCTCTTTCCGCTTCCCAACTCCAGCAGTAGATTTGATGTGGCTGGGCCGCTGGCAGCTTCAGACTGCAGACTACAAATGACGGATAAATGCAAACTAGTCAAACACTCTTGTCTGGTTGTGGGGGGCCGCTCTGGGGTCTATGCTTCTCCTATTCACCGCGATCATCGTGCCCCATAATTTTGGTCTCTTTTTGTCTCTGATAGAGGCGATGTACTCTGAGTGCTCGTCACTGCCTTCGATGTACCCTAACTCCATGCAAAGATGTCAAACTCAACACAACCAAGACCAAATGGCCCCTGTCTGAATCGCCAAGACTCGTGACGCGGGAGGCTGAGCCCCAAATTAGAAGCGCTGGAGAAGATTCGCTCTGGACCGCCCGTCTCGGTCCCTGGAGCCACAGCTTACGCAACGCTCGTAGATCGACCGACTCATGCTTCGAGCTTGTGAATGTTTCTCTGTTCTACCTGATGCAGTCCCATCCCCTATTGCTGGCCAGACTCGGCCATCAAGCCACAGTCTCAGAGCGGCTGCCACACTAACACCATGCCAGGGACAGCTCCGTTCGGCATGCCAACTGGAATCCGGGTCTGATATGGTAGCAGAAGCCGTTTCACTTCATTCGTCCATCAACAGCTCCAGCTCCTGGGAGGCGACTAGAAGTGGAATCAGTGCCGATCTTTTTAGAGATGACACTGCACTGACCTTGGATCCCTTCGAGAGATCGGCCTGTTTCTCCATCCCCCTTGGGCCCTTGATAGACTGAGGACTTCCCAGATGAAGTTTCACTTGCAACCTGGGAATTCTTTCTTCTCACAAATTTCCAACCGAACCAAGGTTGAAACTGCGCTGGCATTAGCATGCCGCAGTACGCTCGTTCATGTTGCTGATTGATCAAGAATTGATCTGGCTCAAGCTGTACACAGCTATCCCTTCCTTTCAATGCAATTGACGTCTATAATCATCCTGCCACCGTTCCCTGCATCATGCTCCTGATAAAGAAAAGATATGCTTTACCGACCTTCATTCTTACATTTCTTATCTATCTCGTTTTTACTACTCTACCGCCAGGCGCGGAGAAAACTTACATTGAACATTACTCACAACCAGCCCACGACATAACCGAGATCGCCAAAGACAACCGTATCCACTGGACTAAGCACGCCGAGCAGTATCCGATTGCCGATTATATCTCTCTGCCAACTGCCTCTCCAGCTCCGATTCCCAAGATCCAATACGACTTCCCCGCCGAATCATGGTTTGCTCGTATATGGCGGAAGAGGAAGCAGGGCGCGGTGAAGGAGGCTTTCAAGCATGCGTGGAAGGGCTACAAAAGCAATGCCTGGTTGCGGGATGAACTGTCGCCTTTAAGCGGTGGATACAGAACTTCCTTTGCTGGCTGGGCAGCCACACTGGTGGATGCCCTGGATACATTGATAATCATGGATCTTACAGACGAATTCGAGGAGGCGCTGGAAGCACTCGAGCATATTGATTTTTCAACCACCGATTCAATCCAGATCAACGTGTTTGAGACAAATATCAGATACCTCGGAGGTCTTCTTGGTGCACACGACCTTACAGAGGGCAGATATCCTATTCTTCTGAAGAAGGCGACTGAGATAGCCGATTTTCTCTACGGGTCGTTTGATACGAGGAATAGGATGCCTCAGTCTCGGTGGGAGTGGACAAGGTGAGAATGCATTCTGGTTACTGCTTGGACAGGCCAGCTTCGGCCCTCAAAATGATTATTTCATCATATTGATAGTAGTTAGATCCGCATCGGGCCAGACCATTCATCCTAGTGGGAACACTATTCTCGCGGAGCTGGGTTCTCTGAACCTGGAATTCACCCGGATGTCCCAGTTGACGGGAGACCAGAAGTACTTTGACGCGATTCAACGGATCTCAGACCACTTAGAATCAGCTCAGAAAGAAACCCTGGTGCCCGGTTTATGGCCAATGATGGTTGACGCCGAGAGCATGCGGTTTTCCGATCCTCGGTACACAATTGGTGGTATGGCGGATTCCGCATATGAATACCTCCCTAAAGAGCATATGCTTCTTGAGGGTCGGACGCAACAGTATCAACGAATGTACGAATCCGCAATTCCAGCGATCAAGGAGAGGATGCTGTTCCGCCCGATGACCAAGGGTGGAGAAGATATCCTATTTTCAGGTAACATTTACGCTGGTACAAAGGCCAGTCGGAAAAAGGTAGAGGCACAGGCGGAACACCTCAAGTGTTATCTTGGGGGCACGATTGGCATCGGGGCCAAAGTGTTCAATCGGCCTGAAGAGCTGTCAATCGCTCGCAAGCTAACCGACGGCTGCATCTGGGCGTACGATATCATGCCCTCTGGGATCATGCCAGAAGTCATGTATCTCAGCCCTTGCGACGACTTGGAAAACTGTCCATGGGACGAGCAAAAGTGGTATCGAGACGTGCGCGCGCGGCCACCGCCTCATGCGAACATTGCGGATACTGAGGAAGCGGCGAAATTGCTTATCGAGAAATTCGACCTGGTCCCAGGTGTCGCCGAAATCGCCGATGCACGCTATATGTTGCGGTAAGCGCTGAAACAGCTAACGTGAGCGAAGTTTGCTGAATGTTTGGTAGGCCGGAAGCAATCGAGTCCGTATTTATCATGTACCGCATCACGGGCGACAAGAAATATCAGGATGCTGCGTGGCGGATGTTCAACAGCATTGAGAAGGCCACTCGGACTAAGTATGCCCATGCAGCCATCAATGATGTGCGAGAGGAAAAGCCGAAACAATTGGACTATATGGAGAGCTTCTGGCTGGCAGAAACCCTGAAGTACTTCTACCTTATATTCTCCGAGCCGGAGCTCATTAGTCTTGATGATTATGTGCTGTAAGTCCCCTCAATCTGTTTTCATTTGGCTACCTGCACGGTTACGGAGAATCTAACGACAGCACAGAAATACGGAGGCACACCCATTCAAGCGTCCATCGTAGTACATGGAGTCCTTGTAGCGACTTTCAATTCAGCTAATAGAATGGCGTACGTGCAGGGAATTTGTTTGAACTCTATGAATTATTTTCGTTGATTCACGTTCTACGTAGACTTGCATTAAGACATAGTTCTATTATACAGCAAGTATATTCAGGGCCGCTGTCCGCCCAAGTACTGATCCCAGTACTCCGACTCATGATGCAAGTTCTTGCTCGAGGATTCCACCCCATCAAACTCCACGGTATACTGCACGTCCTTTCGGATAATCATCTTCCCACTTCCTTCACTCCATCTCCGCCCCTGCGTCCAGTCCACAAGCTCAATCTCATCGGTCCCAGCCGACCCCCGGCCAATCATCCCATTCCCCCTTTCTACCTTTGCTCTTGCAGTCCCAGCTCTTCGATCTGAATTCCCAAGCATCGCTGTTTCATTCCCGATAGTCTCCGTTCCCCCTTTGGACCCCCCGCCCGAACCGCCCGTAGACTTTGAATTCGACCCAGACGATTTATCCCGACTACTTTCAAGCGTAGAATCCCCGCCGCGTCCGTAATTTGTGCTGACGGCTGCTATAAACGGACGCATGCAGAAGACGCTGCATGCGACGAGAGCGTAGTTGAGTTCGACCTGGCCCCAGATTAAGGACGGGACGGCGTCGAGGGTGGGGTCTGGTGAGGTGAGGGATTGGTGGAGGTAGTAGATGTGGAGGATAGCGAAGACGATCATTCTAGACGGTTTGAAGGGGTTAGGATAGATTGAAGAGCACGGTTTGTCTGGCGCCAGATGGGACGGGTAAAACGTACGGAAGTCGAAATATAAACGCGAATGCGATCGTGAATTTTCGTTTGACAGGCATAAAAAGACCTGCAAGAAGGAAGACAGCCAGGCCGAAGAGAATCAGTTCGGTGGTTATGTCAAGGGCGACGATAAACTGCCATCTTGGTAACTAAGCGGACAAACCACCGTCTGTATCAGTCATCTGATATTCTGTCTTTCTGCTTGCTTTTCCATACGATAACAACGGAATGCGACATACGAGGTTCTCACACTGGCCACCCGTTCCCTTCCAGGGTCTATTGAGGCCACAGTTCACCGAGAGAATGAGGATCGCTGGCACAACCCAGAGGGTGCAGAGGAGTAATGTAGCCCACGAGGCCCGGTTATGGGTCTTCTGAGGCGTGAGGCGGAGGTATATCCCGACGACGCAGCATTTTGTCGTGTAGAGGGTAATGAGATAGAGGATGTCGCTCGTGATGATGAGCTGGTGCACCACTGTTAGGACCTGCCTTCTTCTCTACAGCCTTTGGGAGTGGTGTTGTGGATTGGTGGATTGGTCGGTCTCGGTAGGGACGGGCCACTCACAACCTGGATAATATTTACGTCTCCCTCGTCAAGCAAATCAATCGACGTCCCGAGGCCTTTTGCACAGGCTTCAAAGATGAGCGTTGCTTGAACGACGGCAATAATCTGAAAAGGTGGGTAGGTGATTGTCAGATCATTCTCTCTATTAGGCTCACAGCTATGATTAGGCTTGTGGGGGCGGAAGGGTCGATATACCGTTGCTCCCAGCAGGACGTAGTCGTCCTTCCCCAACGGCGGGTGCAGGGCGAGCCTCACATAGAGTCGGATCAAGAAGCTGACCAGCGAGAGAACGAGTCCCAGCGCAACGACGATAATAACCCAGGCACCGTGGTGGAGATCGTCAACCACCTGGAATGGCGGCGAGTAGCCTGGAGGGACGTACGGGCCGGGCATGGCTGGAGTCGGGACAGGGCGGCATAAGCATTAGGCGGTCCAGTAGAGGAAGGAGGATGAATGGTGGAGGTGGAGGGGCCCAAGCTGGTTTTATTTCTTCAGCATTACTCTGTCCTGCTTCTGCTCGGTATGGCAGGCTGGGGCATGATCGATTTACATGGCCGGGCCCGTCGGTGGAAGCAAGGTCCCAGCAGTCAATCACTCATTGTCGATACTCTCCTATCTGAATGGGGTTGGTTCTATGCTTTCTTCTTTTTGGTTCTTACAACGTGCAGGAGAAACAACACGGAAGCAAAGCGACGATGGCATGACGCTTGAGATCTGTGGATCAAAACTCTCTCGTGCGGCCACAAGAGATAACACCGCTGATCAGAGCCCAGCCAGCAGTCTCGGTCTCATTCCCACGCAGGTCTTACAACCTGGCCGATAAGGTTCGAGGTCCTAGGCCTGAACGAGGGAGAACAAAGGGAACGAAAAAAGCAATTCCAGTGCTATCGGGATGTGCGCAGGAATGGCCGCTGACGATCGACACACCCACTGCATCCTTCCCAGACCCTCGGTGTCAGAGTCCGTTCATGAAGGCCGCAGCTATTCGGTCCCGAGTTGGGTTCTGACCGACCGTGCCCACGGTCGTCGATGCAAGGACGGCGCAGTGGCCCATCACTTCACCTCCAGCTTCAGCTTCCTCCTGCAGACCACGCAGCTGTGGCACGTCAGCCTGCCAAACGGCTCTTGTTAGCGAGCATCGCTCCATTCCCCTCCCCCCGCGTCTCCCAGTTCCAATCAAGGGGCTGCGAGCCTTCCACCGAGCCCCCTTTAATTGGGCGACAGGATAACACAGAGAATTCTCGCCGTCTCGTGATTGAAGGCAGACTCGAAAATCGGCCAACTATTACTCGTCTGCGCGGAAATGAAGCGACGCGCCTGATTTATGGGAGCGAGTCTCTGGCTGAATGTCGGGGTTACACCGCATGCGCTGCCAGAGTAAATAATCAGTTTGGGAACTCGATTACAATTCCAGCGCAGCGTGGAGCGCGGAGGAATATGGAAGGGGGATGCTAATTTCAATTTGGTTGTTTTCTGCACGTCTATCGTCTTGCACCGACTGTTGCTGAGGAAGGAAAAAAAAAACATTGTCAGGAAGTTTGCAGTAATGGACGATCTTCGCAGCAAGCTTTGGCGGACAACTGATGTGCGCAATGGTATTTGCGCTTCGTTGAGTGGCTCGCCTCCTGCTATGCAAGGTATGCCCGAAATTCCTAATAAACACTAATATCCCAGGGCTCACCGTCGGGAATCGTCACCCTACGGAGCCTGGACAGGCTGCTGGCAGACGCCCAAGGACTTGGCCGAGCAACCCTGCAAGGATCTTGGGATTTGAGTTTTTCCCGAAGATCGCATTATTTCCACATGGTCTCACTCCTTGCTTTTTGTTCGTCGAGCCTTTGCAGAAACCACGACTCACATCTTCTACCGTCGTCAATTGAAGGCTTATAGCAGTCTTTGAGATTTGGACCGTCCTTCTTCACCCTCTCCGAGTCTCGCCTGTACCTGACTGACTGACTGACTGACTGTCTCTAAACCAGTCGATGATGATATGTTGAGGCTGGACTAACAGTCTGTCAGCGCAATCAAATACTCGCCATGGGTTCCAACGAGATCAGCCCTACCAGAAGGGCAAACATGGCGGACCTAACTGCCGACTATGCCGGATACGCTGAGCACCCACGGAAAGGGACTGTGGCTCCCAAGTACATGGGCACGGTGGTGGATCAGCGAGACATGAATGCTTTGGGCCGAGTCCAAGTTCTTCGCGTAAGTGCTACAGGCCTCAATGTCGCAACCAGCAGACAATAACGTCGAGCAGAGGAACTTCAGATTCATCTCGATCCTTGGCTTCGCGTGTACACTTATCAGCACCTGGGAGGTGATTTTGACGTAAGACCACGGCCTTCTAGCGCAGTGACACTAGATGACTGACCGGCAATAGTTTGCTAAGCAGTGTGCTGACGGACGGAGGCACGGCCGGGCTGATATGGGGCTTCCTCATCGTCACCGCCGGGTTCTCGCTCGTCTTCGCCAGTATAGCTGAAATAGCTAGCATGTATGCGTCCAGTCCTCTTCTTTCAGAAGAGTATCTTACCAGGCTAGGTCGCCAACCTCGGGTGGGCAATACCATTGGGTGTCTGAATTTGCCCCTCGTCGGTATCAGAAATTCCTTAGCTACATCACCGGTATGAGTGTTGTCCTTTAACTGAAATTCTTGCTAATGAGGATAGGATGGCTTACCGCAATCGGATGGCAGTGTGCTATAGTGACTATTGCCATGCTGGCCGGTACGATCATTCAAGGGCTGATTGTCCTCAATAACCCAACCTATAACTTTGAGCGGTGGCACGGTACTTTGCTGGTCATAGCAATCACCACATTCTCCATCTTCTTCAACACATTCTTAGCCAGGAATCTTCCAATGGTGGAGGCATTGATCCTGATCATCCACATCGTAGGGCTCTTTGCCATCATCATTCCGCTATGGGTGCTTGCACCTCGTAACAACGCAAAGGCCGTTTTTACGGAGTTCAACAACGGCGGCGGATGGAACAGCGATGGCACTGCAACGTTGGTCGGCTTCTCAACTACAATCACTGCGATGATAGGTTACGACTGCTCGGTCCATATGTGTAAGTACCTGCCTCCATCGCCGGTCGGTAACTAACATAGACAGCCGAGGAAATCAAAGACGCTTCTCGGACGCTCCCCAAGGCTATGATGTCTGCGGTTGGAGTCAACGCGGTCTTAGGGTTCATCATGATCATCACTCTTTGCTTCACTCTTGGAGATGTCGACAACATCCTCGAAAGCCCGACCGGGTTCCCGTTTATTCAAATCTTCTACAACACAACGCAGAGCTATGCCGCCACAAACACCATGACGGCCATCTTGGTGATCACCTTGACGGCAAGTACCATCACCGAGGTTGCCACGGCCTCGCGCCAGCTGTGGTCTTTTGCGCGTGACAGAGGGCTTCCATTCTCGGATTTCTTCGCCTACGTATGTTTGACCCCCCACTCTATTTCTTAGCATGCAGTACATATCTGACACGCGACAGGTAACACCTGGCTGGAACATCCCACTGAACTCTGTCCTCGTCTCCCTAATCGTCACAATTCTCCTCTCGCTGATCAATATCGGCTCAACCGTCGCCCTAGCAGCGATCGTCTCGCTCACGATCACCTCGCTAATGTCCGCCTACATCCTGTCTATCGGCTGCATCCTGCTCAAACGGTTCCGGAACGAGCCTCTCCCTCACCGCCGCTGGTCCCTGGGCCGCTTCGGCATGGCTATCAATATCGCAGCAATGGCATTTCTTTTGCCGGTGTTTGTGTTTGCATTCTTCCCACTTATGGCGGAGGTGGACAAGCAGACGA
Source organism: Aspergillus nidulans FGSC A4 (assembly GCF_000011425.1). Taxonomy (NCBI): domain Eukaryota; kingdom Fungi; phylum Ascomycota; class Eurotiomycetes; order Eurotiales; family Aspergillaceae; genus Aspergillus; species Aspergillus nidulans. The sequence continues at coordinate 2,627,457 of NC_066263.1, read as the reverse complement.
TGAACTGGAGCGTTGTTATGTATATAGGGTTAATTACGCTGGCATCAGTTTATTATATAATACGGGGACGGAATCACTTTGTTGCGCCCGTTGCGCTGGTGAGGAAGCTGCGCTAGGCTTCTGAAAAGAGTATTTAGGGTTCTCTAAGGTTTTCTGTATATGGCGATTCCTGGGTGGTCTATAAATGTATACTGAGCAAAATGTGAGGATACGATGTCCATAGATAGGTAGCAGATTTACATACGGCACAGAGTATAGTGCAGCTCGTACTACCACAGGTGCTGTCTCGCATGGGCTCTAGCCCGATTAAGCTCGCTCTCCAGTGCAATACGGTACTTTTGCGCACGCTGCCTTCTCAAAAAAGCAAAAACCCAGGGTCGACTGCCTGACCTCTGGGGTTCCAGCCTAACGCATATACCCTCCGTCATTCACCGGTAAAGAAACCTGGGCTCCTCAAAGTGGTGTTCGGTGTAACCACACTGCAACAGCGAGATATGTAGCAAATACTGTCACGAGACAGACATAGAAGGAGAGTTCTAGATACTCAGGTCTTGTACAGCGCGCAGATAGATGCTTGGACCCCGGGTAATATGTGTCCATGTCCATGAGATACGAAATAGTCTATAATCAAGTCGAAGCAACAGGGAACCGAATGTATCAATCTGGAGAGCGAACCCATGATGGAATCGTTGCCCAAACCAGGTAAAGGGCTCCAGCATCTCCATCGTGAAATCGACTCTTCAAGGCTGTGTTTCGGTCGGCATGCTCGGGGGCCCCGGGGGAGCCCCGGGTGCCCCGATACGGTACAATACCCTACTTTGTAGCATTTTATTGTTGTTTCTTCGTCGTTGGTAATACTCGTATGGGATAGTTGGGCATAGCACGATCTGATAAGGATGCGGGGCTTTTTTGGTAGTCCGACCAGCAAAAAACACGTCTGAGGCGATATTCTCTCCTCATGCACTACCATATTATGATTGGGGTCACTGGATTCAAGCTGGCCAGTTATCGAGTCGCGATTTACTATCATGCGCACCTTGACTTGGAGAAGGTCGAGTTGGAGATATATGGAGGATCCCCACATGGAGAAGAGACGTTAAGGATCGCCATGATTCATATTGTTTGTACTTCGTGTTTGTGGCGACGAGTTTACTGTACGTGATGATTTGATCTTCTTGCGCAATTTGATGGAGATTTGATAGCCACTTGTCCTCGAGACAGTATCTTATCATAATTACAATTCGAATGGCACAGCAGTCCACGTACAAACAACCCTGACCCAGTTGCTCAACCTGATGATCTGATAGCGGCCGACATCGGAAGCCCCACTTGGCCGACTCTTTTCTCGGTACTCGCTCCTGGGCTCCTGGACTCCTGATTGACAGGCTGGATTCCTGAATCTGGATGGAGAGTCGTAGAACGGCACGTACGTATTTAGAAGAAAGGGGCGTCCATCATTATCCAATGGAGCACGGAGAGCGAAGACCAGCTGAGCAGTCTATTGATCGGGAAAATGAGACCCATCCTGGTCGGCTCAGGTTTATCTGATCCGGAACTCACGTGCGGCCCTAGAGCACCGAAAGATGGCGGATGCGTCTTGGTCTCAGTATAGCCTAGCGGCACTCGCCGAAACAGTGCTAAATCGATAGCAGAAAACAGCTGCAGGTAAGTAACAGTCTAGTAGATGCATCCATAGCCATGAATTCATCTGCAGACTCCAAACCTCGGTAGAGAGCCATAACCGAGGGCAGAGACGACAACCGTGGCCAGATCAGATTAGATTTTATTACGATACAGCGTACCGTCACTGTCACTGTAACGTATTCGGCTGCCGCTGCCCACGTTCTGCTGCATCAGGCCACTCGTGATTCCAGTAACCGGCGAGCGCACCGGGTGGGGGGTTCCGGGTTCTCCTGAGAGTCTCGTATGACATGAAGATCATGCTCCAGAGGATTATTCTATATTCGGAAGTCTTAATCAGCTTCGCCCGGTACTCAGGGTCGGAACCTGGATTGCGTTCATCGATGTTTGCGGGCTGGTGGAGGATGCAGATCGGAGAAAGCCGCCGCCTTCTCCACGGAGTCCTTGACGATGTTCGTTTCGTTGCTCATTATCTTGCGAATAAGAAGACTAATCGATAGCGCCCGAGGGGGAAAAGCAATTATTCTGCTACATAGAGTCCCTGAAACCACTTAACCGCAATCATTAGTCTAACCTCAAAAGAGAGTATCTCGTGGTTGAATTAGGTTGAATTTTGCTGAATTCTGTGTTCAGCCGTCGGGTATAATTACAGGTATGCGGTCGTAATGACGTGGATGGCAATTCTTATCTGATCCTGCTCGCAGTTTTCTTCACTTGCACAACACTCTGAACTTCAATCTCATCAACCCGGCATTGCAACCCACTGTCAAATATATTGAAACAAAAGCGAGCCGTCTCCGACATAGCTACGAAGCTGGAATTAGAATCAAACTAGATCACTCCTAATTGCCACGCTCGTCGTTAGCGTTGCGGAACCAGTCTCCCGGTACCGGTTTGCCCCAGCCAACAGGTCCTTTCCGCCTCATCCCACCCCCATCAATCCTCGTCGTTTCACCTCCTTTGGATTTCGCATTCTTTGCTTTATTGAATATTCAATTTCTACGGGTCTTGTCCCACATATGACGGGTTGTTGCGGTGTGCACATGTCTGCAAATAATTGGCAGTAATCTACTCCTTTTACCCGTTCAAGCCGACTGTATTTTATTCTCGACGCTCGCTGTCATCGTTCTTCCTTCTTCCCGAATTTGTTGTTTGACGGGCCTTCGACGTGTATTCACGCTCGATCATTCGTCGTTTCAGACTCGCAATGGGTATGTAATCCTATCTATCATTGACATCGCCAACTGCTAATGAGATAGTGCACGCCGTTCTCCCCCAGACGCCGCTGTCGCCGCGGGCTGCGGCCGCAAGGCCGACATACACCCACCGTGAATCCGGAAATGTCCCCATGTCCTCGACCTCCCACCCTGATAACCCCGTGCCGGAAGAACCTCGAGTGCGCTCCCTGTCCGTTACAAACAAGAGCTTCGGCGGCTCTTCGGTCTCTTCACAAGAAACAGAGAACACAGATTCAGAGTCACCGTCAACACCACCCACAGAACAATCAGATGAAGAGTTTGCGGAGAAACAACCCAAGGATGATGCTGGACGTCAACGGCGGGCTTCCACTGTTCTGATCTCGCAGGGTCCCGATGACATGCGGCGGATCTTAGAAAATGTTGGAACAGGGGGGACACAGAAACTCCAGCCCATGTGCTGTGGTGGCGGTTGCTGCCGTCTTCAACCGCTGAACCGAGCTCCCGGGCCTGTTTCGGTGATCAACCCCGTCACACCACCAGATAACAAGGCGTACCAGAGTCTAAAGCTTAACGTCGACCTCCTTACGCTCGACAGCGAGCTCACCAACATCGCTCCTCTGCCAGAGAAGAAGGTATCATTCTCGGCAGTCCCACCTTCTGCTGTGAATATGAACCTTGGGCCCGCGGATCATCCACCTCCTTTTGTGCAACCTCACCCTCCGTACAATGTGTACCGAGCCCCTGTTTACCACGCACGAGAACTCACGAGCGCTGGCGCTGAGAAGCGGACATACCATTTCGATATAGACGTAACTGATTATCCGGCCGAGAGTGGAATGGTCGACTTCGTTGTAGGTGGTGCCATCGGAGTTTGCCCGATGAACAAGGAGGAGGAAGTTGAGGATATTTTCAACCAACTTGGTATTCCCAAGTCTATTCGGGACAAGAAGGTCACTGTCCGGACTACCCACGGCAGGTGGCCAACGATCTGGGGTAAAGAGGAAGCGCGCGAGTTGATCACTACCCGACGCGAGCTCCTGAAATGGTGCTCCGACATTCAGAGCTATGCCCCGACCAAGGGCCTCTTCCGGCTGCTCGCCGAGTATGCCAGCGACCCGAGCGAAAAGAAGATTCTTTTGTTCCTCGCATCAGCTCAAGGCCAAGGCGCCTTCTGCGATCTCCGCACCAGTTCACACATCACCGTCTCTCAACTGCTCCACGCATTCCCCTCATCACATCCCCCGCTCGACCACCTCCTATCCACCCTCAACCAACTGATGCCACGATTCTACTCTCTTTCGCAAGACCCTCTTATCTCCCGCAAACGCAAAGGTGATCAGTACCGCCGTCTAGTTGAAATCGCCGTCACAGTCGCCGAATCAGAAGACTGGAAGGGCGGTAGTAGAACAGGCGTGGGCTCGGGTTTTATGGAACGTCTCGCAAGGCAGGCCGTCGAAGCTCAAGCGCAAGGTCGTGAACCAGGCGATCTCGATCTGCACGTTCCCATGTTCCGCGGCCTTATGGCCAACCCTCTCGCTAAGCGCTTTGCTTCAGACGGACCTATGCTCCTCATCGGTGCTGGTGTTGGAATCGCGCCTTTCCGCGGCTTTGTCCAGCGTCGCTTGCAGTCAGCGAACTGCGCGAACAAAGTCTGGGTGTTGCAGGGGGTTCGCGATTCTCTGCTCGACGAGCTTTACCGCGGCGAGTGGGGTGTCGAGGAGGACAAAGTGCGCAAGGTTGTGCAGAGTCGGCGGGGCGAGAGCAAGTACGTCCAGGAAGAAGTCCGCAATCAAGCAGACCTTGTTTGGTTCGTGATCAACTCGCTCGACGGCCGAGTCTTCGTCTGCGGAAGCGGCAAAGGTATGGGCGAGGGCGTTGAGGCTGCACTAGTTGATGTTGCCATGGCAAAGGGAAATCTGAATAGGGAAGAGGCGGAGCTTTTCTGGGAAAATAAGAAGGAGGCAGGGCAATATATAGCGGTAAGTCGTCGAATTATCCTCGTGTTGTTAAAAAAGACTAACGAAAATCAGGAGACGTGGTGAGACATATGTAAGATAGACTCGGACTCGGGTTCGGACTCGGAGATACTAGAGCGATCTGCGTGACTTATCCCGAGTTCCTGGAGAACTCGGAGAAAAGAGGCCCTTCTACTTTAGCGCTGTTCTTTATCACTGCTGTCGCGGTAGATGGTTGTTAAACCAGGATAGGTATATTGGATTCAACTAGGAGTATGTATGATTTATAATCAAGTTTATATCATTCACTAAAGTTACCGATTTTGTCCTTTACCTTGTAATCGACATTCTGAGTGGGATATTATATACACTGCGATACTGCCGCAAATATAGCAAAGTTGACAGCGATAATTCGAGATATACTAGTAAAGGAAGGGCAATATAATTACGATATCCTGTGATCAGCATAGCCGGTGCTTTACTGTCCTGAGGCCCTCCATGGTCTATCACGACCAAATTGGTCTCAGCTAACCTTGCAATTATCTCATGTTGGTGAGCTCCGCCTTATATACAAGACGAATCAGGTCTAACTCAGTTCGTCAAGTGTCCACCACTCCAATGAGGAGCATTAGTTGGCTAGCTATAATCATTCAAGGGCATCTACCTTTTGAAACAAAGCAGCAACTTGGATTCATAAGACGACAAATCAATAAACGAGTAGTTATTAGCACACCTATATAGTCCAATATAAATCTTAGAATTTCATCGTCGAATCCTGACGAACATCACCTAAACTAAAGGCGAGCATTCTGCGCCGAGCACACTTCCTCTCCACCTGCATGGCTGCTGGCACAGACAGACCCCGGATCCTCCTCATCACCGATACGATCCTCCGCTCCGTCTGAGGGCTATTCCCATTACCAATTCCAGAGAGCGCTGCGACCCGGTTCATATGCCATGCCAGCTCTAGGATCTCCCATGACGGCAGCTCATAGACTCTCGGGTTCTGAGTTATAAGACGGACGCCCACATATACATCCTCACCCTTCGTCCCCGCTGCATCAAAGAGAGGCTTTGCCATAATATCCCTTTTGCTGCTATGGTAGCCACCCGGCAATGCGAAGAACTCCGTCTCCATTTCCGTTCGGTTTGTATTGAGGCTCCTCGGTTTCAGTGCGTATCTAGCAGTCGCCAGCGCCTGTGCAGCACCTGCAGAGAGGCAAATCATATTGCTCGTGTCCGTCATGACTCTTGTCGCGGTGATCCAGCTGTTAACCTTTCTGTCGGAGAAGAAGAGGCGCAGAGTGTTCCAGAACGGCGCGTTTTTGATGCATTTTCCGCCTTCAAGCGAGATGGGGGCGAGATGTGTGACTTTGACGTCGCTATCATTACCGGTGTCACTAGGATTGGTGTGCAGGTATGCGTTTGCCTTCGTGATGACGCATTTGTTCCCGTCTCGTGTCTTGCAGAGGGCCGCGTTCCAGGAGAGGACAGAGTCTAGATTGGCGGATCTTTCTTTTGTCATCGACATCGAACTCGATCTCGAGTTTTTCTCCTTCAGCCTATGGACTCGATGCTGTTCATTGCTAGGGAATTGAGTCCTGACCATCCCTATATCGGCACGGTATCAGTATGAGGTTTATCATATGACTTACTCACATTTCCTGATTGCGTCCCTAGCCTGATGGCAATTGACTAGCTGTCGGTACACCACCCGGGGATTCGATTTGGCATTATCCAACATGGCTTCGAGGTTTGGAATATCCGCCGTCCAGAGAAAAGCCCATATTGCAGAGTCAACTCTAGATATTTGGGCGGCTGTCGAGATTGCCTGGATAAGAGTTGAACGGGTAGTTTGGGTCTTGGCTAGGGAAATTGTGGTGGACATGGCTGTAGTCGAGTGGAGGATGTGATATGATCTGATACGAAGTGTTGGGTGCTGGTGCAATTGCTTGGATTCGAGCAGGTGGAAAGGGTGGGAGGAGAAACCTGGTCCCCTGGCTGGGAAGCTGGGGTCTCGTGGAAATCTGCGTGGTGTGAGCTGGGACTGCGATCCGCAGCCTAGAAGAAAGGTCGTGATACTTTATGGGCGGAGATTAGGCCCGACGTTAACTTTTTCGAAGATGGCTTTGAGCTCGGTGGAGGTAGAGCCCGGGGGTATGACCCCAGCAGACTTTGTGGGGTCGTTTAACAACCCTAGAATTCTCTCAAGGTCGAAATTATGCTCTCCATCTCCAATCTCCAGGAATGACTTGCGAAGCCTTCAGCAGCACGAACAGTCTGAAACATCATAATCGATTAAGTATCTTCCAGCTTCTGTTGATGAATGACCCAGTGTCCGTATTGACTCAGAAATACTGACTGGAGTATCAATGTCCGCTACTGTTTACAGTTCTGGACCCAACATAGGATGCAGGATTGGCCTCATTGAAATATGACCCCGGTCAACAAGCTTGCCCTTCAAGGGCTTTTCCTGGAAGTGGGACATATAATCTGGATTTACGTCTGCCCTCTCAGAGGTTCGAGCTGGAAACACCCTCTACGACAAGTTCAGGACCCTGGTGCGAGCTGGATGGGAGAAATAAGGGAGAAATAGGACTAATTGGCAGCCACCCTCCTGGCACGAGTCAGAGCCGCGGGCAATTGTCTTTGGAAATGTCGACCTGAACGAGCACCGGGATCAGAGAGACTCCGCAGAACATTGCCTTGCAGTTCTGGCAGCAGCCGCGCGATACTGAGGCCTAGAGACCAAACTCGGACTCAATTGACGATCCGGAACATTTTATTGCGAGGTGCTAGGCGCTGGAAACTGTAGATCAACGGCTTGTGTTCTACTCAAAGGCCCGGCTAGCGAAAGACGTCGATCTAGATCTGGAGAGGGCGGGGGGGGGGGGGGAAAGAAATGAAGCTTCTATAGTTGGCGGCTGATACGACCATCATCCATCCCACGTCTTGGCTCGCGGCTGAATCAGTCTGTTCGGTCTTCTACGCGACGCGTCCTTCCAGCCAGATGAAGTGGCAGACACGACGACCCTACTCAAACATCAAATCAAGAGTTGTGGCCGCAAGCTCTCCAGAAGACGAAAAAGCATTGCGACGGACGGCTCATTTCAGGGGCGTCTTCAGGAATGATGTGGTTTGCTGGAAACCTGCTGCATTTACCACAGCTGCACCATGACCTGGGACGAAGCCCGCAACGAGCTGCAACCAGAAAAAGTTTGGAGGTCTAGGAAATACCCCAGCTTCACGTCATGACTGGTCCCGAGTCACTCTTGGAGGAGGCAACATGGAAGGCAGCTCGGAAAGATTCTGCCCAGCTTTTGATTATATTTAGCAAGCAGGTCGGCTGCCAGGCTATTACTACAATCACTACTGCTAGAATCAAGGGAAGGAGTGGCTATTGGTGTTATGTTCTCTTTTGCGGAGACAAGAACATTTTTCTTCAATAAATGGCGGGCAGTGCCTTCCATGAGAAAGGTACATGCCTTATATAAGTATGCTAATCGACTCAAATGTCTTCCTCTCCCACTGCAAACAGTTGATTGGGAAATTCAGGATTACTCTCACAATATACAGGACACAGCCCTATCCAAACCCACTAGCCAGCTTCACTCTTCTACGCCCGGAACTCAACCCGACCTCGCCCTTGAACGGCCTATCATCTTTGTAAACTCTAGCCTCTTCATCAACAATGGAATCATATGACCAGCAACATCGATGGAACAGCCTCCTTTTGGTTTCTGCCCGCCACGCCCGCAACTCAGACTTCTCAGAGCAGTATCTATACACGGCGGCACAACTCTTGATAACGTTCTCGTTATCACAGCACGTATATTTGAGCCCTATGCGTAGGGGTTTAGCAAGGTCATAATGCTAGCATTAGCGAGCCCAGCTCCTTTTCTTCTGTTTTCGTTCTTTCTTTATTTACCTGTAGTTTTCTTTTTTGTTTTTTGAGGGGCTGCTTCGTTGTGCAGGTGCAAAACATCGTTCTTCATCTAATCCTCCGGGCTGGCTAATCTTTTTTGTGAACAGGGCTAGCCCGGGGAGATGACAGTATACGGTCTGTGCTGCTCAGTTGGAGTCCTATTCAAACAACCACCCTTACCCCCTTGCTCTCCCATACCGGAAACGGATTGAAAAAGTCATGGTCATACGCCACATCAGCCTCAGTTGTTCCATATAGCCTCATGCGCGGAAACACACGCACAACCAGCAGTGCGAGCAGGAGGTAAAGCTCACAGTAGGCGAGACTGCAGCCGTTAGCAAAATTGAAGCCGACCCGGACTTCGACCTCAGCCCTGGCAGAAAGGGAACACCTACTTGATCCCAAGACAACCCCTGCTTCCCTTGGAAAAGGCCAGAAGCGCCCGGTCAAGTTCCTTTAGTCGCTGGTTCTTCTCATCCAGCCACCGCTCTGGAAGAAAAAGATGCGAATCGGGGAAAACAGCCTCATCGTGATGTGCAAGCACAGCAGACATGCCAATCGCTGAGCCTCTTGGAATAATATATTGCACCTCCCTATGTGCCCATTCACCGCGGTAGACAAGATCCTCGCCTGTGGCAACGCGAGCCGTCCGACTGGCGACCCCGTAAGACAGTCGCAGCGCTTCTTGGATTACAGCACCGAGATACGGGAGGCGCTCGAGGGCCGACCATTCCACCTTCTCGGTACAGCTACTGCTGTTGACGAGGTCTGAAACTTCAGCAGTGAGCCTTTGGAGGATTGCGGGCTTCGTGAGAAGGTGGTATGTCGCCACGGTGAGAGCCCAGCTGACTGTCGCGGTGCCGGCAGCGAAGAGGGAAATGCCTTCACTGGTCATGCGCTCAAAGGTCTTTTCTTGCGGAGGGAGGTCGGATTGAAGCAGGGATGTAAAGACTGTTGTTGGGATGGTTTCTGGACCGTTACCGTTCCCTTTTCCGTCCATGATCTTGATATCCGCTTGCGCTTTTCTGATGTGGTTGGGCATGCCAACCTGGGCCACCGTTAGTACGAGCGTCTATCTCTTGTCGAGATGGCCGAGCTTGCTTACTATCAGTGCGTCAGAGGATTCTTTCGGGCTTCCTACTAGCTGTTTGCGGATTCTATATTGATCGTCAGCTCGCTTATTCAAGACCTAGAGAAACTCGTTGCACATACAGCAGAACCACACCCAGGACGTGCTTCCACCACGGAACGAACCGCAGCGTACAGCCAAGCCTAAGCACCGTCGCTACCTCATCCACAATTTGCTCCTCCCATCCTTCTTGGCCCATCAGTCCCAAGTTCTCACCCAGACAGTACCCCGAGATCACATCCGCCGTAAACTGGCTATACGCAGCACCAACGTGAAACGGCCGTCCTTTCTCTGTGCGCAGCATCTTATCACACAGCCGCTCTGCAAGCCCACGGACAGTGGGCTCCAACCTCAATACTTGGGCGCGGGAGAAGAATTTCGCTAGTGCATTGCGGCGCATCCGGTGGACGTCATGGTCTGTGGTGGAGAATGTTGCATGCGCGGCTCTGGGAGACAAGAAGATTTAAATCATCATCGGCTTCCCGTTTTGACGTATACAGCGGCGCAACTTACGCTTCACTCCCAGTGACCTGGTGAACGGGCTTATCACGTTTTCGGGTCCCGCCGGCATAGATTTCATTGATGAAGCGGTGGTCATTGCAGTGGAGTTCATGCGGATTGATACGGACAATGGGACCTGTACGTAAACGAAGATGCATGTCAGCAATGCAAGGCTGACTACTCGGCCTAGAGAGTTCCTACCGTATTTCTCATGCATCTGCTGGATCTGTGTCGTGTAACGCCCACCCCTGACCACGTCGTGGTAGAATTCGGGGAGGTACGTGGCAGCCGCAAGCCAGGGGCCGGGAATATGGCTCAGCGGGTGGAAGAAGAGGTTGTAGATGCACTTGGCGAGGTGGAAAAAAACCCAGGCTCCTCCTGCAGTCAGAGGGAGTAGACGGAGGACCGTTTCTGCTGAGATGGTCATTGTCATATATCTCGACTCTGGGATGGTACGTAAATGGGCAGGAGGGAGAGGAGGCAAGAACATAGCAGAAAAGGACAGATCCTGTACTCTGATGTGAACGCGGGGTAATGCACATGCATTAATAGCTTACGAGGATCTGCATCTACCTAGGTATCTCCAGCCTTGCCAATCTCGTATTAAGTACGATCGGGTCCATGGATTGGTGTCAACTAGGGCATCCTTCGGGCGGTTCTGCAGCGTTGGTGCCAGCTAAAGCACACTGCAGACCCTTCCGGAAAATATATCCTGGCTCAGTTTACTGTGCTTAAGCTACCCAGATAAGATCTGAGATGTCCCTGGATCGGCTACAAGGTCTGGGGGTCTCCGACCAAGCGGTAGTAGAGGGAGGTGCAAGAGTAGGACAGCATCAGTTGATGCGGGAATCAGAACTGATAGTCTTCAAATTTTTTTGCCTAGGTCTAAGTCTTGCATCCCGCTTCTCGCTTCCTGCGTGGTTGCATCTGGCTGCTACTTCCACCTACCATGGAGCATTGCTACCGTCATATTGGTGCCTTGAGTTCTCCCAACCCGGAAGATGGATCCTAGTAAACTGTCCGTTCAGACCGCGCGATGGTCCAAGGATAATATCTAGCGAAAGGCGCGCGCCCTCATCGGCAGTCAGGTCGGCCGCGTCGCCGCCGCCGAGTTCAGTCTTCAGCCACTGCATCAACATCAGTATCCAAGAATTAAGACAGAAGAAGAGAGGAGACAGGCTACATACGCCTGGGCTGAGCGCAAAGATGGTAAATCCCTCCTTCTCGTAGTCGAGAGCATACTGCACCGTCAGGGCGTTCATGGCAGCCTTGGAGACTTTGTAGGCTGGCGTGGGCAGCCCATGGGATGCACGGGCCAGCGTTATGGAGGCAAGAGTGGTAGATCTGTATTGCGTTTAGCACAGAAGAAAGAAGAAGACGCTGTCGGCCTTATAGAAACTAGAGGTTCACCTACATGTTGACGACCTTCTTCTGGACCCCCTTTTGCAGCAATGGAATGAACGCTCGAGTTACCCAGTGTACACCCAAGACATTGACAGAGAAGATCTGCTCGAGATTGTCCCTGGTGAAGAAGGTCAGAAAATCTGTCACAGCAGGTTTTCACTAACTGTCCCTTTGTGACGCGCAGTCAGGCTCTACTCACAACGTCTTCACTCCGTCAGGTGTGTAATCGCAGACTCCGGCATTGTTGATCAGGACGTCGAGTCCCTTGCCACCCAGCCTGTCTTCCACTTCAGTAGCTGCCTGTTTGATAGATGTCTCGTTGGTGACTTCAAGCTTGATGACGATGACCCGGCCTGCAGACTGCTTGGCCAGCTCCTCCAACTCGGGAGACTGGGATCGAGCCGTCGCAAAAACGATGCTGACTTCCGAGACAGGCAGAGCAGAGAGCCTTTGGACGAAGGCAAGGCCAAGGCCTCTGGAAGCGCCGGTGACAAGAAAAGAAGACATGGTAAGAGGAAATCAGTAGTGCGCAGTGAGGAAGACAATGAATGGGAAGAAGTAGATACTGTGAGCGAAGAGCAAGCGCAACCCCAATAACCTGCAGCGAGAGCGAGCGCCTTCAAAAGCACTTAGAGCTAGACGGGCCCTACGCACTTATTGACTTAAGGAAGGTCCGGACATAAGAAACGGATCAAGGCTTAAAGCCATACAAGCCATGTGGATCCTAACTACTCCAACCAGCGGTGATTACAAGAACTCACCTTCATTAGTAATAAGACAGCTGACAAATGCAGGATATAGCCCTATGAACATTCAGCAGAAGGCCCGTGGCTCTGGATGAACCGTTGGTGTCTGCGCCAGATCGTATCTCACCTGTAGTGCCGCGGGCGCTGACGGGGAGGTTCAAGAAGTGACTGGAGTTGCAATGATTCATTTTCGAACTACGGTAGTTAATGCCGTGCTTACTGACGACAGAATGACAGTGAGGGCTCAATACTGACTATGGAGTATAACATCGACGACCTTTTGAGGCTGAGATATATGGTAAAACGACGTATAGTAGAAAGTCGCCAACCCATCGCTCGCAATATCGCAATTGATTTTGACGAGCTAATTGAGCCAGTCCGACGCGTCTCGAAAGCAAATGGATTGTTGATAAAGCGAGACAGGTCCTGTTCAGAACGCAGCCAGATGACTTTCAGTGGTACCCTGTTGTTGCAGGGCCTTTTTCCAGCGTAATTCATCTATTCGCTTGACATTATTTATATAATAGAAAAATGACAAAGAAAACCTGAAGAAAAGTAATAATATTGAAAGTACTTAGAAAGGGATATTAAATGATAATAATAATACAATAAATAAGAAGAGAAAAGAGCAAAAGAGAGGAAAAAAAAAGGTTGACTGGCCGCTGTCAATGAGGCACACTGAATTAGGATTACACTGTTTCATGTTAATCCCATTATGTCCGCAGACTAGTCGACACTGCAGCAGTAAGCTTTGCTCTTGAAAACATACAGGCTCTTCGGCCACTTGCTCAATCTATTGTCCTTGACGCTTTTCCCTCAAGGTTTATCCGCTTTTTGCAAATAAATGGATGTCCCGTCATCGGCCGCATTGTGGTAGGCATGGCACGGCATATGGCCGATGAAGGGCAAATAATCATATTTTTCTGCTAGAATACATCAAATACATACGACCATAGGGTGTGGAAAACAGGGCTTCCCGTCCGCTCAGCCGTACTTAAGCCACACGCCGGTAGGTTAGTAGTATGGTGGGTGACCACATGCGAATCCCTACTGTTGTATGTTTTTCTTTTTGGCACCACTACCAACGCGATATGTTGAACGAGCCCTATGTTGCTGCTTTCAGAGGTGATAGACACTAAGCCAAAGGTGAGTGCGAATGAGATGGGTGAGAACAAGGTGAGGAAATCACCCACTTGAGCGAGTGGTGTGAGAAGGCTGAGAACTGACTTTAGCCCACTACACTTGTTCTCGGTATTTATTATGTCTATTATAATTGTGAGGGCTCCTTCGATTTCTGGCCATGTTTCTCAACCACACGTTATTCACTTTCACCTTTAATCTTGTTACACTTTCTCCCAGGTATACACGTGACGTGATGGCCTTGTTAAAAAATCCAAGATATACGAAAGTTGAACTACTGTAGTAGTTTGTGAACCACGCATATTTATAGAAGATTATTATTGAAACCTATTAAGCCAAGAGAATATTGTTAGTTGCAAGAAAAGGTCCCTGTTACTAGACTTGTTAAACCACGGGTTGGGGCAGGTTTTAGGGCTTAGCCAAGCCGCCCGCTGGGCTCTGGTCGGTCAAATTATCGAAACCGCGACAGATTGTTCAAAGGTCCAACTCAGCCAGATTCTTAGCAATTGGGACCGGTTTACAAGTCGATTTACCGACTTGCAAGCAAGCTCCACTTGGGGGCTGTATCGATACTCCCTCCGCCCCCTGGCCTGACACCGGAGTTTCTTGCGGAGGAAAGTAAGTCAGAGGCCCAGGATGTTAGTATAGAAGGCGCTCGCAGCACCTGTAGTGCCAGCTTTGATCAGTTCCATTCATCGTATCAACATGTTGACTGCCTTTCTTTTCGTTGCCGGGGCCCTCGTTGCCTGTGTCCGCCCTCAGCAATTCGACCCGTCGGCATATGCTGCAGAGGACGTCATCGAGCGGGACTTTGCCATCATCGGCGGAGGAGCAGCAGGAACCTATGCAGCAATCAGTCTCGCTGATCAGAACAAGACCTTCACCGTGGTTGAGATGACGGGCCGACTTGGTGGGCACACCAGGACTTTCCGCGACGAGGCCACGGGGGCCAGCATCGACATTGGCGTGCAGCTCCACGAAAATATCCCCATCGTCCGTGACTTTTTCAAGCGATTAAACTCGCCTCTGGCAGCTTTCAAGCCAACGGATTTTGGAAACCCCAAATACTACGACTTTACCAAAAAAGTGGCCCTTCCCAACCACACCCGTCCGACCATCGAGAGTGACTATGTGGCCGTGCTCAACAAGTATCCTTTCCTCGACGATCTAAATAACCTTCCGGACAATGTGCCTGAAGAGCTGCTTCTTACCTGGCCCGACTTTGCCGAGAAGCAAAATCTCTCCGCTGCATCAACTGAAGCAGGTCTGTTATGGCCAGCGACCCCTGGCAATCCTCTGGACACCACCGCGCTAGCCATCTTCAATGACGGCAATCACATTGAGTTGGCGGAGTACGCCGGGGCAGCAGTTCGCAGTGCCGCTCACTACAACTCCCAGATTTACGACAACGCCCTGGCCGAGTTGAAAGAGCATGTCTTGCTGAAATCCTCCATCATTGCTGCCCAGCGTGGATCCTCCCGCAAGGACGGCGTGCGACTCATCGCTGAAACTCCCTCTGGCAGGAAGCTCATCAAAGCAAAGCAGCTCATCATTGCTATGCCACCAGTTCTGGACAACGTCAAGTACTTTGCTCTCGACCAGCAAGAACATTCCATTTTGAGCAAGCTCTCTGGCAAGCACTACTACGCGGGCGTTGTGAACAATACCGGGCTCGAGGCGGGAGTTGCTTACACCAACGTTGGCCAAAACACACCATATCACGTCGCCAGTCTTCCTGGAGTGGTGGAAATTGCTGGTTCAGCTTCTCCTGGGTACTTTTTCTATTGGTATAACTCGGTCGACCCCCAGACGCAGGCGGAGATTGAGGAGGCCACTCGATGCACCATCAAGTGGCTGCAGAGTGAGAGCGGTACCGAGGCCGTGGAGCCAACGTTTCAAGATTTTGCGGATTACTCACCGTTCCATTTGAGTCCCTCTACTAGCGACGTTGCGGACGGTTGGTATGGCAAAATGAAGGGCCTTCAGGGCCACAGAAACACTTGGTATATCAGCTCGCTGTTTGTTGTTGGCTCGACTCAGGTCTGGAACAACACTCGCAACATACTTCCGGAAATTATTGACGCTGCTCGGTCTTGAAGTATCTACACTTTTTAAAATGGTTAGATTATACATGGGTTTCCAGCCTTTGCCTTGAGATATTCTGTCAACCATATGTGGTAGCTATTTATGTATAGAACTTTCCTATTTGGCTAATAGAACTGCAAGCTAATAATTATATGAGATTCTGCTATTTCCATGGTTCAAAGTTAGGTCTATTCTAACTGCTGTATCAGACTAGGATGCTTATTATTTCTTATGTATTTGAACTGCTGTATAGAGCTAGGTTGGAAGAACCAGACCTTCATTCTTTTATATTTATGACAGCTGGGGCTGGTAATTACGTCTAGCCTGATTCTCCGTAGTAATTCATCCAGTACATAATAATTTGTACAGTAAATTTCAGGCTAGCTGCCATGGCCTTCCCGCATATATTAGACCTGCTTCAGGGTTCGATAGCCTCGAAGATCAATTCAACTGCGCACAGCTTTGGCATGAGGCGTTCAACATGTAAGGTTTGCCGAGCAGTCTAACCCCTGGGAACAACCTCGCCCTCTACTCAGACGTATAATTCTCGGCAATGGTCTTCATCGGAGATGTCTTGACTCCTGGATCTATGCTTAGCGGTGTCGCAAATATTATTGTGGCCCGGCAGTCCATTGCTCACATTTGGTGCTACAAGTCAAGGCAGGCATCGCGGATGAAACCATCAGGGTTGTCATCGATAGCGGTAGGAATGGACTAGAGGCAGCTGAGCAGCTCGCTAGAAAGGCCGCCCATGATGAAATGTTATTAGAGGTGTCTTTATAATACACTTATATCTTGTTGGCCATCGACATCCCGCCCTGTCTGCTCACATTCCTGCTGCTTTCAAAGGGCTGAGAATCTTGTCAGGGCGACGGATACAGCATTCACTCACAGCCACTCTCTATAGCATGGCATCTTCTCATTAACGTAGCGGAGAAACAAAAAGAACTTTTGCAGCTGGAAGCTCTCGAGACAGAATACCAACTCTTTCAAACACAGAACCCGAGCCCAACACCGTTGTGCCAGATCTTGTTGCCGGGGTAGACCAGAACCGGTTCTCGTGGAGCCATATCTGTCTACATTTTCCCGACATTCGGTAACTTAACAGCAGAACCACACTTTAAGGAATTAATGAAACATTATCACTTTAATAAGATCTAAACAAGCGTTTTCTGTGAATTGGTCTTTTGTTGCACCCTTTCTATCTTGATATACAAAACAAAAGAGCAGGACAACAACTACGCCTAAACTCGGCAAGTGCAACACCTGCAAAACACTCCTCGGTAGCCCTGCAAGACATCCTTTCCTTGACCATTGACCTGGCTCTCGACAGTACCGGAAAAGCCAAACCCAATGGAGATGGGACAGTTGACAACGTAGTCACCAGTGACGCAGCCAGATCCTAAAGCTGGCGCGGCATACCTGACTCAGGATAATCGTAGCAGCGGGAAACGACGAATCCATCCCCCATGGAAGGATAATAATCTCAACATTGTCAGCGCTCAGTAGATATGGTACACAGGCACTTTTGCGAAGATGACACCCGATGAGGGAGAAGGTCATGGAGATCAGCATAAATGTCGACGCGCGGAAGTTGTTTAGAATTAGACCCATGGCGTCCGCAGCAATAGCCCGCTTATGCAATGGGCGTCCTTTGTATGGTACGGTAGAAGTAAAGAAGTCGGGGCCGCTATACACAGAATACAATTAAGACAAGACCATGGGCACCAGACATAGCCGCCTACGAAGAACAGTTTGTGCTCAAAGACGTCGTCGAAGCGGCTACCGATGAGGATGAAGGCGCCCACAGTGAGAGTATCTAGGGGGAATCAGCTCAGCCTGTCAGGCTGGTTGTTGATGTCAAAGGAGCGTCTAATGATGTGTTGAGGGACGATGCTGAGACAAGACCGGCTTGAGTAAGAAACTGCGAGGAGCAGATACTGACGACAACGAGGACCTTGCTGGCTTTCGCTGGGAGGGACTTGGGACGTTCGACGTTGGAATCATCTTCACTGTACTGACGGCCTACAGTTTTCACGCAATTCACGCAATTCACGAATTCACGAATTCACGATCTTCACTCATCTTTACTCACCTTCACTCGAGGCTTCAGGTTAGCTGGGTAGCAGGTTATGATGGTTGCCAGAGGGCATTTTCACTGTGAATTGATGTTTACTGACAGTCACGGGCCTGGGAGCGAGCCCCTGTAGACTCGTAGAAAAGGTAGGGATAGGGTTTGAGAACGGAGTATGTATGATCGTGAGGCTGTGCTCGAGTCAAATCTGTCCACCCGAGTCACCATTAGACCCACTCGACCGTCTGACACTGGAGGAATCGGTGGGAAGATGCTCCGTGTGTTTGTTTCATTTAAGAACTTAACGCCGCTCGGATGGATATGGAGCCGCTATTGCGGAGTTACGATGTTGAGCACGGCTATGGCGGGGTTTCAGGCTGCAGTGCCGCCGCTGCAGCGAGATCATAAGCCGGAATCAATATAAATTTATCATGATCCAGCTGCATTCGAGTCTTGATTCCTTCATCCAACCCAGATCAATCACACACATCACTCAAGCAAAATGTCATTCGCTAAGGATCAACCCGCCAGCTTCACCAATGCCATTGAGAGAGTCGCCATTGTCGGTGTACGTAAACACCTCCCCCTCCCTCCCCAAGTACGTTACAGGATGAGACTAACAGCTACTAGGCCGGAGGTACTGTTGGCTCTGTCATCGCTGGCGCGCTCCTGAAAACTGGAAAACACACTGTGACTGCCCTCACGCGCAAAGACAGCACCAACACACTCCCCGAGGGCGTCGTTGTCGCCCCCATCGACTACAACGATGAGGCCTCCATTGTCGATGCCCTCAGGGGCCAACAGTTCTTTATTATTACTGTTGCCCCCACTGCACCCCGCGACACTCACAGCAAGCTTGTCCAGGCAGCCGCCAAGGCAGGGGTGCCGTACATCATGCCCAATGGATACGGCGGCGACATTGAGCATGTTAAGTTCGGCCAGGATGTCATGCTCGGACCCGTAGCCCAGGCCAATCGAGATGAGATCGACAAGCTGGGCATGAAGTGGATCACCGTATGCTGTGGGTTCTGGTACGATTACAGCTTAGCGGGCAGGCCGGCGCGTTTCGGGTTCGACTTTGACAAGAAAGAATTGACGATCTACGGCGATGGAAACACCAAGACTTCGGTCTCGACCTTAGCCCAGGTCGGGCGCGCTGTTGCGACTGTGCTCAGCCTTAAAGTGCTTCCAGACGGCGAAAACGACAAGAGCCTGACACTCTCGAGCTGGTTCAACAAACCCGTCTACCTCCAGAGTTTTGTTATCAGCCAGAACGAGATGTTTGAGAGTGTAAAGCGCGTGACTGGTACAGCGGACGCCAACTGGACGATCACCAAGGAGGATGTCCACGAGCGATACGCAGACGGTCTGAAGATGGTCAAGACTGGCAACATGGCTGGGTTTGCTAAGCTGCTCTACGCGCGAGCGTTCTTCCCGGAAGATGCCGGCAACCACTCTGACAAGGCTCAGAACAAGCTGCTGGGCTTGCCAGAGGAGAACCTGGACGAGGCTACCCAAGTCGGCATCGGTATGGTCAAGGCGCTGCAGAGCCGCGCGGAGCGCATGGCTTCATAGAGATGTACATTCTTAGATTTGAATCGTTGAATTAAAATCGTTGAAAACAAAACTGGCCCCGTTATTGAATCCTGGTGACAAAGCATAGAACGGTCCATATTAGCTTAATAAATTAGGTCTGACCTAATACGGGATTCAACTTGGTACAGTATTATCTTTCCGAAGCCGAGATCCACTGGGCGAATATAAGCCTCCTTGGCCGCGGGTGGCGCCACCATATTGGTGTGGTCAGTGGTGTGGTTACAGGTCAACCGAGGAGACTTCTTACTAATCAAACATAACGTACCGCCTCTCAATCAGTAAACATTACCAGTGATATAATCAGATTTATTATTGTTGTTACTACGCATTCGATTTTAATCTTCCATTCACCCGTCGGTCATAGAGGATCAACATCTCTTTTGCCGTCATAAAAAACCTCATAATAGCTCTAAATCTCTATCAGACTGTAGTTATGATATAAGACCACAATTCAATGATTCCGTTGCAGACACTGGTCACATGACCGAATTCGGCCCTACTGAACCACCTCGGTATTTCGCAGTATGGAAATGTCATGTGATGCTCATCCTGTACACCAGGTGTAGTCTCAGCCCTCAGCGGGGTCTCAGCTCGAGACGGCTGGCGGCTTACGCCACGTGATATCGTGGCTTGGTCGCGATCTCCATCCCCAGCGGATCTGGCGCCTCTTGTACCGTATCGAGAGATCAAAAAGAGATCTATTGTCAACGAGATTAACCGTCAATCGTCATATGGCGCCCGATCTTAGTAGGCTCTTAGTAGGCTATGTTCATGTAGTTGATACAGTTTCCTTCTGCCTTTTCCCCTTTTAACGTACATGTGTATCCACACCACATGTCAAAGCTCGTTAGGCTATACTACGATTGACCCGATGATTTATAGTACAGTGGGGAGTGTAGAGATATTTACTCCTTGTACGGTATGTGTTATACACAGCACTGCCTTCGATAAGGGATCGACCGGGAGAATATACGACTAGCCGAAACGACGTCAACTACCAGATTAGTCTGAGTCATATTCTCAGGTTGACAGGTTGACAGGATTACATGGGTTCCCACGGCGCGTAAATTGTATATAATAGGTTACAAGAAGTATTAGTAATTATATAGATAGTAGGATAAGAGAATCACATCCCTGCATCTCTCCACCGTACTAATAAAATCCCCTGGGCCAACCGAGTACACAGACTTTGTTGGAGTTGGCATTGTTCGAGTTGGCAGTACAAGGAATAGACCAATGGCAAAAATACCTCAGTTACAACTCAGACCATTATAAGGGGCCAAAAATATACGATGAGTATGCATGCGGGATGGATTAGACAAAGGGGCCAAAATAGAGTAAGCCATAAGTGGTAAGACAGTGAGACACTTTGCAGAACCAATAATAAAGCAGACTATAGCCCGCCATAGTTAGCCAAGGCAGAGACTCAGAAGCTAAGTCAGACTAAGCTTCACTATAGTAGCACAGCCGACTCTACTGGACCTGCTTCTAGGGCGCAGTACAGTAGGATGACAGAAGTTTGAGTTGCCCTAGTTCTATGATCCCAAAAAAATACTTCAAGCCCTAACTACAGACCCTTGAGCGAGAAACACCACGATCCTTCAGTGCCTGTCTTGTAATTAATACAGCATAATACATTTTTTCGAACGTGTTTCGCCCAGGCATCGAAGTACAGTTTCACTAGGTTGCAGCGCCAGTATACCGGTCGCAATGGCAGTGCTTGGTTTCCACACGCGGCGATCTCGCTGAAGGGGACTGCATTACTGCGCGTATTTTCACCACCTGGACTATCACCAGCGAGTACTGAGTTCCGACTCACACTCATCCTGGGAATACTGTACCCTCTCATTAGCTAGCAAGAGTATATGGGTTACCTTACCATAAGGGCGCTGGCACATGTGAAACCCCTGTCAAAATGGGGCACCACACGGTAGGTATGCCGCACCGTAAGCCAGACCAATGGAAAGATTGGCCTAACGATTTATACATTCCTTCAATGTTAGTCACTAAGATACCAGAATAATATCCCTGCACCTCTCCACCGTACTAACAAAATTACCAGTCAGCTGAAGTAGTTCATAGCACATGGTGATGGGCAGAAGAGCCAGCGATGGTCCCATCTTGTCCTTCAGACGATAAAATGGTCCATTTGGACTGTACTTACATCCACATATTGCAGCTTAATCCATACTACGATACCTTAGATCTACCCTGGTCAATATAATCCAGATTCTCCCTGTCGTAGAAGAAGAAGACCGATTGCATACTCTCCAGACCGATTCAAGCAGCCATGTCGGGCCAACAGCGACAACAGCCTGGTATTGCAGTAGGCCTCATAGCCCATTCAGCGACTGTATCCCGCGCGTTTGATACTGACAAACTGGCCGCAGTGCGAAGAATGTCGACGACGAAGAATCCGCTGCGATAGGATTCGACCTCAATGTACAGCATGTGCTACATCCGGCGTGGAATGCATAGTGCGAGACAGCTGCCCGCCTCGAGGGCCCAGGAAAGGGTATCTCAAGACGCTGCAGAAAAGAATAGAGGAGCTCGAGAGCCAGCTAGAAAACCAGGGGACGCCTCCAGCACCCATCTGCCAGACCGTGGACAACGACAGCAGCACAGACAACAATGAAAACAATACCACAACGCCCGAAACAACAGATATCCTGCAGTGGCCGGTAGCACCGATAGAATTCCCATTCCCCACGATGGAACCGTGGGGATGTTGCGACGGTCCGTACAAGAGCTCGCTCCTTCAATTGCCGCCAGTGGACAGTGTACCAGAGTTGGTCCAAATTCCAATGGAATCTGGTCTCTTCATCTCTCCAATAATGCACAATGACCTGTACGTCTTACCCTCGTTTGACAACAGTGCTAATATAGCGTAGAGATCAGCTGTTTTTCGACCGGGCGTATGCGTTTGCGCCAATCATCCATACTCACCGCTACCGATCATGGTCCAAACAACCAAACTTGAGCAAACAGAGGACATGCCTGCAGTACGCTATGTGGACGTTAGCCTCATCACTCTCCAGCCAGTTCCATGTTGAAGGTTGCAAGTTATATGCGAAAACGAGGCAGCTTCTGGGCGAACTCGACGGAGATGAGCCCTGCCACCAAATCTCTTTGGAACAAGCCCAGGCGTGGGCCTTGCTTTCGATCTACGAGCTAACCTGTCAGGACTTCGACCGAGGGATGATGTCCGCCGGCAGAGCTTTTCGCTTGATTCAAATGATGAGACTATACGAGCTCGACATGCCTCGAACACCTCAAACCATGCAGCTAGACCAGTATCAAAGGGAATTCACTCCGGCCCAGAACGACTGGATTGATATCGAAACGAAGAGACGCACCTTTTGGTTTGCATATCTAATTGACCGCTTCACGAGTATGGTGGATGGGCTACATATGTTCTTTGACGAGCGGCTGGTCAGTCTTGAGTCCTTTGTGAGAGGGAAGGAACAGATACTTACTCGATCTAGATACGAACACGCCTGCCAGCTCCTGAGGTAAACTTTGTAAACAATCGCCCGATGGACATGAGTTTCCTCGCCGACGTGGTCCCAGATGTCGGCGTCGAGTGGCCACACAATAACTTCTCGCCCTTTGCGGAGTGTGTCATCGGGGCCACAATGTGCGGACGGGTCCTCCAGCATAAGCAGAACGCCCCGACCAGGCCTTGCGAAGAGTTCTGCAGTCGACATCGAACTCTTAATGCACTGCTGGCGCAGCGGATTAAGATGCTGCGGATTCACGCATCACTGGAGTACCCAGACCCCATCATCGCCTTTGTTGCCCTGGCGGCACAGATTGATGTGCTTATGCTCTACGACCTGATTGAAACCAAGCCACTAGGGACTGGTGTGGAAGGAACGCAGCTTGTTCAAGCTCTCCATGCAGAGCACCAACAACAGGCCTTAGATGCTGTGACCGATATCTCTCTGCTGGTGGCCGTACTTGGCCAACACTTCAAGGTGCGCCAATCAAGTGTGATAAAAGTGTAAGCTGATTGCTAAGACTAGCAGATGCATCCTTTGACCCCCATCCTGCTCCTTCTGGGCGCCCGATTCTCACAATCCCACCCCGAGCTTAACGATGCCTATATCAAGCTTATGCCCAGCATCTTAACAACGTTGCAAGCATCGACGGGCCTCAACAAGCTTGCGCAGAACTTCCTTCAGCTCTTAAAGCCCCAGGGCGACACGTGGTGTGGTTTTACTTAATACCTAGATATGATACGTATAGATAGATATAGACATTCACGAAGGCATGATCGCGACTTAGCTTGGAAGGTGTTTTGAAGTCATGGAGTTTGGTGATAGCAGCTACTTGATCCCTGTTTAGATTTGGATACAGAATAGCAATCAGAGCCGTTTGGAGTTCATTGTCCATCAATTAGGGGCAATTCATAGGCCCCTGATGTTGTTGTTGTTGTTGGTGGTGGTGGTGGTGGTGGTGGTGGTGGCTGACAGCTTTGTGACACTGACCGCGTGGCAGGCGTGCATTAGCCTCTGATCTAAAGTCTGTCAATATCAGGTCCTCAGAAGCCGAAAATCAGGGCTAGGAGCCGTTATTTTCTGTATTGAGTCATAGAGCCCAGAATAACCTCGTGCTCCAGTACTCGGGCAGCGCTGAATTATGTTATACAAGGGATTTCACGGACCTCACGTCAGCGTGAAGGGATGGTGCTAGTTTAAACCCTTTACACTTCGTTTCCTGCAAATTAACGGAAAGGTGAGGATCTTTGCCTAGTCAGGATTGGACAATTATCAGCCCGGAGTGTAGCTGTTGAAAAGGAGGCCTATTTTGCAAGAGGTCTAGCGGTCTATATAAATATAACTATATACAAGGATAGCAACAAAGCACTATCGTCAATCGTCAATTACAGTTTGAATCAGAGGGTAGGGTTCTCGACTAAGCCTGGAAATGCCTGCTCTTCTCCGCCACCAACCCAGCCAACGCAGCCAGACTGGCCGTCTGTAGGATATTGAAGATGGAAATATCCGCCGCCGCCTGCAATGCAAGCATATTCCTCAGCTCTACCGCAATCA
Organism: Aspergillus nidulans FGSC A4; assembly: GCF_000011425.1. Taxonomy (NCBI): domain Eukaryota; kingdom Fungi; phylum Ascomycota; class Eurotiomycetes; order Eurotiales; family Aspergillaceae; genus Aspergillus; species Aspergillus nidulans. The sequence goes on along the minus strand of NC_066263.1, from coordinate 2,603,008 downwards.
GCGAGTCGACCCCATAGTGGGCCGGCGGCTTGCTGAGATCGATCTCCGCTATGGGCGTCATAAAAATGTCCGCAAGCTTCTCTGCAATAGCCGCTCCGATGAGCCTCGCTCCCTCTTGCGGGTCGTTGGTATCTGCGAGCTGCGTGGCGAGCGAGGCACTGGTGCTTTCGCCGTCCTGTCGTGCCGAGACCTTAGTGTGAGGTCGCAGCGTTGCATAGCGCGCATCACGGCCGAGCTGAGAGCGGCCATTGGGGTCCCAATGAGGACCCGGGGAGGATGTGAGACCGATGATTATCTGAGACCGGCCTAGTGGATGTAAAATCGCAGCGTTGAGGGCACGGAGAACAATACCCTCGTCAAGCATGGCGAATTCACCATCCTTGCGCAGGCGCTCGGCGACTCTGGGGTCTGTCGAAACGTAGCCAATGTCAGAAATGGGACCTAGGTCAATGGCTACACCGGGCAGGCCCTGAGATTGGCGCCATCGAGCCATAGCGTCTTCGTAGGAGCCACCGGCGGCATAGTTGCTTTGCGATGCAATACCTGCGACGCCCGAGACAGACGACAGCATGATGAAGAAGTCAAGAGAGTCCGGTTGCGAAAACTCGGTGTGCAGGTTCCAGGTGCCGTACAGCTTGGGACTCAGGCCACTGCGCCAGTCGTCGAGTGTCATCTGCTCGAAGATGGCGTCGCGCAGTAACATGGCGCCCTGGATGACGCCGCGCACTGGAGGAAAGCCGTCGTCTTCACAGGCCCTGAGAGCCACGGTTAGTGAGCTAGCGAGCGACACGTCGCAGCTCACGGGCTTGACTCGACAGCCCATATGACGTAGTTCGTTGATGAAGAATGCCCCATCACTATTCTTATTCTGGTCGAGATCGAGATTGCCAGCACTGCGAGAAAGCAGGATCAAGTGCTGTGCACCGTGAGCCACTAGCCAGTGTGCGACTGAACGCCCAATACCCCCAACACCTCCCACGATGAGGTACGATGCATCGGGTCGTAGTTGAGATTGAGTTGTTAAGCCCTTTGGTCGAGGGACCACGTAAACCTGTTCGTCCGATCCAGCTGAAAGAACAACTTTACCCATCTGGTCACCTGTCTGAACGAAGCGGAAAGCCGCCTGCACATCCTGCATGGGGTAAACGGTAACAGGGTAAACCGGCTTCAGCACCTGCTGTTCGACCAGGCTGGTGATCTCACCAAGCGTACGGTGCACATCTGGTCCTCGGCGCTGCAAGAGGGTTGGGACGTCCATTGATACGAAAGAGATGCCGCGAGAGAAAGACTCGAGTGCCATCAGGCTGTTTCTCTCAATGTCTGCCTTCCCGATATTCACCAGATAACCGAGAGGTGCAACTGTGCTGAGACTTTCTTGAAGTAGCGGACCAGAAAGTGAGCTGAGCACGAGGTCCACGCCGCGTCCCTTGGTAGCAGCCAAAATAGCCGGGGCAAAGGATGCGTCGCGGCTGCTAAAGATACGCTCAGAAGGGATGCCATATTCGCGCTCGAGAATGTCTTGCTTCTCAGGGGAGCCGACTGTAGCATAAATCTCTGTGACACCCAGGTGCTTGGCCAGCATGATTGCGGCCTGTCCGAAGGCCCCAGCTGCAGCATGAATGAGGACTGACTGCCCGGTTGTCAGGCTTGCACTCCTAACGAGACCAAAGTAAGCAACTGTAAAAGCTAGGGGAAGCGATGCAGCGCTGACAAAGTCCATGTCCTTTGGCATCTGGATGACCCCATGCCATGGCACGCAGACATTGCTGGCAAAAGATGCGCCGGCCGAAAGGGCCATGACACGGTCACCGACCCTGTAGCCCTTAGAGTAAGCTTCAGAACCAAGTCGCGCAATAATACCGGCACATTCGAAGCCCATGGCTTGATCCTTGAGCTGGCCCATAGCGGCCATAACATCGCGGGAGCAAGCCCCGTGAGCTCGAGGGGTGATCTCCATAAGTTCTGGCGGTAGGTCCGCATGGTTTGCCTCATTTTCAGCAAAGGCAAGCGTGCCTAGGTGTCCTGGAATGCCGACTTGCAACCGGAGTTGTCGGTCCTGGAAGAGGCGCTCTAAGGGAATGCTGCGCTCGTCGTGGTCACTCCAGCTCGGCGCAAGCGGGCAAGTGACCATATTGTTATATTTCTCGTCCTTATAGTAGCGGGGAATATGCAAGACACCGTTTCGCTCGGCGTACTCGAACTCGGCTGGACCTGTTCGAGTGCTGCCATGCCCAAACCCCTCTTCGAGCGCCTGCACAATGGCCGACACGGCGGGGTTTGCACCTGAGGACCATCCGGCTGCACCTGCGTCTGCATGAGCAGGGTCAAGGTCCAGGGAGATGAAGTAGCGGCTGATGTATTCGTTGCGCAGCACACGCAAGAAGCCTTGGTGCACAGCCCGTTCGGGAGCCTCGCGTTCAACAGTCCCACCAGTCGTGACCCAGAGCAGGCCACTGCACTGCGTGACCATTGCGCGGAGGCCTTCCATCTGCACTGCATCGAGGTCTGCCAGAATGGGCCGGTCAAGCTCGCCAATAAAAACACAAATCTTGTCCTTGTATGTGTTGCCGCTCGTCTTTTCCAAGACGAGGTGCGTCGTAGCTGTACCGGTCAAGGCCTGAATGCGCTGGCACAACTGATCGACAATGGGGGATGATGGGGGTGTCTTGATGCTGGAGACAACTGCAAAGCTGTCTTTAACCTTGCTCAGGTCAGCCTTCTGGTCCTTGGCAGGCACAGTGGACATGATGACGCTGTTGGTATGAATATCGCTCTCTGAGTCATATATCTCGAGGTCGAGACCACTGAAGCCTCCATCTTGAAGCACGGCGTCCCAGGAGGTAAGTGGATTCTTGTCCTGCAACCAGCCTGGACGTAAAGCAAAGACGAAATCCACATCAACCTGATTCTTAGTCGTCTCCACCAAAAGCAGCGTTCCCCCTGGCTTCAGCAGAGTACGTACATTTCCCAGCGCACTGGCTGGGTTTTTGATAGCGTGTAGAGCATGCAAGGATACAACAACGTCGTAGCTCTCTGGGATAAACTTCTTCTTGAATGGACTCTGCTCAATATCGAGTTGCTCGAACTGGAGCAAATCGGCCCAGTCAGCAAGCTGAGCACGCGCATTATCCAATAATTCCGATGATGGCTCAGTGATGTGCCAGCTGGCCACCAAGTTCGTGTCAAGGGTCTCCAGTATGCGACGTGTGGCGAGGGCGCCAGTACTACTCCCAATCTGGAGGACGCGAGCACCTGGGCTTTTGTGTGCAATTGTTTGTAGTAGAGCAGAGAGCTGTCTGAGGGATGATAACTGGCGCCTTGAGTTGGTGTTGTATTCATCCATTAAGCTTCTGACTTCTTCCACGCTGCGCTCACCACGAAGGATAGATGGGAGGAGGGGTCCGAGACGGCAGACCACCTTCTCATCAACGCTCTCCATGGACTGCTGAGGCTTTCCAGGCTCCTCGGTAGTTTTATTGACTAATCCACGTAGAAATGCGTAGTATTTGGCCAGATGTGGTTGTTCCTGAAGGCCGGCCACATCCCCCGGGGTCAGCTCTCGAAGGGCATCAGAGGCATAAGCAATGCACAAGCGCTGTAGGTCCCTGACCACATCTGCCTCTTGATCAGAGTTTGTAGACGCCAGATGCTTCTTAATCTGCTCGAAAGCCAGCGGGTTTCGAAATGAAAGGTCTGGTTCCCAGACAACCCTGCTGCACACCTCCGTCGAGGTGCTGGCTGAGCTGCCCCTTCCCAGAGCTGCCAGCTCGACGCCCTGAATCTTGAGCACTGTGGCATCCGTTTTGCCGTCGAATACTGTAATGTCGGCCCTTCCGCGTTGGGGGTCATCATTAAGTAGGGAAGTGTCGCACTGCAGCGTGTGGCCGATCTGGTGGCTGATGTTGCTGGATATCCACATCGCTCTGACAGACCGCGGGAGCTTGGGCTCTTCCTGTAGCGCTCCGACGCTGGGGAGGGCGGAATAAAAGGCCACAAATACAGCATCGAGCGTGATTGGGTGTAACAGGCTGTTCTGTGCTGCCACCTCCGGGTCTGTATCAGACGAAGCTTCGTGGCGGATCGTGATGTCGCATATGGATCGCGGTTCTCGGCCATCCTGGATGATTCGATTGGTGTTTTGAAAGAGCGGACCGTGATAGACGCTGTGTGCCCTGAGATTGGCAAACAAGTCCTGGGGGTTTGGCTGGCGGGTGTAAATCGACAATGGACGACGACGACGTTCAGTCTCCAGGACAGCTGACTCTTCTATACCAACCATGCCTGTAGCGTGCAGTGTCCACCGGTTCTCCAATGTGACTGACGAGACCTCAAAGCGCCACCAGCCTTGAGCCCCGATCTCACGCTCAGGCACAGACTGGAGTGTTGTTCGGATCTCCACGCCATCCGCGTTGTCTGGAATAACAAGGGCGAATAAGAAGTTGATGTCACGCAGGCGGAGTCCTGAGACTGACTTGTCTTGATCAGTCAATTGCCTAACTGCCTCGATTGCAAGGCAAATATAACCAGCGCCTGGGTACACAATACTGCCTTGGACCATATGATCGCGCAGCCATGGGGTTTCGGTGACACGCAATACCCTACGCCATACGGACGCGCTGGGGTCATTGCCAGCCACGGGCATGCCGAGTAGTTCGTGAGGAGGCTGGCCGCGCTCGCGAATGGCACGGTTGACTCTGGACTCTTGCCAGTGGCGCATAGTGTGATTCCAGGGATACGATGGAAGGTTGGTCAAGACCTGGGGGCCCTCGCCATCATATGCAGGCACGGGGAAGTTGATCTTGTCCATGGCAAGGGATTGTCCCTCACGGAACAGATTGATCGCGGCGGAGCGCATACTGTCTCCTGCGTGCTCGTCGCGTACGAGACATCCCCAGTATGGAAGCTCAATGCCTCCAAACTCGGACAGTGACAGGATCTCGCGGATTGGGCCTCCCAGGGCTGTATGAGGGCCGACCTCGAGAAGAACATCAACGCTCCTGCCTGTCGGGTCATCAGGATCCCCGAGAACCAGTTCAGTCAAGGCGTCAACGAACTCTACCGGCCGTATCAGACTACCGACCCAGTGATCGGGGCTGGCAATCTCCTTGATGTCGGTGATCCGCCCGCCAGTGACTGCGGATGAGAAAACAGCCTTGAGCTTCTGCTTGTCACCTTTAACTACACTCCGGTCCATTTCGATTCGAAGACGCTCCCGGTAGGTATCAGCGAAGGGGTCCATATGATGTGAGTGGTATGCCTGTTGGACTTTGAGACGACGAGCAAACACGCCGTCCTGCTTGCACAAGTCGGTAATTTCATCAATGGCGTCTTCATCACCAGAGATGGTGACACTCTGAGGGCTGTTGACGCATGCAACTACAGCTTTGCCCTCGGTCAACCTGTCGAGGTAAGGCTGCACCGTGCCAACACCCAACCCGATTGCCGCCATAGCGCCCTTGGCAGATCCCGGTGCGCGCTGTGTTCCGTCTGCTACAATGATGGCGCGGAAGTAGGCTATAGCTATGGCCTGATGATGGGTGAGAGCCCCCACAGCAAAAGCCGCTGAAATCTCACCTGATGAGTGGCTGGCGACTCCTGATGCTGTGATGCCCCAAGATTCGAGCAGACGGACTAGAGCAATCTGCAGCGCTACACAAATTGGAATGCTGATTTTTGTCTCATGGACCTTCGTTGTCTTCTTGTCACGCTGTAGCTCCTCGAGCAATGACCAGTCAGCGCCAAGGGCGTTCAGGTACGTCTCAGCCTCCTCAATGGACCGGCGGAAGACTGGGTACAAGGTCAGTAGCTCACGACCCATGGCATGCCACTGCGCACCCTGGCCGGTGAAGACCATGCCGATGCGTGGGCTCTCAGAAGCTCGACGGGTTGGCTTGAAACAAGGCGAGTCAAGGCCTTGAATCACAGAGTCAAGAGCCCCGCTATCAAGACGGACCTGGTGCGTTGCAACCCACTGGAAGAGGGTCCGACGCTCGCACAAGGTGTAGCTCAGATTCTGCAGCAGCTGTTTAGAGGCCTTGCGGTCAAGCGGCTTGTGTTTTTCCAGATAACCCTTGAGGTCAGAAACCATTTGCTGGCAACCTCGTTCGTCGCGTGCACTGAGGATGAGCACTTTGGCGTCCGAGACATCGTCCGAGGCATCTCCATTGCCTTTCAGACCTTTGCCATTGACGAGCTCAAAATCCAGATCTGGAGTTAAAGTCCAAGGGTCGGCGCTCTCCAAAATGACATGAGCATTGGTGCCGCCGTAGCCAAAGTTGTTGATTGACATGCGGCAAGGTCCATCAATTAGACTGTCAGGCCAATGCTCTATCGTCCTCACCACCTTGAGTCGCCACTCATTCAGCTTGAGCTTGGGGTTGGGCATTTCATAGTTGACAGTAGGCGGAATCAACCCCTTCTCGAGGCACAAGACACCTTTGATCACGGCAGCAAGACCGGAAACGGCCTCGGTATGGCCCACGTTGGTTTTTACGGAGCCAATACGCAGATAATGGTTCTTGTCATCCCGGCCTTCGCTGAAGATAGTGGCCATGGCTTGAGCTTCAATTGGGTCACCAGTGGGCGTCCCTGTGCCGTGGGCCTCGAAATATTGAGTGCCGCGAGGGTCAAGGCCAGCACGGCTGTAGCATTCCCGCATGAGATCTACCTGCGCTGCACCGGATGGCGTTGTAATGGTGTCCGTCTTGCCATCCTGGTTCACTGCTGTTTCACGGATCACTGCACGAATGGGGTCATTGGCAGCCAGCGCATCCGACAGTCGCTTAATGATGATGGTAGCCACACCCTCTCCACGGCCATACCCATTGGCACGGGAATCAAACGAGTATGACCGCCCGTCAGGCGACAGCATTCCCAGTGACCCGATGGCCTTGAAGGTGTCCGGATTCAGCATCACGTTGGCGCCAGTCACCACGGACATGTCGGCCTCACGGTTACGCAAGGTCTGGACCGCTTGGTGGAGAGCCACCAATGTCGTCGAACAGCCGGTTTCTAGAGTCATGCTGGCGCCCCGAAAGTCGAAAAAGTGTGAGATGCGATTGGATGACATGGGACTCCATGTGCCGACTACGTTGAATCGTGGCAGTCTATCTTCGTCTCGGATAATTCCTTCCTGGTAATCATGGGCGAAAACGCCAGCGAAGACGGACGTTTGAGACCCTAATACCCGGGACAGGGGCAGGCCGGCTGTCAATTAGTTAGTTGATGTCAATGTGACTCAGATAACGGAGAGCAGACCGTTTTCAAGCGCTTCATAAGCGGATTCGAGCTGCAGCCGGAACTGAGGGTCGACCACCTGGGCCATCTCCGCCGAATAGTTGAAGAACGCTGCGTCAAAGACTGCTACATCCTCGTCCAGAAAATGGCCCCCTTTGACATGCGTCTGGGCTTGTCAGCAAAAACCCTAGGTTGGTCATGGAGAGAGGGGCGTTACTGTGCTGGTTCTTTCATGGTTTGCGTGATAGACTCCTTTAAGGTTAAATCGTTCCTCTGGAATCTCACTCCAGCCGGTCTTGCCTGACGCCATAAGGTCCCAGAGCTTGTCTGGATTGCTGGCACCGCCGGAAAACTTGCAGCTCATGCCGATGATGGCAATCGGCTCACTGGCCCACTCGCTATCGGTGTCCATTTCGAAGGTAGAAGTAGAGTGGATGGTCTTCGAGGCTTGAATACTATTAGTTTATAAGTAGGGTAGGAGCAGTGAGCAGCAAAAGTATGGCAAAATAATCCGAAAACAAAAGTATCCTGTTAAGATAAAGATGTGTATATGGATACCTATATACGCCTTTACCGGCCCGTACGAAACAACTAATTCACCGAAGCCTATCAAAATCATCAGCTACTCTCTTACAGTAAGAGTGGTGCGGGCAATCCCTAATCCCTAATCCCTAGCCCTACAGACCTGCTTGGGAGCTGTGTCCGGGCTCAAAATAGTTACAAACTATCAACGGTACATTTTTTGTCCGACACGCGACAAACTTCAAGCGACATCTCACGTCAGGCTAAGACACGGAAAGGGGATCTTTTTCATGCATTTGTTTACTCCGTCTATATATCGAAGGGTTGTTGTGTCTTGTAGCTTCGATATCAGCCCACAAACCTGCCTTCATCCTTGACGTCAATCACCACACAGACTATTGTCTCTATAGACAATCATCTCTACAGCCAACATGGTTCGAAACGGAACCCCCCTCCCGGCTAAACTGGCGGGGCCCCCTCTCAGCGACCGCGAGGCCATCGCCGACGCCTGCTACCGCGCTTTCGCCTCCATCGACCATGCCAGCGAGGAGCTTCTCGAATCCAGTGCGACGCCCGACATCTACACCGACATCGCCTTCAAAGAGTGCGACGGCTACGAAGAGCTCAGGAACAAGGTGTGGATTAATGTTGCTGAGCACGTTGACACCGTCCATTATATCTCCAACGTCCGTGTTAGCATCGACACCGAAACCACTGCCCGGGTCACGTTCAACGCTCAGGCAGTGCACTGCATCGTGGGCAAGGGCTACGAGCCAGACTCGACCAAGTTCACCACTGGCGCGTTCTACGCCTGTGATGCTGTCAAAGTAGACGACCTTTGGAAGCTGAAGACGATGAGATCGACTCACATTTGGTCTACTGGCGATCGTTCCATCATGAAGCCCCCAAGCAGTGAATAGATAGGATTAGTCACTTGTTATGGTACTCGACAACTTCAGAATATTGACTTGTTTTTACCGGTGTCTCAATATCTTCTAGTCAGGGGGTTGTAGAGCAAAGTCTTGCGTCGTAGGAGGATCTACAAGTAGATTGCACCATCACGCCAGCGAAGAACCCGGAAACTTCGCACTCGAGAGTTTACAGGGCATAGAGTGGAAGAGTATCGGAGCGTAGATGCTGTGTCCTTCTCAGGAGGATCTGATCGGGCGAGTTAATGGCTTCGTAGAGTTCTCGCAACGAAGTACTGCAATAGAACGGTGGAAAGAATAATTCAAGTTCACAGACACAAGATTCAGAGACACAGAATCGATTCAACAATAAGTTATCAGAGTATGTACGTATTTACAGTGATTTTTGGTGACTCCTCGCCAACTCACGCAGTTCCGGCTGGAGAGGCGCTAGCACATCATAAGTCACCACGTTACCCCAGTTCTCCTCGAGCTTCTGCTTCATCCGCTGCGGATCACGACCTGTCGGTCCGTACCTCCAGTGGTACATCTGGCCCATCTGACGCGAGTGGTGGTGGATCCACCGGCCTCGCTCCAACCTTGCTCCAGTGTATGTCTGGAGGGCCTCTACCAAGGCCTCCTTCAACTTTTCACCGGCAAGGGCCTTCTGCTGCACCGACTCCAGGAGTGTACAGATAACAAGGGCGTCCTCAACGCCGGTGCAAGCCCCCACTCCCATATACGGGGTACTGGCGTGTGCAGCGTCGCCGACGACACAGGCTCGACCGCGGGCATATGTCGAAGGGGGGTTGTCTTCCAGATCAAAGATCCCCCACTTGACAACCTTCTCGGGATAAAGCTTCCAGATGTCAGCAATCTGCGGACTGAAACCCTGGAACACCTTTGCAATCTCGCTGCGGTCCACTTCGACCGTCATCCTATCGGGATTAGGAAACTCCGAGTCCTCGTAAGCGAAAGCGGCGATGTTGAGCACAGTCATGGACGCGACTGGATAGCAGAGCAGGTCTGCATTTGGCCCCAAATGGTTGCAGGCGTTCTTCGCAACCTTCTGGCCAAGGGCTTGGATACCCACATCGATGGGGACCATGGTCCGGTAGGTGACGGTGTGACTGAAGCCTGCCCGGCTCTCACCCGCTAGCATGATTTTCCTGGTGGCTGAATGAATGCCATCACAGCCGAGTAGAACATCAGCCTCAGCGGTGCTGCCGTCGTCAAAGTGGAGAATAACTTTGTCGTTGACGTCGTCGTAGTCCGCGAGCTGCTTCCCAAAGATCGTCGCTTCTTCAGGCAGCATGGCCGCCATCCCCTTGAGGAACTCCGATCGTACGCAGCCCCAAAAGCTGAGGTTGTTGGTGGGCGTCCGGAAAAGCAGTGACTTGGACTCATCTTCAGCTTCTTCATTTGTTCGAGGGTGGAAGCCGTCCCAGTAGGCGTTGCTCGTGCTGGCGTCAGATTTGCCGCTCATGCTGCCCAGGAGCTCGACGAGGGCTGGGTCGATCATCTCCATCCACTCTCGTGCTGCGCCAGTGAATGCAAACCCGGCACTAACCTCGTGCCAGGTCGGGGCTCGCTCGTAGATGATTGCGTTGATGCCCCGGCGACGCAAGCCGATTGCTGTCATGACGCCGATGATGCCGCCGCCGACAACGGCCACTTGAAGGGGTTGTGCAATGCTTCCCATGTTGGTAATAACGAGTTCGATTGATGAAGCGGATGTAGGGAGGAAGGGCAATGGGAATCACATATTAGATAGATCTATATATATCCATGTCCATGCATGTGGTGTGACCTGGAAGGCTGAGTCCGGACTTTGGATTCTCCTCTGGAGATGTGATTCCATCCCCTCCACGCGGAGTCCTGCATGCAATTTGAAATTTAATCCAAAATCCATGGGATATGCAGCAGGGCAGGGAGTGACACCGCATCAAGGTAGATCAGTGCCGTTTCCACGTGCTTGACAGGCTCGCCACCATATCGTCTGCCTTAAACGTTCACCCCCGGCCTAGCATGTTCAGCCTTCAGTATCTATGTGTTTAGGCTGATGCTAAGCCTGTTTGGGGTGTGTTCGCTGATATTTTGTCCCGGGTCGAGTGTCAGCTTCCTTCTGCGCGAAAGATATTGCGTAGATAAGCTCTAAGTATCTGCACAATATTTAAAACAAGAAATGAACGGGATCTTCTCTGTACTTAATTACATACCATTATATTTATTTCCTTCCTTAAGACTAGTATAGCGGGTCCTACAATCTCAGTAACAAGCAACATGAAGCCTTCATCAAACATTTGTCAAGCAACAAGCTTCATCTTTGGAGGACACATCGGCCCACAGACCAAGAATTCACTGGAAAAAGAAATCCGGGAGGTTGCCAACGGCCCAAATGGAGGATGGATACTCGATACCCTGGCCGGCATGCCACGGTACTGGGAGGCCGTGACAGAGAAGATTCCTGAAGTGGCCAGCACGATGCAGGGCGTTCAATTGCTGAGCGACCTTGAATCGTGGTTTCGAATCGGTTCTGACTCAGTTGACTCGCTCGCTCCAGACGCGGAGCTCCCAGATCTATGGCTCGGGATTCTGATGGTCATCATTCAGCTGGATCAGTATTGGCGCTACCTGGAAAGTCGATTCGCTGACAGAGCCGTCGACGACCTGCAGGGAGAGCTAATCAAGGAGGAAAAGGTCGAGGCAGTTGGGTTTTGTGCTGGCATGATCGCCGCCGTCGCTATTGCCAGCTCCCACACTCGACAAGAATTCAAAAAGTACGGCGCTGTGGCCTTGCGCATCGCGGCCCTGATGGCAATCCTTGTAGGTGCTACCGAGGAGTGGACCAAAGCGATGGGCAAAGGCAGGTCGGTCTCGTTCGCCACAGCGTGGAGAACCCGCAAGCAGGGCGATGATATGGCGCGCATTATTTCAAAGCTGTCTCCTGATGCTTATATATCTGTTATCCTTGACGACTCCCGAGCTACCGTGACAGTATCAGAACGCCTCGCACCCAAGCTGGTCCGGCAGCTTCGAGCAGCTGGCGTCACGGCTATCCAGCTCGCTTTCAAGGGGCAGCTTCACTCCCCGACGGCAGAGCGCAAACGCCTCACCGAAGCCGTGGTCGAACTGTGCCAGTCGATGCCCGAGCTGCGGTATCCTGTTGCTGCCCGGCTTGCACTGCCCATAAACCAAGTCTCGGGTCAAGAAACGGACTTGGTTGGGATGGTCCTGCGCTCTATGCTGGTGAACCAGTTGAACTGGACCAGCACCACATCGATGCTGACGCTTAACAAGGAAGAGCTCTCACGCGTTGAATTTGGTCTCGATCGACCCCTGCCTCCCCCGGTGGTGCGTGCCTTTGGAGCGATGCTTGACTATAAGGAGGTCGATGTGCCCAAGCACCGACAATACGACAAGGGGAAAGAGCCCGTCCACGATACTGAATCAGTCCAAGTCGCAGAGCCGCCGCTTCAAGAAGCAGACGAAAATGTGATTGCAGTGGTGGGCATGTCCATCAAGGTTGCAGGAGCCAACGACCTGGAGGAGTTCCAGCAAATGCTCAAGACCGGACATTCGCAGCACCAGCTCGTCACCAACGACCATATAACGCCCAACATGATGTTTCGCAACAAGGTTCCCAACCGGAAGTGGTATGGAAACTTTGTGCGCGACCCAGATGCTTTCGACCACAAGTTCTTCAAGAAGAGCCCCCGCGAGTCGATGGCGATAGACCCCCAGGGCCGACTTTCCCTCGAGGCCGCCTACCAAGCTCTAGAACAGTCTGGATATTTCAACGAGCTGACTATGACAAGTGCTGCTGAGCAGGAGAGGAAGAAGCACGTTGGGGTCTATGTCGGGGTCTGCTCCTACGAGTACGATTCCAACGTCCACTGCCATCCACCCAGCGCCTTCACGACGACGGGCGAGCTCAGAAGTTTTATTCCAGGCCGGATCTCGCATTACTTTGGTTGGACAGGCCCATCGCTGACCTTCGATACCGCTTGCTCTTCGTCTACTGTAGCCCTTCATAATGCCTGCAGAGACTTGCTTTCTGGGGAAGTCCCGGCAGCGCTATGTGGTGGTGTCAATATCTTGACAAGCCTGCAATGGACGCAGAACTTGGCCGCTGGCAGCTTCATCAGCCCGACGGGCCAGTGTAAGCCGTTTGACTCTGGTGCAGATGGATATTGTCGAGGCGACGGAATTGCCTACGTCTTTCTGAAGAAGCTCTCAAACGCCGTGGCCGATGGCAATACTGTCCTGGGGACGATTTGCTCTACAGGCGTCAACCAGAACCTCAACACTACGCCGCTCTTTGTTCCTAATGTACCGTCCCTATCGACGCTCTTCAATGAAGTGATTCGCAAGGCACGTATCGCCCGACGCGACATCTCGTTGGTCGAATGCCACGGCACTGGCACACCTGTGGGGGATCCTGCTGAATGGCAAAGCATCCGGAATGCCGTGGCTGGTCCTCGACGTGATACGGTTCTGCCCATTGGGTCAGTAAAGGGGCATGTTGGCCATACTGAAGGCGCATCCGGCCTGGTCTCCCTGATCAAGGTGCTGATGATGATGCGAGGCAACTTCATCCCTCCGCAAGCCAGTTTCAACACCATGAGCCCCGGTATCCACGCACAGCCCTCGGACAACATGGAGGTAGTCACAGCCTTGCGGTCGTGGCCCGGAGCCCAGAAGGTGGCTTTGATAAATAACTACGGTGCTTGTGGATCAAATTCAAGCGCGATCGTCGCACATTCGGCGCACAAGCCTGTCAAAGGCCCCTTGTCCGGTGGACAGCGACTCCCCTTCTGGATCTCCGGCCTCGATGCCCGCAGCATTGCAGCATACAGCACCGCACTGGCATCTTACCTCCACTCACAAGACCAAGCGGCGAGTCTCGCCGATGTATCGTTCAACATGAAATGGCAATCTAATCCCAGTCTGCCCCAAGGAATGATCTCTTTAGCTGCAGCTCCTTTAACGAACTCCAGGCCAAGCTTGCACTGGCAGCCAAGGCTACCAAGGACACAGCCCCTAGTGTTGGCATTGTGCCTGTGAAGCCTGAGCGACCAGTTATTCTGTGCTTTGGAGGCCAGGTCTCGACATTCATAGGACTGGATCGCGCAGTATATGAAGGGGCATCAGTGTTCAGGCACCACCTGGATACCTGCAATGCCGCCATCACCTCTCACAGTCTGGAGAGTATCTATCCTGACATCTTCTCCAGTGAGCCATATCAGGATACTATCAAGTTACAAACTGCTCTCTTTGCCATGCAATATGCCTCAGCCAAGACCTGGATGGACTGTGGAATTGCTGAAAAGGTGGTCTCTGTGGTGGGCCACAGCTTTGGGGAGATTACAGCCCTCTGTGTTTCAGGCGTGCTCAGTCTAGAGGACTCAGTCAAGTTGATCGCTGGCCGAGCCAAGCTAGTGCAGACCGCTTGGGGGGCTGACTCTGGTTCCATGATGGCCATCGAGGCCGACGGAGCCGTGGTGCAAGATCTGTTACAGGAATCAAACGCAAGATCCGACGGAACCGCAGGCATTGCATGCTACAACGGCCCTCGCAGCTTCACCGTGGCTGGATCAACCAAGGCCATTGACGCATTTGCCGCTACGCTGCCAGGAAAGGAGGTCAAGAGCAAGCGTCTAAACGTCACCAATGCATTCCACTCCGCCTTAGTAGAGAGCATTGTCGACCGTCTAGGGGAGGTTGGGAAGGAAGTCACCTTCCATGACGCCGTCATCCCCATAGAACGAGCTACTGAGCATAGCGGCGACGCTACGTTGGACTGGACCTTTGTCGGCTCGCACATGCGCCGGCCGGTCTTCTTCAACCACGCTGTACAGCGACTCGCAGAGAAGTATCCCGATGCCATCTTCCTTGAAGCTGGGTCCAACTCGACCATCACCGTCATGGCGTCGCGGGCCCTTGCCAACCCTAAGTCGACGCATCACTTCCAGTCCATCTCCATCACCAATACAAACAAGGGCATCGCCAGGCTCACCGATGCAACGGTCGACCTTTGGAAACAGGGCCTACGGGTGTCCTTCTGGGCCCACCACCGCTTCCAGAAGGACGAGTATGCGCAGCTTCTCCTGCCGCCTTACCAGTTCGAAAAGACACGGCACTGGCTCGAGCTCAAGTCGCCAATCGAGCAAGCTATGAACATTGCTAAAGTACAGGATGGAATAGCGGCTCAGAAGGGGCACGTCAACAACAAGTCTCTTGAGATATGGACCTTCCTGGGCTTCCAGAAGCAGAAGAAGAAGACTAAGCTGGCTCGGTTCCGCATCAACACATCCTCAGACAAGTATCAGCGTCTCTTTGCAACCCACGTTATCGCGAAGACGGCGCCCATTGCTCCAGCCACGCTCGAAATCGACATGGCCATAGAGACACTTTTTAGTCTTAATCCGGAATGGAGACAAAGTGGTTTCTCGCCGGTCATCCGCGACATGCTCAGTCATTCGCCCATGTGCGCCGACTCGACGCGGGAGTACTTTCTCGACCTGGTGCCACTCAATCCAACAGAAACCGAGTGGCAATGGACCATTCAGAGCACGGGGACTTCTTCCGCCAACGACAAGCACGCCGAGGGCCGCATCGCCATGTACTCATCATCCGACCCGGCCGCTCTCCAGGAATTTGGACGCTGGGAGCGCATTGTCACATACGCCCAGTGCCAGGCCGTTTTGGCACTGGGCTCACAGGACGAGGGCGTGGAGGCCCTCCAAGGGCGCAACGTGTACCGAGCCTTTGAAGAAGTTGTCGACTTTGGGTCCGTATACCGCGGCGTGAAGTACATCGTGGGCCAAGAGAAAGGAGAGAGTGCAGGCATTGTGCATAAGCAACACTCCGGTGATACCTGGCTTGACGTTCCCAAGGCAGACTGCTACGGCCAAATTGCAGGCATGTACGTCAACTTGCTGACAGACATCCCCTCAAGCGATATGTTCGTTGCCACCGGCCTCGAGCTGGTGATGCGCTCGCCAAAAGCTCAAACTGTGACAGATGGCCGGGAGAATGGTCCAAATGTCTGGCATGTCCTCGCTCGCCACGCACGTCAAGGCGAAAAGGCTTACGTGACCGATGTCTTTGTCTTCGATGCCTCGACGGGTGCTCTGGCGGAGGTCATCCTGGGCCTGCAATATGTCCGCGTACCCAAGGCCACAATGAGCAAGATCCTAGCACGAATGACGACGGACAAGTCATTTGTGAGAAGCACCGCAACAGCGTCACTGCTGTTGCCTGATCGACCCCAGCCTCATGACGGCCCCATCACTGCTACTGTTCCCAGGCCGGCACCTCCCAAAGCAACCAAGACAAACGTCGCGAAGACAGAACCTGTCAGTAGCGCACGCAATATCGCAAAAGAAGTATGCAATGTGGTCGCCAACGTTTCCGGCATCGAGGCCAGCGAATTGAGTCTCGACAGCGAGATGGCTGACTTGGGTATTGATTCCCTAATGGCCATGGAAGTCGCGCGAGAGATGGAGAACACTTTCCATTGCACCCTCGACAGCACCGAGACAATGGTTGCCACCAACATTCGTGATTTTGCTGCCTGCGTGTCGAATGCGTTGGCGAGATCTGGAGGTCAAGACGGTGCCTCGACCAGCACCGAGAGCGATGCTATGCTCTCAGACTCGGAGGATGAAGACACCGACTCTGGTATTTCGACTCCGGATGACGCCTCAGAAATTACTAGCAAGAGTCACGATCCGGTGAGTGAACCGCTCACCTCGACGATACTAAATGTTGATCATGGCGATGTAGCAGCCCGTAATGCAGAGGCTCTGCGTCTAGTCGAAGCCTATACAGCCGGCTGGGATTCGCGGGCAGTTAAAGACGCTAACAATCGAATCATCACCACCGGATCTGGTGATGGAGCTGTGGTGATTGTGACAGGTGCATCTGGCAGCCTGGGATCGCACCTTGTTCAAGCCCTCGCCGAGCGCCCCGATGTCTCAGGTGTCGTTTGCATCAACCGTCCGGTCAAGGATACGCCCCCCGACAGCCGACAAGAAGAGGCTCTATCTTCCAGAAGCATAAAACTGTCGCCGGCTGCCCGCGAAAAACTGCAGGTATATGGGACTGACACTTCAAAGGCCCAGCTCGGTCTCTCGAAAAAGGAGTACAACTGGCTGGCCCAGCACGGAACGCACATTATCCACAACGCGTGGCCCATGAGCGCTACACGGCCGCTCAAAGCTTTCGAGCCCCAGCTCCAGGTAATGCGGAACATGTTGGATCTGGCGCGCGATATGGCCCTAGGAGATGAGCCCCGCAGGATCGGATTCCAGTTTGTCTCTTCAATCGGCGTAACGGGGCTTTCGAACGAGTCGCCCGTCCTCGAACAGCCCGTGGCATTTGCCGCGACGATACCCGGCGGCTATAACGAGGCCAAATGGACGTGCGAGCGCATGTTGACCGACACGCTGCGCCGCCACCCGCAGCTTTTTCAGGCAATGGTGGCCCGGCCTGGCCAGATATCTGGATCAACTGCAAGTGGCTTCTGGAATCCTGTCGAGCACTTTCCTTTTGTTGTGAAGAGTGCTCATGCACTGAAAGTGTTTCCCGATCTGCAAGGCGTGCTACATTGGCTGCCGGTGGACAAAGCCGCTAGCATCATGGTGGATTTGCTCAGTATCAGCGGCAGCAAAGGCTCAGGAGAGGTCTATCCGGTCTATCACGTCGATAACCCTGTTGGTCAGTTGTGGAAGGAAATGGTGACGGTTCTGGCGGCATCTCTGGACATCCCACCCCACGGCATCGTTCCCTTTAGGGAGTGGATCCAGCGAGTTCGTCAATCATCTCTGCCGCCAGCGCAAAACCCGGCATCCATGGGGCTGGGATTTCTTGAGAGTCATTTTGAACGCATGGCTTGCGGTGGGATCGTACTTGACACGCAACATTCAAGGGAGCACTCGGAAACCATGGCCGCCCAAGGCCCAGTGAGTGCTGAGGTGGTCCGGTCTTATGTCTCGTCTTGGAAGGCGATGGGGCTTCTTCGTCATTAGAAGTGTACCTTGGTTCTACGCAGAGCGCTGATTATTATAGAGAATGTCAATAGTATTGAGTTATCATCAGTCCTGAAGTACAGGGCAAGATTGTAAAGCATGTGCTCGCTCTATATATGCAAGAGAAGGATGTAAGAGATCATTTTAAATACATCAGTCATCCCTCGGAAGGTACAATGTGGCTTAATCTCTGATATGTATGTTTCTGGGTAGCCGACTAGACATATCCCAATTACATCGTATGGTGTTGAGCATCATGATGCACCACCTCTAGCAAGCATTGTCCCGTCATATCGTCATATCGTCCAGATACTCTGAGTCATGAAGCAGCATGACTCGAGGAATACTCGCCAGCATCAGTCAATAAGGCGGACTATCATAACTCCAGCTGGCCCTAATGGAGTAACCACCCCCGAAAGGAAGGATATCAGACGTTTAAACAGGCCTCCTCTGGCCCTGAACATTAGCAGAAAACCATTTACTAGTACTGCATTTCAACAACATGAACAACGCAGAAACGATCCACCTACCACGCATTCTCTGCCTTCACGGCGGAGGCACAAATGCCGTGATCTTCCAGATGCAGTGCCGCGTACTCGAAAAACGCCTTGCGCATTCTTTTCGTCTCGTCTATGCACAGGCTCCATTCACGAGTAGAGAGCCCGGGCCAGATGTAACGTCGGTCTACAGAGACTATGGGCCTTTCAGAGTCTGGTTCTGCGATCACAACATGTCTCACACCCTCAAATCCCGGGATGTTGTTACAGCGATTGACGCCAGTCTTGCACACGCCATGGCTGCCGATGACGCCAAGGGGGCTACTGGCGACTGGGTTGGCCTGTTGGGCTTCAGCCAGGGCGCAAAGGTGGCAGCTAGCATTCTCTACCGGCAGCAAAGGTGTGGAATTACCCATTTCAGGTTCGCGATTCTCTTTGCTGGTCGGGGCCCTCTGGTGTGGCTCATGCCTGACCTCCCCCTGCCACACGGTCTGGTCGACGCCGCTACACCGTTTACGCATCCTTCTTCTTCCTCAATCACTATAGGCTCTGACGAGCACATGTTGCGGCTGCCTACAGTGCATGTCCATGGGCTAAACGACCCTGGCCTGGAGCATCACCAAGACATGCTTCGGAAATACTGCGACCCGCTACAGGCCACACTGCTGGAGTGGGCGGGCGATCATCGTATGCCGATCAAGAGCAGGGATGTCGAGACAGTGGTCCAACAGATTCGTCTAGTTGCTAAAGAGACAGAGACTCCGTCCGTAATGATGGCTGGGGGAGGTTTTCATGGAAGATCGGTCGAGAATAGTTTCTCGCTACAAACTTTGAGCATGTACATTTGAAATTGTTATGGGTGACTTTAAAGGAGTGTATAGAACAATACCACAACATAATCTATTGCATGACATATAGTGCATGTCGGAGTACTCTGTCATGGTATACATTGTAAAAAGGTAATCCCCAAACACGACCGTACTTCCTCCATTGACCAAGTGTCTCTGCCTCTTCTGATGCATGCTAGATCGCGGAACAACCTTAATCTGAGTGTCCTTGTTGAAAAAGTGGGTAACGTCTCTCCCGTGCTAATTTATCACCACAGCCCGGGGAAACGATGTTGCAGCGGACTTTCTATGGGCGCGAAAAGACAGGCGGGGGCCATACACAGCCACTTACTTCACGCTTATAAAGGTTACGGCATCGCATAGATGGAGTATAGAAATTTGAATCACTATGTACAGCTCATTAAACACCCTTGCGTCTTTCTGGCGTACAACAAGATATCTAAGTCTTCCAAGACGCTTCTCAAGTCTCACCTACTATCAATCTCCCACCATGCCCTCCATCACCACCGATCAGTGGCTCGAAGCCGCCGCCTACCGTCGCAGTGTCCGTGCCTTGGAGGGGACCTCCAAGGTCTCAGATGAACGAGTTCATGAGATTGTCGCCAAGGTGCTTTCCTTTGCTCCCTCGTCTTACAATACTCAGCCAGTTCGCATCTCGCTTGCTTTTGGGAAGAAGCACAAGGAGCTCTGGAGTATTATTCTCAGGGAGGCTGAACCGATCCTCAAGTCAATTAATCCGGATCTCTGGCAGAAGTTGGGCCCCCTTTACGAAGGCCATAAAGCTGCATATGGATCAGTATGCTACCTCTTTGTCACTTGTCACTCAGACCACTTAAGATAAGCAGGTACTCTTCTGGGAGCGCGGTGGGACGACGAAAGAGGCTGCTGAGACGCACAAAGCAACCGAGCATATGTTTGGCGAATGGGGAGAGCATACTCAGGGCATCCACCAAATCCTTGTCTGGACTGCCTTGGAACTTGAGGGAGTCGGAGCCAATCTGCAACACATGAACGCCATTCCACCCATTGAGATGGCCATCAAAAAATTCGCGGGGGTCCCTGATGATTACAAACTAAAGGCCCACTTGAACTATGGCGATGAGCAGGGTTCTCGTCCCGAGAGCCCGCCGAAACTGCCAATTACCGAGACGCTCACAATTCTATGATAAAATTTAGTACGGCTGAGGGGAAACCTAGTAACATGATTTTGCAGGCTACTATGTAGATAGCGATAGACCTGATCTCGCTACGGTCTCTAATACTCTTTAGGACTGCCCTGAGCATAGTAGGGCTGGTAGTTTTGACAAGCCTATCTAGTAAGCCTCTCGCTTCGCATTTGCGTGAAAGAATTGCCATTCTGGGTGTCTGAGTATGTCTCCTTGGAAAGTCCCTGGCCACCTCATATATACCCATGTTGACTTGGTAGATACTTCTCACTTCCATTTTTTTTCACTAACCAGAGACTATAAATCATGCATTATTTGCTGAATCAACTTTGAATAGGTCTTTATTCCTTTCCAGATACGCATTAACTCTAAGAAGCCCCTATTCTTATATGAACAGCGTTTACTTATGCCTTACGATATTACAAGATTTACCCGTTCAACATGTTTAACTTTCAGGACAAAGGGAACTGATAGAAACCTTCATAAATTCTAGCTACAGAGACCCTTATGCTGCTGAGGTTTGAACGTTTTCGACGGTTTGGGTTTACCCCATATTTTGAATACCAATTGACCACCCACAATTCAACCTGCTCTCGCTGCAGTAGACTGCTAATAGAGGCTTGGCAGGCGCACTTGTCCTGAACCATACTAACGGCGCTCTAGGTCCCAATCAAAGACATACGTCTATTTTCTAACCCTAATCACATGATTGCCTCAAGCGGCCGCGTAATTTAATGGATGCACCCAACCCATCAAAAGGACTCTGAAGATGTAAGACAAACATGTCGGTTTCACTACGCTAAAGCAACTGCAAGTTCCCTGGGAGTTTCTGGTTGAGACTATGCAGACTTCGTTGAAAGTACGGCTATACCTAGGGCTAACCCACCAGATGATTGTCTTCAGGGTGATGAAAATGCTGCGTGACCCCGGAGGGGATCTGTTCTAGGTGTTTCCGGGTTGCTGGTTTTGTCATGATAATTAGTTCATTGTTCTATTTAAGTACTTTTAAATGCTCTTGTGTTTGTAATGCTTTGCTACAATGGTACCGCCCCGAAACGTCGTTATAAGTGAAGCTGTTGAGATCGGCCAGGAAATTGCAGAACTGAGTCCAAGTTACCTCCTTTTGGACTAGACAGAGGGCAGGATGCTGTGCAATACGAAGGTCTAACTCGTGTTGTATCAGATGCAAATATGTTTGCAGGTATCTTAGTGCGGCCTTTCTGAGTTCCATGATATCTTTGTGCTCGCGCTCATTGTCCATAAATTCGTGCCAAAATATATAGGATGTCAGGTAATGAGGGAGTGGCTTGAGAAATATCCGGTCATCGATCCAAATCAGATGGAGCCTAGGATCTTCTGTGACAATAATCTAATCTGTCGGTTCTTTACTGTCTGCCGATGTAGTGGTGGATTATTGCCACTATCTTGTTTTGACATCCACCAGAGATTACTTGCCATCTTCTCGAGGTCGTCTGCCCAAAGCTCCTGATTGATAAATTTGTACAAGCACTCTCATTGCTGAGTTTGATCCGAGGATGGCCTGGTAGATAGTCTTGGACATGTTCAAGGTCTTGATTTAGCTGATTGGCTCTTTGGAAGGGATGCTGTAAGGTGAGAGTTCCTGCAGTTTCTGCCGTCATTACTGCGAAGGTGGATGTAAAACAATCAAAGCTTGGATGTTTGAAAAGAAGAATTTGGCGCTAGCTTTCGAGGGACGAAACAGAGACGTTTTATGATTCGGGCGAGCCGCTGCACACCTGCACATAACCAGGGCCGGCTAGGTGGTGATCTTACAGTAGTTTAGTGCGAAATGAGAGCCTCAATATCCTCTCGCTCTAATTAGTGCTGATACAAATGGAAAGAATAATTGAAAGTTACAATAATTTTCCGTCTCGGTGGATTTGTTTTTTACCTTTATAGAGCTCTCAGGAGCTGGGCTAACAAGACAACGAAAGAAGACAGAGCCTTGTTCTCTGGTGAGATAGTTGATTTGTCACCTCTATTCCGACGCCGGCCGTCAGCACTGCTCTAAACAAGTAGCATAGCAGTGGCAGAGCGTCGCTCAGCCTTGTTAAGCCACACAAAGGCTCTGTGGTGGCCATTGATATATGTTGCTGTAGGCATCGCGGCTTGAGATTGGTTTAGTCAGAATGGAATTAAGGGACATATAAATGGTAGAGTTGGTCGCAATGACTCGATTAAACGAATCACTATCATGGTATAGCAGAAAATATGCTTCACTCTCCTAACCTGCTAAAACGGCACTGTCAAATTAATAGGGCTTTTGTCTAGCTTGCTCTAAACAATGCTGGGGATTGCACTGTGAAGGAGAGCAGATTAAGCTATATCATTAACACGCATGTAGCATAGCGGCGGCCATCGATGCATCTTTTATCACCTAGCAGTGTACTATGACCTCTAGTTCTTGATCCTCTCTAGACCTTACCACCATCAGGGATCTGCGACCGGTCACTACAATTGTACACTGGGGATGTGGAGTCTGGTATACCTTGGCAGTGAAACTGTTTGGGCGACGACACTTCCCAGTGGTTGAATGATTTAACAATACAATGCCTCTTCTTATCTTGAGCATTTCAATGCACACGGGAAAAATGGGCAAGAGGTCGTGCTAGCTGTGACAGTGGAATGACATCCTTTGCTGCTATTGTAGCCTGTTTGTGGTGGACCAACAGCTGCCATTGGTACCTGGGCTTATGACCATATCAAAGGAAGCATATAAAAGGCGATTGTTTTCATCAGATGGTTGTGACTGTTCAGCCTGCCTGCGAGCAACGCGTGACAGTGTTTTGTCGGTTGGAACTGGGTAATAGAATCGCACTCGGCGTCCCTGGACACAGTTTGAACATAGAACTTCAGCATTTCTTCAGCAATGATTGATCCTCATTGTTAGGCTAAATGAATTACTGACTCTCGTATTTGTATGTTTTCCTTGTCGTCCGCAGCAGGTATAGGTACTGATAACGGACTGACAGGACTATCGCCTGGACTCGGATCTCAGCAAGACCAACAACCACCTGCAATACGTCTCCCTATCCTACTCACAGAAGACTAGAGTATATTTCAGCGATCATCACCATTCCTCCGTGTAGTGGAATTCAGGCAACGGTGGTGGCTATTGCTAAGCCTGCTAATATCCACATCCATCTCTTCTTCTTCCCCATCAGGACTGTGGAGAGGTATTCAGACTGTTGATGCTGTGATGCTAAGGAGGGAATCCAACGGGCCTACTAATTCTCCGCGCTGAGATATTTGAAGTAGTTAATTTGTGGTAGATTGGCTTTCAAGGACCGGGTGTCGTTTTGGTTGGCTGTAGAATCAGGATGCGAGCACATATGGCTTGATTTCACATAAGCGGATTCCTGTTCATTAACATCGTGACTAGAGCTCTTACTTCTCATTAACTGCTCGTAAATTGAATGTTAGGCAGTATCTAGACTCTTGTTCGGTAATAAACTATTAAAGATACTTATAGATCATAGTTGAAACGAAAAAGAGTATCAAAGCCTCAATGCGGAAAAGTACTGGTGCAACTCTTTATAGAAGCATTAAAAGTAGTGATTGGCGTGAAGAGATGTGTAATATCATGAATAAAGAAAGAGAGAGAACTTGAGTGTTACTGAATTGTCGCAACTATTCCAGAGAATAGCCGCCGGGTATGCTCTTACTTTTGGTGGTCAGAATTTTATGATAACTCGCAAAAAGATACTTGAAGTTGTATTGGTCTAATTCCACCGAATAGTAGTATAAGCTTTACTCCTTCCTTCGGTGTAAAAACAACATGTCTTGCTATTCTACCTGACGCCTAGATCTCGGCGTGGTTTGACTTAGCTTCCTGATGATGGACCTGAACCTGAATTAATCGCAGCTCTATTTAAGTTCATTCCAGGCTGAACCAAGTACATTCTCAGGCTCCATCAGGGTAAAACTTACCTGTAATCTGATCAAACTAAACCTAATGGTGTACTACAAGGTAACCAATAACCACCTATCTGAAAAACAATCGTGTGAACATGTACATAAATAAGTTGACACCCCTTCAGCAGCTGTATCTCCCTGGTTCACAAATTACTTCATCAGCGCTGAGAAGGCTTGTTATTGAACTTACCCAGCGGGTTATCAGAAAGCATAACCCGTCCCGATTCTTGGCAGGTTGGGACAGGATGGGCGGATTTCGCGCGGCGGGCTTGGCAAGTCCAATATCGAATTAGGTAACCAGGTGGGTGAAGATTAAAGGGCTTCAGGGCTTCAGGTGAATGACTAAAGGCAGGAAGTACAAAAAAATAAAAAACATACAACAGCTGGTATTCGCATGTGGTCACCCACCATACTACTAACCAGCCGGCGTGTGGCTTAAGTACGGCTGAGCGGACGGGAAGCCCTGTTTTCCACACCCTATGGTCGTATGTGCTTGTTTTGGACACAAGGAGATTATATATATCAACAGAATCATTGTGAACCAGGGTGAGGCCGCTTTACGATCGTGCGACTCAGGTGAGATTAGGGTGAGTGCCACAATAGCTAGGGTGAGTAACTCCTGCCGGCTCCTGCTTCTTTGCCTCGCATGGCCTTCTTAATTTACCTTAACCTAAGCAACAACCTGGTAGCGATTATTCGTAGACTTCGGTTGTTTTAAGAGATAGCTGTTTATCTCAGTACGTCGTCGCAGTTTGGCAGGCGGCCGCGGCTAATGGCAATCAGATATCATGATTAGGCAAGCAAAAAGTATTTATATGATTTCAAGTGCTATGCGTACGTAGTACAGAACTTAAAGCCAAGATCCCAGGAGCGGCGCCCCAAGAGCTGAATGTGAATTTCCCACGCAAAATTTGTATGTGACGATTCAGAAGGGTTTCAGGAGCAGGCAGGTTAACGTGGTTAACGCAGGTTGCAGCTCGGTTAGACCTGTAACCTGTCTGCGGAGCCGTAGTACAGTTCCCTTAGCCATTGCTTATTAAGTACATATCTTGGTAAGCAGCCCTTCTGCCCACCCAATGAGACACGATACCTATAATCCTGACGCTAGGCTTCTCATTTTTAGCAGCATTGAGTCGACCTGTCGGAAACATTCGGCCAATATGTTGCGCTGCATGCAGATAGTCAATAAGTCCGGACGGCATGCTCAATGAAGCAGATCAGGGGAGTGTTTGTAGCTGACTCAAGGCCAGTATGTGAGGAGTGTGCCTGCGCAGAGAACGCGCATTTGAGTTCTAGGAATCTGTACAGTATCTCTACAAGACGGAGATAGAAGTTCTAGATAGATCGTGGAGAGCGTGGAGAGCGTGCACTTTAGGTATTCAAAAAGTCGCCTAGGAGAAACCCATTGCACTAAAGGTATAGCTAGTCACTGCTTCCCCAAAGGCACGTTAATGCTTCCTCAACTCTGTGTCAATACCCCTAGTTCTTCAACTAAAGCCGCAGTAGAGCATTGCCGCGGAAAAGAGCCTGATAGACTAGATCGGGGCACAGAAATATCCGCCTGGGGGACCGGCCTGTATTATTGTTGTTCGCCGTCAGTCACTTGCTGCAGTGCGACAAGGTGCGACACTATGGACGCGCATCCGAACTCGAAGATAGACCTTGCTCTGCGCGATTGTAGAGTAGTGGAACGTACCAGAGTGTAGAGCAGGGCTCTCTCAGTCTATGTTCATGCATTCAATCGTCAGCTTCCGGCCTCAGCAGAGTGCATATAGTACGAGGGCCATCTGGCCATTTCTTGTGGAAGGATAGAATGAGAATGAACTTACACCTTCGGGGCACGTGCAGATTTCGTAGTAATCGCCGTTCTCATCAGCGGCGGCGGTGATCTGGATTTGTAACATTGGCGTCTTAACTTCCATGGAATTTTCT
Organism: Aspergillus nidulans FGSC A4; assembly: GCF_000011425.1. Taxonomy (NCBI): domain Eukaryota; kingdom Fungi; phylum Ascomycota; class Eurotiomycetes; order Eurotiales; family Aspergillaceae; genus Aspergillus; species Aspergillus nidulans. The sequence continues at coordinate 2,576,928 of NC_066263.1, read as the reverse complement.
CAAAAGGGATATGGAAGAATGAATGAAGGAATTGGACTGCTTACACTGCCAACACCGGAACATTCAACAGGTTCTGGCTCTGGGTGCCCAGCGTGAGCGGCAGCAAAGAATAGCGCGATGGGGAGAAGAAAGGAAAACTTCATCTTGAAGGTTGATACTTGTAGCTGGTGATTTCCTTTTAGTGAGGATAGACTGAGAGATGTGAAATGATGTTGAGTTGGAATGGATTGAAGGAAGATCAGAGTTCACAAGGGTAGATGGCCGTACTTATAGCCAGCATGAGCAGGCAGGGAGCAGCGGCCTTGGACAACTCGCCTCTCTGTTAATCGAGACAGGCTTCAGGAATATCTTTGCGGTTGGGACAAGAATAGAATCGTACGTATTGCAGAACGCCCTAGGGTATTAAGATCGGGAATCCCCGAGCAAAAACATGCGCTCATAGAACATGTACAACAAAGCGGAGTGCAGGTGATGTGTCCAGTCGCCTCTCAGATACCAAGTTGCGGAGACCATTGAAATTTGATCCAGGTACATAAATCCCACTCCTTTACTTGCTGTCATTGAATTATCAGGGTACACAATCATGCCTTGTCCAGGTCACATTACGCTGTCAGGAGCACAGGTTCAACACAGAAAGCCCCAGTCCAGCTGAAGAAATTAGGTCAGATCAGGCCAGTATAAAATTTACAGAGTGGGGCTAGAAATGGACCCTATAGCAACAATACCGAGATTTCCGGCGGGTAGTTGATCGCAAGAGGTCAAGGATAGACTACTTACATGTTGCAAGTTGCAAATGAGGCTGCAGTTTCCAGGCAACTGGACTCCGCGATCTCACTCGTCAATCATGAAGTCAAAGACAGCCTGAGAAAGCACATAATGTTCAATATTCAGGTTGTTCCAAGAGTCGAAATTTCAGAAGCTATGGATAAAGCGGGGTTCCTGGTCCCTGAGCATTGATTGAAGACTACTCTAACTGCCTCCGTTGGAATCTGTTCGATGATCTGTCCGTATTTTCTTCTTCCTTATGATCACGGCTAGTGTCTAGCAAGTTCTCTGGACGCAATACTCGTGTCCTCTAGTATATTGCATTGTAAGAGCACTAGGAGGAGAAAAGTCACCCATGACTAGCCTCTTCATACAATCTATAGAGATGTAAAAAGCAATGCCCATCCCGAGCAGTAAACAGGTACAGACTATTGAGTGAGTTCCAATGGCCATTATCTTAAAAGCAATAATGCTGGATCCAACAATATTACCCAGACCTTCCTGTTATGGCCGCCTGGAAAGTGTTCAATGCCCATGCTCGCAGATCCTTACCCTCAGTCTCGGCGCCAACAGGTGCGCAAGCAATCCCGACGCGCTGTCCTTCCTATATGCACAATTCGCCTTGTTTGGGATCCCCGCATTGGAGATAAAACTTCCTTGAGGTTAGGAATCAAGCTACAAATGTATTAGTAGACGTAGTAGTTGCCTATACGGAAACATATCACTTTATTTGTCAGACTAGGCTTTTGAGCTCCTGAACAGTGGCCCAGAACAGCGCGATATTCAAAGCAGGAGAAGGCTTTATGGTAAGCAGTGAGTCTGATATCGCGTTACTTTCGCCAAATTATTCTTAAGAAGTATAGATGCGGAGGGTATGAATGGAGCGTACTCGAGCCAAGTCTACCCCTACGCTTATAGCCATGGTCAAGGCTACCTAAAGCTACGATGGAGGACGGACAAGGGCGGCATAGCAACCAGGGGCCAGCTGGGTAATGCCTGCTAGTTACACTTCAGATTCAGTGATTAAATTGGCAATAGAGGGACCTGACAACATACAACGAAAGGAAAAACGAGCATAAACAGCAAATACTAAAACTCTGTAGCTATCGGTCCTCACTGTCGTAGCAACTACTGTGATGGCCACAATTAGCCTTTCTGAGATCACCTATGGTTCGAAGCTGAGCCCGCACATGCATCCTGTAGTGTGATTCGGGGTCTTATGTGCTTAGGTAGTTGGAAGCTGAAGATATTTAGGGGGATTTGCGGTGCTCGTACAAGTCATCAGGCTCGGAGATATTATTTTGGGCTCAGGGGCTGCAGCTGGGAAATCCAGGGTGAAAATTGTCTATATTCTGCTGGTTGAAGAATGGGATTGGTTGTTTGCAGGTCAGCAGGCTACCAGAGTAGCACAGCCATGCATGTATAATGTAGATCATGACTCACGGGACCCCTTCAGCATCATTCCAGCGTGTCTGGCATCAGGACGGCGCATTTTCTAGCCTATAGAAAGGCCTCCCTGGCGCCGAAGAAAAGCTTATTGCTTTTGGCGGGCTGGACGTAGCTTTGGTTTCCTGATAGAGCTATGAGCATGTAGACCTGATGTCTACGTGTCAGCTTGATGTTATTAGATACACAATACCCAACATAGTTCCTACTTGCTTTCCTTAGACAAGGAATACACCGCGAGAATAGATGAAAAGGACAGTCATAATTCTACATCGTCCGTGTGCATGCAAATTCATTTCGATTTCGGCTTGCTGAACTGTGTATGGGTGCTTTTAGGGAGGTCGTGGTTACTCCCTGAGCATATTGATTGCGTACTGCTGGTAGAATTGAAGAAAAAATTCGCCAAGAGGCTCACACTACCGGCCGCTATGCAAACCAAGACCGCTGGACCGTGTACTTGATACAAGGGGTCCTAGATAGCATTCGTGGCTGGGCCAATCCCCAGAAAAAAAGAGTGGAGAGTGAAGTATTTGACCAGGCCCCTTGGCTTTAGAAGCGAAAAGTCATATGCCTGACGTGTAGATGGTCACTAGAGCCCGCTCTCCTCCCAGCAAGGCCTAGCCGTAGATTCTGTAAGGGCTCAGAGGCACCCTTGGAAGCATGTATCTTGGGATGCTCCAGCATATGAACAACAGCAGCAACACACACATTTGACTAGCCCAGCTTCGGCAGTGACAAGTGTCTGGGCACTGTGTTACCCATCTTTTGAAAGGTAGGTCCTATTGATCTGGGGATCAACATGCCGTCATCAGCTTTTGATTTGTCAAGTAAAGTATGGAAGGAGTTGAATAGTAGCCAAGTTGCTTACAATTTCGACGCATGGAAAGCTGTCCCCGAGCTGCCATGAGGTGTGCTAGAGTAGATAATCTGTGCCGTAGTAATAGGGTATTACCACGCACAGAGACAAAACCCAGGGCGATAAGTTTAGAGCATGACTTCTGGTGGCGGAATACGGCATGAGTTGCGCTCTGGAGTGCTATATACTCAAGGCAAGCAGTCCGAGAGCCGGAAAATATGGAATTTGTGAATTCCGTAAGGGGTAGCATTACTCCGTACATACTATAGAGAGTATTCTTTTAAAGGCTACTTACACTGTAGAGTAACGCAGTGTGGATTGGAACACCATGAACAATCATGGGACTAGAATAGAGTAGGGTAATTGGCATGCACTGGAGTCTGCAGTTGGCAGTGTTAGGGTATCCTTGATTGCATAACAAGGTGACTCGAGAGTGTTAGCAGGTAGCGCATCTATAGAACCCTTTTGCTTGCACTCAGTATCCATTTCCCAGTACAGAGCTACCACGTCACCAAATGCTCTATTTTAACTGGATGAGATGAGTCAAGGCAAGACTATTGGCTACCGTATCTTCCCACAGGCCCGTACTCAGAATAAATCACACTGCAAATACTGCTATCACAACGCATAAGAAGTCACAGCCTCATTCCCTTCCTCCGAAGACGCAAGTGTAGTCATAAACCTGTTTCAAGCCTACTCGGAACGAAGTGCAAAAATAAGAAAACAAATCTCATTCAGACGGTAGTTCAAGGATCTCTCTCTTCATTTTCACTACTACTATCTGGACCTTAATGCCCTCTCACAAATGTCTGCAACTAAATCCCTTTCCTAGACAAGTTGGTTTCCTGAACAAACTCACAGTCCAGAGTCTCCTACAGCATATCAAGGTCAATGCACATAGTATATTGGGAAGGGCGTGGATTTTGGAGTGCATTCGAAGATCTGTGCAAGGACGAAGATTAGTGATCGGGTGAGAATCAAAGAGTGGGCTGTTTTAATGGGGGTGCGAAGGGCTCGCTGTGAAGAGGCAGATGAGGGTGCAGAAGATGGTCATTAGTCCGTTCGTTACGGATGGAAAACCGCTGGAGGGATATAGAAGGAAGAAATATTATTGAGATATATGCTTTGAGATTGATTGTTGAGGTTAGGAGGAAGTGACCGGTCTTTTCTCACGATTATTTTGCATTGGTATCTGGGGTTTGTGTGCTTGATGCTAGATAGCGCTCGTCTACCGAATTTTGCTCGAATATATCTGAGATAACTTGGAACGTCACTATTCCTCCACCACGTTAGTTGTCCTATGTATGTGCGCTATCCCATTGTATAGATCACCTCCAAGTCTAATCCTCCAAAGTAACCATGACGCCGACTTTCCTACAGAGCTCCTCCAACGCAACCCTATCCTCCTTGCTAGGCTCCAACGCCTCCCCCTTCTCATCGGGATTATCCCAGATCATCCTCTCCATATATTCACTCGGCAAATATCCATCACAAAACACCAGATAGCTCTCAGAACCAAATCCAATCTCTATACTCTCCTCATTCTCAAAGGGCATTGAGTCATCCTCCCACCAGTCTGGCGAATGCCCGAACCTGAATTTCCGCAGGTGCGGCAACTCCTCCTTGAAGGCCCGGAAATAGTCCGCCCACCGCGTACTATAGGCAGCATAGAGACTATGCTCTGGTAGTTTCGGATGCGGGGCGAAGCTGCTGGGAGGGAGGATGGTATGTTGACGCGTTTCATAGAGGTCGAGTTTCTCGGCGAATACGGCAGCTTGGAAGAGGATAGTGCAGTCGTCGAGATAGAGCTCGCTTAGGGTTGAGCTGTGTGAGAGGATCCAGCTCAGTTGTGAGTCGTGTGCGAAGACGTGGTTTCCCAGTGCGAGGGATCTAAGTTTGGGGAAGTGCAGATCGGCCAGGTCACATTTAGGAAAGAAGCCGGTGTACATTGTTGAGTAGAGAGTTAGGTGTTGGAGGTTTGACAAAGCGGGTTTCAGCCAGATGGAAGGGAGGGCGGGCCAGAATTTCTGGGGAGCTTCTCTCTGTTTTAGATCATTAGTCGAAGACTATACCGCGAAGGCGGATTTTAGGGTTGTTTCTGGGAGCATACGTGGTAATCAGAGCTCCCCTGCATGCCTTGATTGACATTGATCACGTTAAGTCGGAGAGACTCGAGTCTCGATAAAACCGTGTTCCGATCTGCGACAACCTTGGGTTCTTCATCGTGAACATTCCACAGATCACGCAACCCGAGCTCTTTTAGCTGAGGCATGGCAGCGAAAGTACTCAGTGCTTCCTGCATAACAGCCTGCCGAAAGTCTTCTCCCTGCGGGTGCTCGCCCCAAGAATCGTCTTCAGGGCACTCAGGATGGAAGCGCAGGACTACACTCTGTAGACGAGGCAGTCGACTCAGTAGCCCAAGTAGAACCCCCAAAGATTCACTTGTCTCATCTTTACCCATCCACAGTTGTGGCTGAGCATTGTCAGTCTTTCTTTGCCCTTTCAGAGGGAATCGATACTGACTTCGTTGGGATCATAGGTATTCACATATATCTTAGTAACGAGAGCAGCAATGTCTGGTCGTTTTACGATCTTTTCCAGGTCATAGCCGTAGTAATCCTGTGTGAGTTGAATGACCAGGGTTTCGAAAACATTGTGTTGCCCGATCTCACCAAGGAGGCGATTCACGAGGCGCAGCGACCTGCATGTTTCTTGGTCTGCTTGGGCGAAGATGTTCTGCAGAATCTCAGCAGGGAGAGAGAGCAGTTCCGGCATTTCTGACATCCGAAACGACGATATGAGCCTGGCACGATGCTGAATTTATAACAGTTGTTGAAATAGGCAGCGGGGCGGCTTGGCGAGTTCTGCCTGGGTGGCCTGGGTACACGCCAGGTAAGTAGGCACTGCAGGGCTCAGATTTAGTATGAGCCACTAGTCTGATTAGGGCTAAAGACTTGAACGCTAATAGAAACATTAGAGCTAATTACAGAGGCTAAGCGTCGGCCTCTTAGCTATAAAGAGCCAAGACAAGAAAGCAGAAACGGTTCCAGCAGCTTTCCACTGTATGCAGTCCGTTGTTGATGGTGTGCTTCTTGTCTGTTTTAGCCAGTGCCAAAGCACAAGATTTATTTTCGAATAGGATTTCTTTGGGCCCATTCCATTGCTGGGTAGATAAATTTCATTCGACAAACACCAAGAGACTTCATAACTGTTGTGGGATACGCGTTATATTCAAAGACAGGAAACTGTATCACTATACGAGCGTAGTCTATTAAGGATGATATTTGTGGGCTCTTGAGGTGGTTACTAGCGTCATATGGTCATGTGATTAATATCTGAAGCGAAAATTGTATTTGAAGGTCTTTTTCTCCTAACTACGATTTCTATAGGCAATTTATAACATTTCGAGAGCTTCAGATCTTGGTATCTGAAGGCACCTCATCCTATATGGATAGTTGTAATCCGTTTATGGCGGTGTAATCGTATCAAATGATCGAGCAAGAAAGCTGCCGGATATTGATTAATAAGGAGGAGCGTTCGCCGGCTGATAATATGGAAATGTCATATGACGCTCATTGTGTACACCATGACAGGTGTACAGGATGAATCAGGATAAACCAAGATGAACCCCTGCGACAACCAGTATATTAGTCAGAACTTAGCTCTCCAAGGAGGGTTAGCCCTTTTTGGCTGAGTGGGAAGTTTGATACCCTGGTGTTAAGGGACGTATTTAGATGGATCTTCCTATCTAGACGTGCCGTACGTACAAGAAGGAATCGCTAAAGAAGAAATGAGAAAGAAGGATTGTTGTTGCAAGGAAGTCTTGTAGGTGGCTCACCGCCTTCAGGACAGCGCAGGCCTTGGCCGAGTCACTAAGGTCTAAGGTCCTTGTATAGGCAAAGGACCCATAACAGTACCCCCCCCTCCCTCTATGTAGGAAGTACAGGTCACAGGGTAGGTCATGTTGCTTTAGCCTTTATATATGCATCTCTGTTTAGTGAGCCGTCCTGAAGTCTATATTGTTTCGTACGATCCAGCCACTCATCCAGAGCTTGTACTTCCTCCAAAGCTGTGGCAGCTTCCCAGGTTGGCTGAGCATAGCCTGACCATTTCACTAGGTATTCCAGCCGGTGACCTCTCCCGTATCTCCTGCGACGTTCGTCCAGGATTTTCTCTACCATGTATTCTTCCTCACCGTTCACCATGATGCTAGGGGGCTGGCTATCATCATTCTTCTGGGAAGGAAGTGGATCTGATGAAGCCAGCCGAAGCAGGTCCACATGGAAGACTGGATGGATCCCTGGGGGCGTATTCAGCCGTACAGCATGACTGCCCACCAGGCCTATAACCTCATACTTGGCGTTCTTCCAGTCAAGTTTCTTACTGGGTCGGTCCGTACGGATGTTCTTCAGACTTAGCCAGACCTTATCTCCCACTTGGTAGTTTGTGGCCGGGCTCCTGTGTTTATTAGCCTGATTCTCTGTATTCTGTTGGGAATAGGCCATGGAGGCTTGAGCCCAGTCTAGGGCTTCCTTAACTTTCCGTACGATGGCTTCCCCTTTCTGGATAGGACTCTTGGTTGGTTCTTCAGCTAGATGCTCTACCTCCTCGGTAGGGGTAAATGGGCTGAGGGTTGTAGCCATGGCTTAGATAGAAGGGGCTGACCCCTGTTGCTGTTGATGTACGGCCATTAATTGCCAGCTCTGCAAGTGGAAGTAGCCTGTTCCAGTCCTTCTGGTCATAGCAGGTATACATGCGGAGGTAGGTTTCCACTGTGCTGTTCATTCTCTCTGTTGATCCATCAGTCTGAGGATGATAGGCTGTAGATAGCCGGCGGTTGATCCCTGTCAGGGTACATATGCGGGCCCATGTATCACTTGTAAACTGGCTTCCCCTGTCCGAGGTGATAGCCTTCGGGATCCCGTGTTTGCTTATAAGTACTCGTACGAGTGCCCAGGCCACACTCTCAGAGTCAGTTTCTGACATTCCTTCTAGTATCACACCTTTGGTTAATCGGTCTGTGATAACCATGATGTTTGTACAACCTTCGCTCTCTGGTAGGTCTGTAATGAAATCCATTGAAACCTCCTGCCAGGGACGATCAGGCACAGGGAGGGGCTTTAATAGCCCCCTTCTCTGGTCTCTCCAAGACTTGGTCCTCCCACATATATCACAGTTCCGGACGAATCTTCTGATATCCCGGGACATGTTAGGCCAGAAGTATTCACGGCTAACCAGCAAATATGTTTGCTCTCGGCCAGGATGTCCTGTCAATATAGAGTCATGTGCAGCCTGAATTATACTCGTACGGAGCTGTTCACTATCAGGCACCCACCTCCTCCCACGGAAGAGGATATGGTCTTGGGCGTCCAGCTGGCATTCTGAGATTCCGACTTTCAATTGTAGGTGTGGAGGAAATCTCCTTGCTCCATCTTTCAGGCACAGTACTGCTTCACTATATCTTTCATCCTGTTTGAGTGCCTCCTTCCACATATCACTTTTTTCGTACGGCTCCCATGGTTGCTCTTCGCCGGTCGGAGGGTGGCAACTACCGTCTTCCCCCAGTGTTTTTCTGTAAAAAGTTGCATCGTACGAGACTTGACCCTGTCATCTTCATCATCAGGCATGTCTTGGTCTCTCCGTGAAAGTGCATCAGCTCTCTGATTGGCTGACCCTTTCCTATATACTAGCTTGAAGTTGAACCGGCTGAGAAATAAGGACCATCGTACGTGTCGTTCTGTCAGCTTCCTTGGGGAGAAGAAGTACTCCAGGTTTTTGTGGTCTGTAATAACTTGGAATTCTCCACATGAGCGCAGTTCAGCATCCCAGGCTTCAAGACATCGTACAATTGCGAGTAGCTCCTTGTCATAGATCTCATAGTTGCATTCAGCTGGAGAATTCCTTTTAGAGAAGTAGGCACATGGGTGCAATTCCCCTTTTTCATTATATTGAGAGAGAACTCCTCCTGTATTATAACCTGAGGAGTCGGTCTCTACTACCGTACGGTAGGAAGGGTTGAAGGTTGCTAGGACAGGTCCAGTAATAAACTTTTCCTTAAGCAGATCAAAGCTATCCTGGCACTCCTTAGTCCACAAGAAGGGTGTCCCTTTCTTTGTCAAGTTGTTCAGTGGGCGTACGATCCCTGAGAAGTTAGGGATGAACCTTCGGTAGAAGTTGGCAAAGCCCAGGAATCCTCGGACGCCCTTTATAGTAGTAGGGGTTTCCCATTCCTTTATTGCTTTCACCTTCTCCGGGTCCATTTTGATTCCCTTCCCTGCCTGTATTATAAAGCCCAAGTACTTTGTCTCCTTGCACTCAAATTCGCACTTCTTAATATCCAAATATAGGCCTGCTTCTTCCAGTTTCTTCAAGACCATTCGTACGTGCTTCCGGTGCTGGCGGAGGTCCCCATTGGTATAGACAAGCACATCGTCGATATAGGCTGAGCAGAATTCATCTAGATATTCCCGGAGCTCCAGTTGATGTATTTTTGGAAGGTGCTCGGTGCATTAGCCAACCCAAAAGGGGTGACTAGCCATTCAAAGAGCCCGTATCTCGTACGGAAGGCAGTCATCCATTCCTGGCCTTTGGCTATGCGGATCTTATGGAAGGCAGCAGACACATCCAGCTTAGTAAACCATCTGGCTTGTCCAATTTGGTTCAGTGTCTCATGGATCAGGGGCAATGGATAGCGGTCCTTCTTGGTAATGGCATTTAGAGCACGGTAGTCGACGCAGAACCGCAGTCCTCCTCCTGGTTTTCGTACAAAGAGTACTGGGGCTGCAGCTGGGGAATGGCTCACGCGGATAAAGCCTTTCTGTAATAGTTCAGAGAGTGTTTTCCGGAGGCCCCAACGGGTTCCTGGGTCATGTTGTAAAGGGGGCCCCAGCCTACTAGAGGATCCTTCCCACTCTCCTCCTGTACGAGCTCGATTTTGTGATCAATCCCATCTCCCCGGTGCGGTGGTAGTTCTTCTGCTTTGTCTTGTTCGAAGAGCCTTAGGTATTTCCAGTATTGCCTTGGTAGCTTTGTACGGGGGTCAATATGTCTCTTTGGGGCCAGTGCCTTCTGTATATCTGCCAATGAGACCGCAAATATCTCAATATCTTGGCCACGGCACCTTTTCCTTTGTATAAATCCTCCCATGGTTGCGGCGGATATCTGTGCTATGTTCAGCTTTGGTAAGGGCCTCTTTGTAGTACTCCATAGACGGACTCCAGTAGTACAGAGGTACAGCCTGCCCCTCTTAGCCTCTAACCTTCCATCATGTTGCTCCAGCCAGGGGAGTCCCAAGATCAAGTCATAGCCCAGGTTATCGGGTATCACATAGAAGTAGGCTCCTTTTTCTGTATGCGCCCCGATGTCTAGCTGAACCCGTACAATCTTATTAATCTCCTCTATATTCCCGGTCACTCCCTTGAAAGGTTTCGGGTGGATAGGTATGGTGGGTATTTGATGTATCTTGACAAACTTGTCACTGATTACCCCATAGGTCAGGCAGCCTGTATCTATCATTGTACGAGCATTATAGGTATGGTTGACTAGTGCCTCCACCAAGAATGGGGGGGTATTCATGCGCGAGCTGTTGAAATCTTGCCAATCAAGTAGTATTTCTCTAGCTGTATAACCCCTCTGTACGCGACTTTGCACAGAGGTTATTCGTTTTCCGACTCGCTCTCGCTGTAGTCATCCATTTGGTCTTGTTCTTCCTGAACTGTGGCCACCTGCCTAGGGCGCCTGGTAGGTTTTGTAGGGCACTCTTGTATAAAGTGGTCAGGATCACCGCAGCGTAGGCATTTGCCCTCAGACAACCTCTTTTGCTTCTCCTCTGCAGGCGCCTGACTAGCTTTTCTTGGGGTCCTGGTCCCTTTCGTACGGAGGGCCGCGACTTCCTTTTGTAGGGCTGCAATTTGAGCATGGGTGGCTTCCCAGTCCATTTGATCAGGGGTCCCGGTCCGGTCAGAGCCTCCTGCTGGTCTTGTACGAGCGACATGCGTGGGGACAGCAGCGCGAGATCCTTTTCGTGTAAGCCTGGCCACTCTCTGGAGGTTGTGGTTGATTTCGCGCAGTTGATTACAGTAGTTGTCGTACGAATCCTCCTGCCTAATACCAACCATGGCTTTTAGCAACTCAACATTAATTGCCGTGTCCAACAAGGCCTTCTTCTGGTTATCATCCCAATTAATCCCTCCAGCATTAAGAAGTTCTTCGTCAAATTCATTCAAGTAACTCTTCAAAGTCACGGTTTCCCTTGCTTCATTGTATTCACTCGTACAAGAGCCTTTCTCTGTCGGTCAGGGTCACCAAAGGCCTTGTCTAGTACCGCGGAGAATTCTGCCCATAGCACGGGAGTCTCAGATTTCTGGCGAGCCAAGAGCCATGGTAGTACACGCTGGCTGGCTTTTCCTCTCAGGCGGCTGTAGGCATAGTAAACTTGTTCCTCCTCTGTAGGGTAGCAGGCGGCGTCGATTGCAAACTTCGTACGAAGGTTCATCTGGAAAGGAGGGTAGTCCTTAGGGTCTTCTCCAGTAAAGGGTTCGACATCCGGGTGACGAGGACGGGGATAGCTTCGTTCGTAGGGGGTGGGCGTTGCGGATGTAACTGTAGTGGTAACTGGTGGATGGTTTCTCAGTTGCGAGTTCCGTACGGCCTGTAGTTCCGCCCGTAAGCTGTTATTCTCTTCTTGGAGCTGTTGTTTCTGAGTCCGCATCTCTGTACGGAGCTCCTGGAGCTGCTGTAGCAACAATGCGACGCTTTCTTCTTCCATTGTCATAGTAAAAGGTCTCCTCATACTATTATTGAGATTGGTCAGCGATTCCTAATGTTAAGGGACGTATTTAGATGGATCTTCCTATCTAGACGTGCCGTACGTACAAGAAGGAATCGCTAAAGAAGAAATGAGAAAGAAGGATTGTTGTTGCAAGGAAGTCTTGTAGGTGGCTCACCGCCTTCAGGACAGCGCAGGCCTTGGCCGAGTCACTAAGGTCTAAGGTCCTTGTATAGGCAAAGGACCCATAACACCTGGCTGGCTTTTCCCACGTGATATAGTGGTTATGTGGGAAGAGATCGATGCTTCTCGTGTTCTCGTGGTTGCAGCTCGCTTAGACCCGTTTTTAGGTCGCGCGACCCAAGGTGCCGGAATGGCCTGCTTATCTAAACAACTAGCTTACTAAATAATGACTAATTGAGGTCGAAACCCCAGGGGCAGGCGGTACTGAAGGGCAGTTATGCCCCGACAGGAGGCCGCAGCTCACGTGGGCCACGTGATCCGCCGAGTGACGTTAAATAATGTGGATTATTGGGGTGGTTATGTAATCAATATCCGTAGTGAACGATTTCATTGAAGGTCTTGATCTCCTAACTACGATCTGTATAGGCAATTTATACCTTTTCCAAGACTTCAAAAAGAAGATTTTCGCTTATGCAGGAGATATCCTTGCCATACAGACAGTATGAGGCATCAAACAGATATCCCTGCATACAAACGGTGTAAAGCATCAAACAGACAGGCAAACAAACGAGGTGCTGAACATTGATTAGTAAGGAGGAACCTCCTCCGGTTGACAAATAATAAAACGAAACGACAGAATGGTTAACACTGGCAGTTGCCTGTGTTGTTGCAACCTGTAATTGACTATCTTGCCTTCTTCCATTGCCCTTCCTTTTCATCCTCATCTCTGCGGGCCCCGATCGCTTGCCTCTCGGTACTTTAACTATCTGAATTAAAACCTATTTGAGTCTAAACTACCGTCTGGTCATTGCTATCCAGAACATCCTACGGCATAACACAATGGCGTCAACAGACAAACCCCAGATTCTCCTTCTCTGCCTCTCATACCGCGAATTTCTCGACGAGGTCTACTCCCCACTATTTAACAGCCTGGTTGAAGTAGCGCACATCAAGCGCGCAAAGACTGCGTCTGCCGCAATCAGCGCCCTCGCCTCGACCACCTTCAAAGCAGTCATCATTGCCGACGAAGGCCTTACTAAACGCAATACCGCAAACCAGGAAGTCCTTGGCAGAGTCAAATATTACATTGAAAATGGCGGTCTCGCTATCGTCGGCCTGCATTTCCCCAATTTCACGACCATGGACAGGTTCAAAGCGTTCTTCCAAGCATTCGGCCTTCCCTGGAAAGATGGCGACTATCACCGCACTACCTTCCAGCTCAATCCGTCTGCTACCTTGCCCGAGAGTACCGAACCCGCGTCGTTGCCTGGACCGTATAGCATGAAGGCACTCCATGTTACAAATGCCAGGCCCCTAGAGAAGATCTTTGTCCCTATTGAGGGCGCAGTGACACAGAGTCATGTTTTTGCGCCGGGGTATGTTGATCAGACACAGGCCGCTGTTGTGGGGGCGAAACTTGGCTCGGGACATCTCGTGTATTGTGGAGATGTTAATGGGGAGGATGGATCGAACCAGCTAATGTTGGCGCTTTGCGGGTTTTAGGTTGGTATGGTGTTCATGAGGTTCACGCTATGAACACTGATATGCTATGGAAGAAACAAGTAAAGAAGAAAGGCCTGACAGCGAGTTAAACGTTCCACCATTCTGTCCAGGGAGCAAGAAATCTCAGGCGGGTGTATCCTAGATGTGGCATAGCAAAAGAAAGGAGCTGCCCTTTGTGTTCTTCATAAAGCCCTCGCCTCAAACTTCTCCCGGTGAGTGAAGTAGCCGACAACTATGGTCAGCCTAGTAAGCGGAAAGGCTACACGTATTCCTTGCCTGCCTGCTGTCGTATTGACAGCTTCGGGCTTCAGTCTTAGATGATGAAATAAGACATGTCGCTTTGCTTATGAACATAGCTGCCGGTCACGGTGCTTAAATTATCCGCTGGATTGCTGGATACGTCGTTACTACGCACTATAGTGAGGGGTCGGTCTCACCTGCAGCCTCTTCACCAGCCGGGTCTTATGGGCGGCTTGAACTTATCTGCGACTACGATCGTCCTGAGGGACTATGTCAGAACAGTCATTGGTGTCTCCATCAACTGTATCCCACACCTACCTCTTAGTGAGCTAAAATGGCTACCGACATCGAACGCGTTAGCCCGGCGCTTTCTGTAACACCCCATGTTCTTCAGCGCTCTCGATGCATACTCAATGGGGCAACACGTCGGACACCGGGGCAGCAACGTATTTTCCGGAACTACAATATCATGATGCTCGGACTTTCAGAATGGATCCATGCTGGACAATGCCTACTGCGATCTCGTCAATGTCCTCATGACACGCTGTTGGCGAGTGCCTAACACGGGAGGAGCTTGTAAATTGATATATATTTAGTTTGCATATAAGTACATAAACACCATCAGGTATATGAATCATAGTTCGTCATACGCATAAACAAGTGCCAGATCCTAGTTCTAGAACATCAAACTCAGCAACTACTGAAGACGAAACTAGGCACCGACCCAAATGCTCCAATATGCTCCTCGTTCCAGGCTTCGAAGTCCAGGTCGGGCATAAAACTGTCTTCTACCAGGCCGCCATCAGCATCGGTGTCGGTTGCTCCGGCACCTAGATTCTCTGGGTTTCCGAAAGGCAAGTGCACATCAAAGTCCGGCGAAAAGAGTTCCTCACTAGGTGTGTTTTCTGAAGGTGTCCCAGTGGTTACAGCCGTGGACGAGCCGAGCGGGGGGCAGTTTGACAGAGAGCTGTTAGACCGGATGCTTGGATTATGACTGCCTGGAGAAAGCATGGAGCCGTCTGAAGCGATGCATTGAGAATAAATAGAGCCCCCAAGAAGTGATGCTTCAGCCATTTGCGTGGGGATCATCATGTTTGGACCATGGCCTGACGGCATTTCACACTTCTGTAGCAACCGGGTCGTATTTTCTTCACACGTAGAAAGCCGTTCCTCAATGCGCTGAATGCGGTATACAAGAGTTTTCAGTGCCTCAGTAATAGGAATACGAGAATTAGACGACTGCTGGTCGCTGCTGTTGCTGGGTGTGGGGGCCTGGGTCGAGCTGGTGTCGGCAGGGGTCAGGTCTGCCGTGGCCGCAGTTGAGGAAGCTGGACTTGGGCGTGCGCTATTGTCCACTTGGACGGGCAGAGACTCGGGGATGTTTAGGCGAGGTAGTTGAGGCCGTAGAGGCGGCGGCACCGGTGAAATATCTATCTCAAAATCAGTCAGGAATCAACAACGGGCAGGCAGGTCCAATACAGATGTCATCTGGAACAGGGTCATGCGGGAATCTGAATCTCCACAGCATTTCCCACCCTTGTTCTTGACTATAACTCGGCCTCACGATACAATGCTCTGCGTGGATGTTGTAAACAGAGACATTGTCATAGTGGCGCAGGCACTTCGCGCAGACATATTCTTGGTGGCTACGCTCTAGGTGGCGGCTAAATGGTCAGTGACAATGTGAAAGACTGAAGGGTGGCAGATACCTGCCTGAGCTCAGACACATATTTGAAGCCCGGACCCATGCAGGTCCGGTATCTAACAGTGTGTACGCTGCTGTAGGTGATAGGGTCGTTTTGTGATAGACGCACGCAAATTTGCGTCTGGACCTTGTCCGTTCAGGCGAGGATAATCGCTGGCGCTTCCTATTTTCATTGCCGTCACTGCGTCCAGGGTGCTTTTGCTCATCATTCGATCCGCGACCTCGAGGCAGCTCCGATCCTCCCTCGGTATCGTCGGCCTTGTCAGGCCTGAATACATTCTCACCAGACTGGTGCGAAGGTGGAGGCGCATCGTTGTATGATATTATCGCGGGGCTACGAGAAGGGCCAAGTGCCGTAAAGGATACCAAAGCCTCTTTCTTTGCGATTGGATCTTCCGCAGGTTGAGGATGTAGGGGTAGTGTCGATGATAATACAGACGCGGTGGCAAGCGCCGCTAAAGACGGACGAGGAGCTTGCGGCGTGTCTGTACCTTCAGGGCGGGACTGCTCCATCTGCCTCTCAGTAGATTCCGCTTCAGTTGATAGCTCCAGCGGATAGGGAACCGAATTCCGCGGCGCCCGCCAGGGAGCAGTCGTAATCGCAAGAGAAGGATCAACTGCGGTGAGTTGCCACTTCACCCCCTTATTCCTAACCCTACCCTGGCGGCATTCGATCACCGGTTGGAACACGGGGTTCGAGGAAAGTTCGCGCGCGACACATTCCTGCCAGCCGAATTTCTTATGGGCGCGGTACCAATGATCCGCTCGCATGATCTCCTTGCATATCTGGCGAGCAGACAGCGCCTTTGACGGGCTGTTCCGCAGAGCCGCCTCGATTAAGACCGCAAAGTTGGCGGACAAATGCGAGCTGAGCTCTGCAATGGCGAGCTCGGGGTTATCGCGAAGGGCTGCTGGGAAGGCTTCATGGCTCGTTGTCCGCGTGGTAAGAGTGGCTTTCCAGCTGTGAAAGACGGCGCGGAAGGCGTCTTTTCTGCTCTTTCTAGGGCTCGCGGACTCGACGTAGACCACACGAGGACGAGTATCTAGAGAGATACCGGTATATTGTCGCCGGCGTGGGCCAACGAGTGTGGACCCAGTGAGGTTTGATTTGCTCGAACGTGGTAAAGACCTGCGGCCGGGGTAGCTAGTGGACTGTGGTGCCGCTGTTTCTTCTATCGTATCCAGCCACTTCCCCACAAACGATATCGGTCGATGTCTTGAGGGGCTGGTAGCGCTCATGGCTGTGGCAAGGAACCCAAGAGAATAAAAAGGAGCACGTTGTGGCAGTTTGGGAAAGGTCGGAGAGTCCCCTTTTTGGTCACTCATGCCAGGCACCATCCGCTTCTGCCTTGCTTACTTTTTCTCTTGTCTCTTGACGCTTGACAAGATTCTGCAAGCGAGACTTGGCAGCCGCTCATTGCATTTGGCAACTGGCAAGGCTGGCAAGAGTCTTGACAGACGGCAACCAAGGGTACTCTGCGCAACGAAGAGCACTCGACAGTTGACAAGACTTTTCAGTCTATATCAGCCTGCACTCGACCCGTACCATGGGTTTGCTAGCCTCGTTCAACTTTGCAATCTCGAATACCAGCACCTGTCATAGACACCGCCATGGCCTACCACGAACCGTTAGATGCCGCCCCAACCAGCGGCCATCTACCTATAGAGGTCCCGAACTCTGTCGCTCCTTGCAACTCCTCCATAACTCCCAACAATACCCTGTTTGAACAGGAACCTGACAGAGATGACGAAATTCAACGCTATCTCCAAGCCACGGGCGAAACAATTTACCAATCGTGGCGGCCTTCGCTCACAGCCTCGCCATATCTAGTCCAATCAAACGTCCAATATCATTATCCAAGCAGCCAATCCCAGAACCCTGGGTTCCCTGGCTCTACGTCATCGTTCATGCAGCGCAACGTGACACAGGCGGACTACCATTATTCGATGAACACGCACGCCCCTTCAACTGCGATGTCTGACCTCTCACTTGCTAGAGAAACTACACCAACCGGAATTTTGCAATGCAGATGGGAAGGATGCACATATACAAGGGATTTCGGCCGTGAGTCCGAGCTGCTGCGCCACATCCGACTCATCCATATCAGGCCTCGCCGGTACCCCTGCCCTGTCAGCCCGAGGTGCAGGGCATTCAATAGGAAGGATAACCTGCTTGAGCATCTGCGGAGGATTCATGGTGTTCAGGAGTAGAGCTATTTGTCGTCAGTGTTATTTCACTTTACTCTGGTATTGCTGATATGGACATTCGTTGGGATTTGCACAGAAAGCGCTCGAACTTTTGCTTCTCTTATCGCTAAGAACACTAGAGTGACTCAATAAACCTCCGTCGATATATCCAATCCAGTTCACTTGGAGCCTAGAGTCTCCTCCAACAAAGTGGGCGCCATGCACCCACTGAAGTACTTTGATCATAAGCCCGTGCCAAGCCTGCCAATAGGCGTCTTTGATGGGGCGTAGACGGTAGCGATTCGGATGGTATCTTCCACTGCGGCCCAGTGCATGCCCGCCAGTCTTGGTTAACCGGATTTGCGTGAAAGGAGCGGAGAAAACGAAAGGTTAGAAGAAGGTTGAGGGAAGCCAAAAGAGGCTGAGGCAGCCCATACTTGAACAAGCTTGAAGCAGGCTAGAGTACAGATGAATTGCCTTCAGTACTGGTCCCTCAACAGGCGAGTCACATCCTCACTCGTATACTATAGATCATATCTGCTTTAGAATATTTCAGAACAAACCCTCAAGTCTGAAGACAGAAATGCCTATACGCTATTTACTCTTATATTTGAAGAGATTATTTGTGGGAGTCTTTACGAAGCGAAGCCTAACTTATCAGGTATACAGTCAGGATTGGCAGAAGATGAATCCTCCTATACACCGGTGTACACGATAAGACTGGACAACAGCGCGACGCTCATTTCAAGCACCGCTCCAGGAGTGAGCTCTGTAGTCATAGTGGATCATGATTACGGCTTATCCTATGCGCAGTGCTAAGATGATCATAGCAAATAGATGTCTAAATGGGGTTTACCAGTGCATGTGATATTGACTGGGGATCACAGCATGCAGAGCCGTGACACTCTCTCTAACAGAGAGGTATACCTACAGGCTACTACCTATACCTTTACAATAAATTGAAGGCATCTGTTTTTCAAGTGTACCAAAACTTTGTTTGTTGGGGCTAGTAGGGCTTAAGTAGTAGAAACTGGAGCTTGCTGCTGCAGTGCAAACATTGCAAAGTATAATTAAAGCAGAGATAATATAAGGGATAAATCTAGATTACTGGTTTTGCATTTCTTTATTATTGTTTCTATCTTTATTTTTGTCTGAATTGCGTCCTCAAAGCGGGCTCAAGGCCGGAGTCCATAGCCGGCTTAGATCTACTGGGGTAGCTTTAACTCCTATTATTATTGACTTCATTATTGAGAAAACAAGCACATACGACCATAGGGTGTGGAAAACAGGGCTTCCCGTCCGCTCAGCCGTACTTAAGCCACACGCCGGTAGGTTAGTAGTATGGTGGGTGACCACATGCGAATCCCTACTGTTGTATGTTTTTTGCAGTGATTTTTATCATACTTCCGGTCGCAGTGGAGTTTTCAGTCTTTTGATTTTCGTACCGGCCAAGTTAAGATGTTTGCGCAGTTACCAGTGTAACGGGCGTAGGCAGTATTATTTTCAACTGGCTGTCCTGTATAAACGAGTATCACAAGCTTAGAGAAAGAAAAAGAAACAAGAGATAAAAGCGCAGATATCTCCCTCCTCCCTTTATCAACCTTTTCTGATCATACGTCAGGACTTCTGAGTTCCCGGACCTGTATACCGCCGGACCTACATGCCGACGGATCTCTTTTCCTAAGCTACGAGGCTGCAATTCCGAGGCTGTATACTGATGTTGCAGAAACCTTATCTAGAACTAGGTTGAGGGCATGGCCGACAACCAAGCTCCAGGCCATAGCCTGTGACAACCAGCCGCATTGTAGCCGCCACACCTAGCTGTTCCCTTCCCAGTTGTTGTGGAATATGCTCAAAGGGGAAAGGGCAGGAGGAAACTGTATCGACTACACCAACGTAGCCTACTAAGGATCGGATGCCATATGACGATTGTCCATCTATCTCGTTGACGATTACCTCTTCTTACTCTTCTGTTTTCCCGCTATATATACATGCAGAGGGAGAGAACCTTCTATAACCAGGCGACGTCCGGTCATTCCACCGGAGGTCAGGTGGCCTCATATTTCCGTATCACCAGTCAAGCATGTTATTGAGGACTTTGACAGGGTGGAGGTCTCCCGCCCAAAGTTCAGGTCAGAAACCAGCTGGGTTTGACGGCTAAATGCCACCTGACGCAGTCTGCCTCAGGCAACAAGGCGGCTGAAGCTTGGCCGAGCCCTAAATACCGCATGTAGATTCAGGTACCCATTAGAACCCGCGAAAAGCCCATTTGTACCCGTCCTCGTATAATTTTGGTGCCAAGATGCATGAAATTTGCTTTGTTACTCCAGTAAAATACAGTATTTCCCTACAGTATTTGTTTACTGTCACGGGGTCAGCCTAGGATGAGATTCTGCCGCTGCTGACCACACAGTTGGCTGAGTTTTCTCGAGCCCCGGCTCTGATCCAAACCAGAACCTTGAGCTATGTTTTGTCTTATCTATGTACCTGTTTAGGAACAGATCTCACAGGGTTGGGGGGGTGTTTATACACTTACTGCAGATTATCTTTTCTTGGATTATCCTTGCTTTATGGGGTATCGGTATGGGATTTTATTTATCCTACAAAGCTCTCGGCTTAGTCGATGTAATCAGCTTTACGAGGCGGCACCCTAGCATGGTGTGCGACCTAGTACTGGTAGTTTTATAAGATGTTGGAACTCAAATCTGGGAGTATGAAGAGATAACCACTAACTATCTAACCATCTAACCTCTTCCAAAACTGAACCCCTTCAGAGTTCCTACATTCTGCCCCAGCTGCAAACCAGAATTATGAGAACCCGAAAACGTCGCATTCGACACATTGGCGGCCCCCTTATCCTCCTCCGGAAGAACAATCTTCGACGCCCACTGGGTAAGAACCCGAACCACCTTCTTGAAATCCTTGTCATCCTCGCCGTCGTACTGGCTCAGCCGTAGCTGGTTGCGCGCCAGGCGCTCAGGAGGAGGAGCATCGGGGCCTCGGGCCAACGCCTCATCAACGATCTTCACATCCTTGCCGGTACTGCCCAGCTTGGTGCCGGCTCCGGCATAGAAGCCTTCCACCTCGAACTCAGCTCCTGCTTGCTTGAGCTCGGCAAACCGCTGGGGAATGCCGCTGAGGCGGTATAACCGGTCTTTCAGGTCCGATTCGCTGGGGATCTCCGCCTGAGCGACTTGGAGATACTTTGTGGCTGCTGCTACCGATCCCGGCTGGAAATGGGGGGTTCCTAGTAGTAATATACCGTGGATGCAGCCAATGAGCTCTCTTTTCCTGGGATGTTCGGCGGCTCGGACTAGGGCCTAGACATGAGAATATCCTACATTAGTGGGATTCCCATGAACAACGAGAATAACGTACATTCTCTAAAACAACGCCACCGAGACAATGTGCAACGAAAATGATTGGTCTTTCCTCCTGTTTGCTTCGTCAACCGGCTGGGTCATGAGGCACTGGTAGAGTAGAGCGGAGCTGGGAAGAAAACCTTCTCTTTCTCAGTTCGATGGTCCATCAGTTCGTTGATCAGGTCGCTGGAAATGTCCGTGATTTCGTCGTCCTCGTCAAAAAAAAGACCGATAGCCGCTTCATACTCAAACGACAGGATACATGCGTCGGAGATTTTACCTGGGAGGAGCTTTTCAGGCCAGAAGACATCCGAGGCGGATGTCCACGGTGCTTGGTCGCCGTGCAAGCCGTGGACAAACACAATACTATGGGGTGATTTGGGTAAGAAGTTGACTTAGAATGGATGGGCTGTGCTAGAGAAAGAGACAGGCGATCTTACTCAACTTTGGCGTTGGCCGGTTCTCTAACCGCTCTGATAGACATTCTGAAGATGGATGCAGTGGGAAGGAAGGCTAGCTAGGAATGTAGCAAGCAAGCAAGCAAGCGAGCAAGCAATTGATATCCTTTGCAACTCTTAAGGGTTATTGACTATTTAATGCAGACGGGGGACGACCTACGACCAAGGTAGAAGCGTGGAAAACTCACAGCCAGATGTAAGATTTACCTTGAGATCTGCTTCCTACTTGTATAATAGTCTACGGGCAAGCCTAGTCTGTATTTTTTCATTACGAAAATTACAAAGAGGGGCTGAAACACCACGCCTAGTCAAACTTCTGCGCTGAGCAATTCACCTGCAAGGTGTGCTGGCTGAAGCCTTGGCCTTTCCCGACTTCTCATGCGCAAGTCCATACAGAACAATCAAAAGGCAAGAAGGGCAGTCACGCTATTGGGCTAAATAAGCTCGTTAAGATCCCCTCTTGTGTAAGTGGGACGAGGTGTCCTTTCCATAAGATCTCGCCTACCTACCGGATTGCGGCTGGCCAGATGTGCGGCCGCCTCATGTTACATCGATTGCCCAGTTAACCGATTATATTGGTATATCCGATATGAAGAGGTCGGTTGCTCCGAGAACTCTTGAGATAGACGGGAATAACTCACTCCCTGACCATTTATTCTCAATGCCCTTTCACCGGCGCCTTGAGAAGACGGACCATCAACAGTATGGACGAGAACTACCTTCCCCCGATTCCCAATTCACTAATCTGGACATTTACGCTAGAGGGCCACGCTAGCCGCACAGCCCGGGCTGAGCGCGCTATACCGGTCCCGAACAGTGACCACGGACTCAGGTACCCTAAGCAATTACCCCGCCCTGAGTGTTGCTGCCTAACGCACACACCGTTGTTGAGCCTACTCTCACAAAAGAGATATCCCATCATATCTTGGAACTGTACTACTAGGAAGTTGAGTTTGCCGTAGTCTCTTAGAATGGGATAATACAATTGTGTGGAGAATGCTATTGTTCTCCGGACTGGGACGGCGTGGGAACGCGGTATTTTTCACTGTTCTGAGACCAAGTAGGGTTGGAGTAAATGCGGCTGAGAACCATGGACTAAGAGCTACGGCTTTTGGCTCTCGATTGGCTGGCCAGTCAGTTGCGGACTCGACATCCGCATCACTCAGCCCAGCTCTGCTTCCCTGTATAGCAGATGAGGCGCTGGACTCTGCTGGCTCATTAAAGATTGGCTTTCCTGGTCCAAGTCTAAACAACATCATTCACATACCTTCCTCACTCAATCCCGCTCCAGCATTCGTCTTTCACGCTTGCTCCAACATGGCTACCCAGGGAAAGCTCGATGCGGCACAGGCGTCCGACATCAGTCAACTCTGGCAACAAGCAGTCAAGAACTATGAGAAAAAGACCAAGAAGTCTCTGCACCTGGCGCAATTCAGCAACATCGACCAAATAATGAAGGGCACGGAAGGCTTGTCAAGCGAGTTTAAGGATTTCCGGCATGACCGATCGAAAACAGACAATGTGCGGACTGCATTGAAGAATAATTTATGGCTGATTCAGAAGGTCGTGAATACAGTCGAGGTGGTTGGGAATGCTGCATCGGTATGTTCTCTTATGTGGAATTCAGCGTGTATGCTGTTGATGCTGATGAGGTTAACAGGCCTTCCCCCCCGCAATGCCAGCCAGCTTGATTTTCACGGCCTTTGGACAGGTCATGCAGGTACGAAACCCCTGTTGTTATCAATAAGGGATTTAGATTCTGATAAAGCCCCAAGTCTTTTGCCGCGGTATCCGCCGACTATGACAAGATCATGGGGTTTTTCGACTTCACGCATCGCTTCTTCGACCGGCTCTCCATGATCGAGGATAAAACTCCCCAGCAAGCGCCGTTCCAGCGATGCGTTGCGCGGGTCTTCTCAGGCATGCTGACCATTTGTTCCATGGCGCAGGAATATGCCGAGAAGAAAAGATTCAGTAAGCAGCTTTCCTTGATCGGCTTTTTTTTTTGTTATAGCGGCGTTAATTAAAATCATCTCATCTAGAAAAGTGGTTTTCCAGTTTGATCGATGGATCGGATGGGGCTCTTTCTAGTGCCATCCAGGAAATGGAGGAGGCCGTGAACGAGCTGACGCAAGCCGTTGGCCTAGCTACGCTACGAACCGTCGAGATCCTAGACGACATCGTCCAAAGCATGAACGGAAACGTCGAGTTCCTCGTAGCGCAGGTCACTGTAATCGATGGACGAATGAAGGACATCAAATCCGACACAGGGACTATCATCGAACAAACCCAGACACTGGAACTGAAACAGGACGCCATGCTCAAGATGCTGAACGAGCAATCTCGGCTTTTCAACGACGCGGTGCAAAGTTTCGAGTATATCCAAATGGGGTCTAATTTCGGGCAGAGCTTCCAAACCAGTTTGCTGAAACTCGACGTCGTAAGGCTCAAGCTGACTCGGTGGGGTCAGTCGGTTGGACTGGCGAATGTGGACGACGGCGTGAAACAGCTTCAGATGACGAATCTCGCTCCCGAAGATCAAGAGCAGGTCCAGGATCTTCTGTCCCAAATTCTGGAGCTCTTTGCGGAAGCTGAAGCGGCGTCGAAGCGATTGCGACGACGCAATCCCAACTTGAAAGTGCTGGACCCCGCCGAAGAGCTAGACGGCGTCTCAGCACCACTGCACCAGAAGATGCAAGATCTCGCTAAGAAGCGGCAGGGAAAGTCCGAGTTGGAGCAGGACCAAGTGACTATTCTGTACGAGGAGAAGAATTTCGCCCGGCTGATCGAGGACATCGGTGAATTGGTGGATGGCTTGGTCGATCTTTTCCCAGGAATTCAGGAAGAGCAGCGCAAGCTGTGTGAAGAGGAGGTGTCCGGGTTGAACGCGAACGAGGGCGCTCTTTCGCTGCTGAAGGAGGTTGCTGCTGGCCAGGACAAGCTGCTGAGTGACACGGTTGTCAAAGTCATTCAATCCACTACCTCCTACACCAACAGTGTGGTATTTTCGGGACCCAACTCGGGCTTTCAGATAGGGAACAACTCCGGCAAGATTAGTGGTGTTCGCTTTGGTGGTTCCTAATTATGTCTGGCATGTGGTAACAGTTCAAGACAAACAACGAATCCATATTACTCTTCATCTACTATCGTGAACCTCAGCAAAAGTAGTGTTCCGGGTGTCCATAAAGAATGAGAGGCAACTGAGAGAATGGCTACAAGCGTGCAGCTCTCGTGAGTCATATTGAGAAGATGGGGAGAAATTGACTGGTAAACTTTCCACAGCTGCTACAACAAGGAACAACATACAACAAGGATTATTAGATACTGATAAAACATAACTGACCTGATACCAACAGGATTTGAAACTTCACCAGTCAACCTCGCTAGTCAACTCCATTTCTCCCCAAGTCCACTGCAGTAACCCGCTACACCGTCATAGCTCAAGTGTTCCCCAGTCTGCTTGTAAGCTCCGTCGATCGATATTAAAGCTTGAGACTTGACCATTGTCGTATCCGACAACCACTCGATCACCGTGCGCATCCCAACGAGTAACATAGAAGTCCGGCGACAGCCGAAGGAAGGGCATTGCCCCATAGCATAACCACTGATCTCGGTGGCACAGGCTCTGCAATGAATCCGAATCCGAATCCGAATCCGACCTCACTGGCCGCTCCCCTTCTCCTTTTGTCGGGGTGCTCTCTAGTGGTATTGGTCCAATGTCTGTTGCAAGGTATTGGTTGCCTGGGCTAAATATCACGTCATACACCTGAGCGGATGGCTTAATCTCCTTCCATGGCCGGGACGATTTGATATGACTACCGACAGCGCGGCCCAGATATTTTGAGGCTTTGAGGGATTTTTCGATGCTCCAGACCCGGATGGTTTTATCAGCAGAGGCTGCCGCGATATGCTGACCGTCTGATGAAAAGGCCACTGAAAAGATCCAGTTTGGATAGCCTGAGCTGCGTGAAAAAGCATCAGTAATGATGCTGTCTGAATGGCATGGTAGTCTCTTCTGGAGGTCTCCTGTTGCAGCATCCCACAGCTTAATGGCTCTATCAGTGGACGTTGATAAAATTAGCTTGGCATCAGGAGAGAAAACCAGCCCCGTGATTTGGGTATTGAAGATCGCTTCTTGGAGTTGGATATCGAAAACCTCTGTTGTCACCAGGGAATCAAATTTGCTTCTGTAGCCCGCCATTGTCTTTAGGAGACTGCCTGTGGCCATATCCCAGAGCTTAATCCTGCCGTTACAATGGCCTGATGCGATGTGCTTGCCGTCAGGTGAGACAGCCACAATTGTGAACACGTCATCGCTCTCAAATGAGTTCTGGACCTTACCTGTGGCAGCATCCCAGATTTTGACTGCCTCGGAGGAGCAGGAGACGATCTGCCTGTTGTCTAGTGAAAAGACCACCTTCTCTACTGTGTCTAGATGCCCTGTTAGGGTTTTCTGGAGATCGCCCGTTGCAGCATCCCAAAGCTTGATAGTCTTGTCAGCAGAGCCTGACGCAATCACCTTGCCGTCTGGTGAAAGGACCATAGTTGTAACATGCTTTGAGTGGCCTACAGCTTCCTGAACGCCACCTATGGTAATATCCCAACGCTTGATTGTCGAATCAGTAGAGCATGTAACAAGCTGCTTGACGTCTGGTGAGAAGGCGATAGACATAATTGCCCCTGGATGGCGCTCTAGCGTCTTCTGAAGAGTGCCCGCAGCATCCCAAATAAAGATTTTGCCATCTTTAAAGCCTGCTGCGATCTGCCTACTGTCGGGTGAAAAGGCCACACTCCCGGCAAAACCGCTTGCCAGTGTCTTGAGCAGGTCCCCTGTTGCAGCATCCCACAACTTGACGGCCTCAATAGAGCCTGACACAATCTGCCTACCATCTGATGAAATGGCCACACTCAAAACCGTTCCTGTGTGACCAACGAACGTCTTTTCAAGGTCACCTGTGGTAGTGTTCCAGAGCCGGACAGTGCAGTCTACAGAGCCTGTTACAAGCTGCCTGCTGTCTGACGAAAAGGCCATAGTTGAGCATTCATGTGAGTGGCCTTTTAGGATCTTCTGGAGGTCCCCTGTAGCAGTATCAAAGAGCATGATACATGTACTATCACGCGACCAACCGAATGCTGCAATCTGTTTGCAATCCGCCGAGAAAGCCCCTGCGTGGAGGCCGTACCCGCCCTGTTCAGGTGGCTGCAAGTAGGTATAATTGACCTTTGATATGCCGAAGTGGTCGGCTATCTCTTGACGGTCACCTGTGGTGGTATCCCAGAGCATAACAGAGCCATCATAATAGCCCGATATAATCAGCTTGCTATCTGGTAAGAACGCCATTGCCTTGACTTGCTCCTGCTGTATTTGATATCGCCTTTTCGGGTGGCTCCCTGATAGTGTCTTCTGGAGGCTACCTGTAGTAGTATCCCAGAGCTTAATCAAACCACTGTCAGAGCCTGATGCTATTTGCTTGCCGTCAGGTGAGAAAGCGACTCTCCAGACAGCCTCTGAATGACCTGTTAGTGTCTGTATCATAGGCGTCCAACTATCCTCCATAGGAGGAGCTCTTCCCAGCCATACAGGAACTTTGTGAAGGTTTTCGCCTTTCACAACACTTGATTCAGGACTGAAAATGATGGCAGAGCTGTAGATTTGCAGTGGCCAGTGTGACAAAGTGTGGTAATGTCGTAATAAAAAGCGCATAGCATCCTGCACGAATGCTAAAGCTTGACAGTCATCCTTTGTCAACTTGATCAGTAAAAGAGCAGGCGTCAGGAGAAAACATCAAGAACCCACTTTCAGTATTTCTTCAAGTGCTCTTAACGCGTCAATGGCCCTTGGTAGCCTGTCCAACAGACTTAGGCATTCTAGCCATTCTAACAACTTTGTGTGGAGAAATACGCTAACTTGGCTCTTGTCGCTGTCGTTGCTTGTGTTCTTTAGATGTGACACCCAGAACATAGCTGCATAGTCCACGCGAGACAGTACGCCATTTGTCGGTCCATTTCCCAAACCTAAAGTGTCTCTCGTGGCATCGGGCCGCGGCAGGTTGACAAGGTTGGGCTTGAGATATTCAGATAAATAGGTCAGACAAGCGAGGGCAATTTCTTCATGTCCAAAGCGTCCATGAGAGTCGAGTATAGACAGCCCAGTCCCTGCGGCCAAGTAGTCTCGCGCTGACTGATGAACAAACTCGATTTTGTCTTCGCGCAACCGGATGAATGAAGCACAGCAATCGACTAATGCTCTAATGGTGTCCTCTTCATCGGTTAGGCCGATCACACTAGCGACTTCCTCCACTTTCAAAGGTCGGTATACCGTCATCATGGCCTTGAGCAGTCGCATACACTTCTGTACTTCAGCCAGTTCGCCTTCATTGAGCTGGTTCAATACCCGATCATAAAGCGGATGCAGACCCGGCGGCAAGCTTTGAACTGTGGACAGAGCGTCATCTCGAGAGACACTCTCGAGCGCCTTGCATACCAAGCTTACCCATAGGAAGGTACCTTCCGATCTTTCAGTAAGCTCAGTCTCTATTTCGCTCTTCAGGGTCGCTCCATATTTGTGCTGGCGACTAAGCTCCTCCACTTTGGAAGTGATATAAGCCTCCACAGCCCCAGATACAGATTGGGAATTGTGTTCCCCATCCAGATTGATTTGCACCTGGTCCTGACCAGCTAATAACACCCGCTCTGCGCCGTCCCATGGTCGGCTTGTCAACATCCACTTGACCTTACCAGGCTGATCCAGTCCCTTTCGCACGATGGATTTGAGAAAATCAACCATGTCGTTATCCTGACATTCATCGAGCGCATCAACAACCATATATACCCTAGAGTACTTGCACCGGGCCAACATTTCGAAAAGAATGTTCCACAACGATTGCCACGAGGTTACATCCTCGCTGAAAGACTCCTGTATAGTGTCCCACCGGCGACGGAGCGATTCTTTCAGCTCTGGTTGCCGATTCGCCAGCTGCAGAATCAACCCCTTGAGAATGGCTTCCAATGTATTGAGCTCGTAGTCGGCATTCTGGCAGAAAGAATAAATCACCACGGTGGAGTCATCCTGCGCACGGGCAAGCTGTTCGATCAGACCGATTGACAACATGGTCTTCCCCTTCCCAGCGCCTCCCTTGATCCAAAGCAGGCCGACGTCATCCCCATTTTCCCAATCTTTGTACTGCGCATCTTCAAGAATCCACTGAATGGATTGGTAAACCAACCTGTCCTTGCTCTCTTTCAGGCGATTCTTCACAGCCAGTGAGTCCGGGCAGCGCAGAGCATGGAGACAAATTCGATCAATGTCTTCGGTGGTGTACGCTAGAAACAGCGTTTAGTCTCCTTAAATCAACTAGAAATCACTTGGAAATTACCCCGCGCCACATGGAATTCTGCTGTGATGGAACCCGAGTTGTTTCCGATTTGGAGGCCATGGTTTGCCGCATTAAAAGCAGTGGACGTGGCCATCATCAAAGCATTCACTATGCAAGATTGTGCTGGGGGGAACCTGCGGCTCAGCCAGCGGAATGAGCGCCTGCCTTCAATTACTAGGTATGTCAGGTGATGTGTTATTTTGCAAAGTACAGTTGTAAAGAAAAAATTTGGAGTTTCCGCTGTTTGGCACTAGTAACGCTAGGTGATTCTGTCTATAACGAATACAATAGCTAAGCACTCGGAGTTGCATCCACAATCACGTCCCCCTCCGCCGTTTCCCAAGGGATACTCCAAATTGGACACGAGCCACAGAAAGTGTCCTGGTGAACACCCGATCATGGAAAGCCATCGTGCGCGATAAGGCGTTGGCCCATATTGAAGCAGCAATGGATAAAGAGGCCGCATATAGGCTACTCGCAAAACTGCGAGCGGCCCTAAAACCATAGCCTTGCTGCTCCTTCCGACCCTCATACGACACCCCTACTAAGCCCCAAGCAACCACTCCACAGCCATGGCAGCACCTAGGAACAAGACTCCGAGGTCGCGCCAGCGGCACACCTCCGCCAGTTCACATTCGCACCCTCCCCCCTCCACTCCAGCACGGACGAGCAAGCCATAAAGCAGGAAATTTAAGGGAGACAGACTCAAGAACAGGCAAGAAGAACGGAAATGTCTTGTGACGGTTCATCTCGAGCAACAGTGTCCGAAATGAAATCACTGGCTACTAAGCCACGTGATATAAGCAGCCGATAGCGATACCCAGCCCCGGAGGTTCTGGCACCTCGATATATCAAGTAATCAAGACACAGCAGACAGTCAATCGCTATATTGCATCCGATCCTTTATAGGCTACGTTCATGTAGTTGATATGTTTCTTCTGTCCTTTCCCCTTTGAGCGTATTCACAACAAAAACACTAAATTGAAGGTTTTGATATTTTGAACTCCCACTCAGCCAAAAGGGCTAACCCTCCTTGAGGAACTAAGTTCTTACAATATACTGGTTGCCATGATATTATAAGTACAGTCTGGCCGCCCCCAGAAGTTTGATGATTATCTATGTTTTTACTGAAGTATGAGGTCTGAGAAGTGGCAAGGAGCTGCCGATACATAGCTCACATTGAAAGTATATATCAGGACAATCTATTAGGGTTTGCGGACTCAAGTGCAATGGTTACATGATCAACAAGCGATTTATCCTGAGTTCGTGTATAAGGTATAAACCCAGATTAACGTACCCAGAAAAGAACCAATACCTCAAGACTCTAATGACCCTTTTTCCCGCGGTAAGGCTTATAGTAGTGGGCATCTTCAAGATGATAGGCTAGCTCAGCCAGTGATGTATGTCCCTGGGTACATGATGGCGGCAATGAAACTTTCTCAACAGACTAACTCCTAAGGTGAGATTCAATATGGCTAAGCCACTCACTCTTATCCGTATATTGTACCATTGTCTCGTCAGAGCCAGGCTTGTATTCCCAGCAAACGTGTTGCAAGTTCTGTAAAGAATCTGATTTGATTGTATGAAGTATGATTGATTATTGTGTTCTCTAAAGCTGTCGTGATATCATTTATTATTCTGCCCCAGCCGACCTCCTGGGTCACGGGCATTGTCCGGGCATCGCCAGGCGTCGTCTTTGGGGTAGGGCAACACTCCTGGACCAGGGCAATTCTGCATGTAATAATAAACTATTCCCTACTAGTAATATTGATATAACTAGTAAAGGGCAGCTGGTACCGCAACAAGCAGATTTCACTATTCTTAGTCTGGCTAATACGGGGCCAGTTATGGAATGGTGAAATGGCTCCTAGAGCATGGCGCGGACATACAGCAGCATTAGAATATGACAGCAACAATCCCGGTTTCTGGGATAATAATCTTGATGTTCGGGACGTTACTGCGTTGCATCTAGGGAGCCGGGCATGGGAATGTGGATGGGATCAGGGCGGTTCTTGACTATGGTCACGAAAACGAGTCAGACCTAATATCCTCTCGTGATAGTATGGGCCGGCTCCTTCTGCACTACGCGGCCGCAGGTTTTGATCCCACATTTGAGCCGTCCCTATCGGAGAACGCTTTGGTCCAGAAGGTAACCAGCACCTTTTAGCTGCTCGTGCCCAACGATGCTGAAGCCACGGTGAAGCTGATCAATTCCCGCGACAAGCAAGGCGCCACACTCTTCACTACGCCGTTCGGACGCACGCCAGTCGTGGGAGCCAGGCCTCAAATCACGCCTATCATGCAATTCAATGGCTCTGTTCCCGCGGAGCAAATGCAGGCATTGTGGATCACAAAAATGCAAACTGTTCTCCACAGGCTTGCTTACTGGTCTCTGAACGGCGAAATTATCGAGTTGGATTTGATCAAGTTACTTCTGGATCAGTGATGCGCTCTTGACACCACAGACGAGGACAGTGAGACTCCACTCCATATCCTGGCGAGGCATCTCTGACAAGCACATGCAGCTAAGACGCTCATGAGAGTGGGGCGAGAGTCGCTATTGTTAACAAGAGAGGAATTGCATGAAGCGATGATGGGGTCAATGAGGCCAAGCGAGAGTTGGGATCGTCAGAGGCAGGAACCGGTTATCCCTAGGGGATTGCATTGAAGTTCAACATGGGGTTGTGCAGGCTCTGTTGAATGCCCATGGCACCCCGATTGTATTAGATCAGCCCAATAGCAAGGGAAAGACGCCACGTCAGCTGAGGGAGGAGACGAGACGGAGGTGGATTGAGATAGAGGCACCAAGAGCCAAAACGGGGGCAATATAGTATAATAAGCCTGTAATATTTTACCAGAACAGTGTAGGGACGAGACTGATTTGCCGGATGCTAGTAGCCAGTCATCAGGCGAGAAGTCTGCTGACCAAACATAGCCCAAATGGCCCTTTGAATAAGCTGAACTCGTGAACTCCTGGATGATAAAGAAAAGGTAAAGGAATTTCAAATTTATGAAACGTCAGCTTGAGCTTGTGGATCACTGACAGAAGCGCGGAATTTATGTCCTGCGTCTGTAGTGCAGCACTATTTCAGACAGTGGTGTATCCGAGACCTTAAAATTCTAGTATGGCACGTCAATATGGTGGCTGTTGTAAGCAAAAGACAAAGGGGGAATATAGGACATACCGTCCTGCGCACTGTCATCTCTCTAAGATCTTCTAGCCTTCAAAATCACCTTGTCCCTTGCATGCAACAACACTCTTGGTCGCCATGAGCGCCTCCAGTTTTGATAGTATTCACTGTCGCTGCCTTATCGTAGTATATAGAATTGCCCACTTTTAGAGCCTTCTCAACCCCAAACGGTCTTGCCGTCAATGCAACCTCTTTAATCTACCTGAAGTTACGTACTACCTTGGGTAAGAAGCTCGGCTACCAATATTTACCGCTGCTCCATTATCAACCTCTTTGACAGAGAACTTGGTCTAACACGTTCACATTCTTCTGTCTCACGCTGTGCTCAGATCTATCCCGAGACCCAGTGTAAACCATGCATTGTGATAATAACTGGCTTCTCACACTGCTAGACCGCAGTAACGTAAACCTGGAATGCGGCATGGAATCAAAGTAGATGTAATGCCTTTTATGCAGCGTCATGATATGCATTCTGTCTGTTCCTAGTATTTCTTCAAAGGCGGCCTTGACGTCTATACCTGTCATAAAGGCCTTATCGCCGGTGCCAGTGAGGACGATGGCAAGCACAGTGGAGCCTTGAGAGGGCTGGTCAAAGAGGTGGCCAATTCGATTCACATCCTACACTTGTTACTATCCATTGTAAATATCTTTATAAGGAGTAAATAGTAAGCGGTGGACATACGCTTCCAGAAAGGTATTCATCTTCTCGGAGCGGTTAATCCCTACATAGACAATATATTCCTGTAGGATTTACACAATAAAGTATATGCAGGAACAGCTGGAGGAAATGCTGTTGTGTTTCAGAGCAAGAGCTGTAGAGTGGAAAATTCAACATACTGGTAGAATTAGACTATCTTGTACTAACATGGTCTGTATTGAGTAGCTACAAGTCACTTGACAAAGCTATTACCTCAGTGAAGATGAAAGTTCTTGGCTATGAGAATGGCCCGTGATTTATAAAGAAAGCTTATTAGAGTTAGTAGAATGTATATGTTTCTCCAAAACGGGGATCTAATCTTCGATCTCATCTTCTCCAATTTGGGGATTCCCCATCTTCCTACGCAGAAATCCCCATAATTATCACCCTATGGATGGAATACAACCAATTAGCTGCCTCGGTTGTCTCAATCCTCCGTATACCCAGATAAATTGTAAGGCTTGTGGTATAGCTAGGTACCTTACCTTTTAGTAATGCGCGACTCAGTTTAGGTGAGCTACCAAGTTAAATACTATGTATTGGTCAGGCAGTGTATTTACTCATTGCCTCGGCTTCTGCATGCTTCTCTAGTATTTAACTACCAGCTTTTCCTAGCAGTTCAGCTCATGCAACTGTGCCAGTCATTACCTTCTGATTGTTGTCATGGAATCTGCTGACAATCTCAAGGCCCATCGCAGGCAAAACTACTGTTACCACCTTGATTATTGAACATAATAGTGAGTTCATCTCAAACTGTATAGGTCAGGTAACTTGAGTCAAGATCATTCCTAGAATTCATAAAGAGACAGGAAGACCGCTGTTACCAAATAACTTAATATACTAATATGCAATGCTCAGGAGTAATAATGACATATTTGATTACATGAACAAATCAGTCTACGGCTTCCTGTATGGATATCTTTTGCTATGAAACTAGGACACCCATAATCTAATACCAAGATCCAGACTTGGCTCCGTAATATACAAC
Source organism: Aspergillus nidulans FGSC A4 (assembly GCF_000011425.1). Classification (NCBI taxonomy): domain Eukaryota; kingdom Fungi; phylum Ascomycota; class Eurotiomycetes; order Eurotiales; family Aspergillaceae; genus Aspergillus; species Aspergillus nidulans. Next base: position 2,543,204 of record NC_066263.1, on the reverse strand, counting down.
TACCTCATTGAGAAATGTGACTTTCATCCATCGACCGCCGAAATATGGAGTCGCTGTGGATGTCTATACTGAGTTCTTGTCAATGGCATACCCAGCGCTTACAGAGCTAGGTCTATGTGTAAACAAACTTGGAAGATATAGCATAATATTCGAAGTTGGCATTTCTGAGCAGGGTGAGGATGAAGTCAAGGCCGTGGCAAGCTGTGTTCATGTCTTTGTCGAGTATTCAACAGGGAGACCACCACAAGAAGATAGGACTACAAAGTTGAGGCAAGCTCTTGAAAAGCTATATGTAGGGTATAACTAGATTAGTTATAGCAAACCTTGCATTTTCCAACTTAGATCATTTCCCAAACTTTTCAGCTACCAATCAAGCAAGAAGTCACAACTCTATAGACCAGATACAGTCAAATTGATTATGCGATAACTGTGCAGAGGCTTTTCTGGTCCAAGGCCATACTATATCAAGATGCTCAGGGCCCACGGGAAAATAGTTGATAAAGGGAAGTCTAATATATACGTCTCTCAACTGACGTGGTAATTGGTAGGCGGGTAAGGTAGTCATGGAAATCTCGGCCAGCTTCTTACAAGCCTGAGTATATTTGCTAGTACTGGATTGCGTGCCGGTTGAACAGTGTAGAAGAGCTGGCATGGTAATGACTATTCACCATATAGACCTATAAAAACGAGCCAGTATTACATCAGTCATAGGAGCCACCACTGCAAATTGTCACAGGCTATGGCCTGGATCTTGGTTGTCGGCCATGCCCTCAACCTGGTTCTAAATAAGGTTTCTGAAACATCAGTGTACAGCTTCGGAAATTGCGGCCTCGAAGCTTAGGAAAGGAGATCCGTCCTCATAACTTTGGAAAAGGGATCCGTCGGCATACAGGTCCGGGAATTCAGAAAGGTTGATAAAGGGAGGAGGAAGATATCTGCGCTTCTATCTTTTGTTTCTTTCTCTAAGCTTGTGATACTCGTTTATACAGGACAGCCAGTTGAAAATAATACTGCCTACGCCCGTTACACAAATGTTATTTCTCATGCAGTAACATTGCTAATATCTATTAGTGGCTGCAGCCTACCTGCTCTATATATGCCTTTCCCCTTTGTTCTGGGGCAGTAGAATAGAGGACAATAAAAATAAGGAAAGGGAAGTAGGTATACTATGTTCTTTCTGTGCACAGAGAGCCTGGAAGGTTTCTTGTAATACACTTGGTAATTTTGTTGGCAAGGAACCGAGGATCAAGCTGAAAGGATGTTGAGCAACTGCTGTTAGAGACAGCCTCGGAGTTCATACTTGAGTATCTGAAGAGCCAATGTCGAAGAAGTTCAAGACCGAGCTTTTAGTAAATCGAGGGTGCTTAGGAAGGGTGTTAAAAAGTCTTGGATTGCAAACAGCCAGCCAGCCAGCCCTGTGACCTGGTTGGCAAAGGCTGAAACTGAACAGATACCAAATTCTCTATCCTAAATCAAGCCCACCGCGATGCGAGCCCTAGCATGTATTACCTTATAAGCATAGTATAAGCAAGAACTTGGATCATGGTTATACAAGACTTTCACTTTGCTAGTCATTTCAACCCAGCTGAAACCAGGTCACTGCCAGGGCCATAAAGGGATTACTCCAGTTAAATCTATATTCCAGAACTTATAAGAATGCTTGCCAAATTCGTGATAAGAGGCCAACCTGGAGTATCATGCTTGCTCTATTCCTACTACAATCCTAGCAAAGCAGAATAACGATCAGCGGAAAACGGCCCTCTACAGCTTGACCTGAAGCTGCAAATTGGCATCAACTCAGCAGCCATAATTAGCAGAAGCATCAGAAATTCTCTATGAATAACGATTTTTAGGGCCGAGGAATGCTATGAGGTATAACGGCAGAGAATGCTCAATAGATGAATTGTATATAGTCCTCAGTTTGGTAAAAAGTACATCAGCCTACCCAGTACTTGCGCTGTTGCGCCTGAAGCTACTTAAAGAGTTGAATAACCTACCTATCTATGCTGTCCGTCATGCAAAGCTAGTTGGTCATATTATACCGAGCTCAGCTAGTACGTGCCCCTCCCCGCGAGAGCTTTGCCATTAGAGTCGTTTATGCAATGCTGGACAATACTGGCGGTGGGGATATTCGTTGCAAAGATGGAGATGCGAGGGCCTTTGAAGCTGGTTCAAAACGTTGTATAATGCGCACCTTCGTAGTTTCATCAGGGTGTGCATCGTGTGTCGCAGTGATCTCGCCCTTCCACCACCCTTCCACAGCGAGCGAGTGGATATATTTCTTGGAGAAGGAATGACATCAACGCTGGGAGACAAAAACAGTTCCAAGTCAAGGGAATCGGTCTGCCGGTGCTAGTTGGCTATTTGTTTGCAGGGCCTCACACTGTGGGAACAAGTGAAACCTTACATGGTATCAGGACCAGAATGCACTCTATAGTGCTTGATACGCAGGATGACCGAGTCTCTATGAAAGACCGCCGGCGCAGGTTTACAGCCGCCTCGGCCTACTTCGGTGCAAAGGCCTGACCCTGTGATTATTTTATAAATTCGACAAGCATTGCGCCATTAAGCGTTGTGATCAGAGGAGCCGTTGGCGAAAAAAGAAGAAAAGCCTGTGGATACGGCAACTCTGCTGAGCTAAAGTGAGCTGCAGAAGGTCTCAATGATCACTGAGTAACCGGTCCAATCAGCCTATTGACCGGAAGTGTCGCGAGTCAGCGACATCCCCACGATATACACTACATGAGATTGAGAGATAAATATACTTCCGGCAGTGACTCCAGCAAGATAAGAGGATCGGAATGCTGGAACAGGCCCAGTAGTGCCTGTAACTTGGCAATTTACCACTTCCTGCATCAGGTTGGCACTAACGCAACTACAGGTGAGCACTGGTATGCTTGAGTTTCATAAGACCGCTTCATCAAAGGACGAGTGTGCCTTACTGGCTTATTTGTAACGGCGATGTCTTGATAAGGGTGCCTTACTTTATGCAGGAAGCATGAGATGCATTATATAAGAGCCAGCCTTGGCACTTAGATGGCTGAAGGAGCATAACGTGATCTGGCAGGACAATCCGGTGCGCTGCGGAAGGGCGATGCCTGAACAGGCAGGAGGATAGCAGCCGCGGCCCAGCTGGAGCTAGAGCTGGGATCCCAGAGCGGCGTTGCGAACCTGGAACATCAACCATATTCCAGAAGCGGAGAATGGGGTCAATAATGATGGAGCTGGACCGATCATCGCCCACCAAGCCTCTGAAATCGGAAAGCAAGAAGGAGATTTCCTGGAAACCATTGAGGGCCGTGACAACGTGGCTACGGGGCTAACAGTATGGACAAGTCACAAAAGGCTCAGCCGAGCAAGACTATTATGATTGTTATTGTTCTTGGAGTGCAGAACCAGACAACGGCCATCATGTCTATTCTCGGAAAGTGGACGGGGCCGAATTCAATCATAGTCTCCGCTGGTCGACCCCATCGACCAAGGGATGAACTCCTGCAGGGCAAATTATAGGCGGTAGATCATCCGTGAGCGTGAGAACGGAGACTTGTTATGCTTCAAGGAGGTCCAGAAACAGGAAATGGCGCTAAGATGCACGTTGTCTGATCAATTGTTTACCTAGCCATCTCAGTCCTGCCAAAGCAGGAAACATTATATGAACCAGGACAGGGGAAGTCAGTTCCGACTAGGTTGATTGGGGCCGATGCAAATGCAATAGAACGCCAGACTATTGGCAAGCCAATCTCAATTGGGCAAGGGTGCGGACAGACTATGAGTAAAACGTCGGAGAATTCTGAATCTGTAGTAGTCCATAAGTTTTATTATTATCGATCGATCACAACTTTCTCGAACTCGTGGTTGAAGCAAAAGCGCGATTGCGAAACAGGTGATGTCACACAATAGTTTCATGGAAACAAGCCGCTCAACAAACCGCCCTATGCATTCCGACTCCGGGCACAGTGGACACGGTAAGCCAGTGGGAATGCTCCATGGAAGCCCTTGAAGACAGGAAAACAACAACACTCTACACGAGGCTATCTCAAACGACAAAGGGCAAGATGCAGGTTACTGTAGAATGACAAATTCCAGTGCTGGATCACGAGTCAGTCACAGTGACAGTCTGACTGCAGCAGTTCACAGCAGTTCACCCAATCCGGCCCAGTCCAAGGGGATCTGCGACATTGCAGCCAATAGCCACAGCGCCTGCGTGGCTCTCTCGCCGTGTGGATTTTCAAAAATTGGCCAATTCAACGAACCGCTGGGTCAAGGTTTGCCTAGACCTCCTACGGGATTCAAGCGGTGTTTGACTGACAGCCCGCGATCGGTCCTAGTCTCTCCGTAATTTGCTGTGTCTCACGGCAACGATCTCCGCTCTGGTTTGTGTCCCTGCACCATGCATGATCTCGATCTGATGGTTGGCGGTTACAGACTAAAGACCTGCAACTGCTTGGAATAAGCCGAGTCGGAACCCAAGTTGGGTCAGGTAGTCGGTAGCTGACACTGAGGCGAAACAGAACGACGGAGGATCCCGCACACCCCTGTCCTGGCAGTGGCAGTAAGTCATAGCGTGTCAGAATCAGCTTGTCAGCCTGTCAGAGAAGTGTCAGACGTCACTTACCGGTGGCTTGGGTTACAGCGGACGCCCTAGGTGGATGCCCCTGTCGTTGATTCGGTTAGCGGAGATTCGATCCGAGGTGTACTTGAGAGTAGTACCTGTGATTTTGCTGACTCAGCCGTTTAGTGGGCCGCTAATCGGCCATTAGGCGGACATCGGGGACCATCACGTCATGGCAGTTCGGGGTACACAGATACGCAGATACGCTTAATCGCACTCGGATGGCTATGTGATGAGTGAGTTTGCCGAGTTTGCCACTTTTGTGGTTCCAGCTGAGAGTTAAGTCTTTGGAAACCGGTTCTTCAGATTGGCTACCGGGATTGAGAACAGTGGCCCTCCAGTCACGAGGGACGGGGCCGGGCCCGTCTCGACTTGTCAAAATTTGGCTGCAGTCGGCGAATCAATCCCGGCGGATCGATGGCCACGAGATTCACTAGTTTAGCCGCTCTAGCGTGCACGCGAGAGGTTGGCAGTTGGCAGCTGGCACCTGCGGAGGCTGCGGGATGGAGCCCGTATCAACGTTTCGGCTTCGAGGACGAAGGACGGTGTACGCGAATATGATCGAGTATGGCCATCGCTCATAGGCCAAATAATTCGTCCCAGCGGCTAAAAGTTTCGCCTCGAGTCGCGGTATCTTTACCATATTTGGCGGTTGCGGATCCATCCCCAAGGCGAACAGTCTGATGCGATGGCGGGATTCCTTCAGCGGACCTGCAAGTCAACTCCCATGCTGGTGAGGGCCCGTCCAGGCTGACAGGAACAGGGGAAATCCTTGCGAGCGGGCGTGCACCGAACTGGCCGGTTCCTCCCAAAATAAGCTCGGTCGGACAGGCGGATTCCCGCGGTTGCCCGTCGCATTTGTGATACGGTACAGGAGAGCATGGTATACGGTATACGGTACAGGGTACAGCAGACAGTCGGGCTCGGTCGACTCGGCCACTTCGGTCGACTCGGGAGGTTGCTGAATCATGGTGGTAACAGCCCTGACTGTTCCACAGTGGAGCTGTCACTGCCCCGGTGGCTGGATCATTGAATGGAGTCATGAATCTGAATCTGCACTGGCAGCCACGCTCGGCGGTCGCAGCTCGTTAGGATGATCTCTTTTCCCTCGTGGACGCGTGGAGCAATTGCTTGCCCAAAGCTACTACTCGGATAGTGCTCGTCGGACTATTGACCTGGTAGGCTGATCTGACCAATCTCATGCAGGCAAGTGGGCGAGTCCAATCTGTCTGTCATGCTCGTGGGCCTCAGTTCCTTCAGAGTGGCTTGTTGGTATGGGCCCTAAACTTTGAGCCTTCCAGGACTCCTGGAATTTACCTTCCGAATCTGGTTCCCCCAGCATATCCCATCCCTCTCTTTCAGAAGATCCCAGCGTCGGGGACCGCTGGTCCTCAGCACTCTTTGGCCCCAACGGAGACGTCATATGCACGCGGCAATGATGCATACTAAAATGTCTGGATTTGTGTCAGTCACGTATTATCGCTGTCGTTGCCCATTCGGATTGGGCCATCGCCGTCACTTTTGCATGCAACCTGCATCATTGGGTAGGGGCGTATTGTTCTCTAATTACCCCACGTCGAACTAAATCCGTATCCCATGTCTACTAAGGAGACAAAGATCTCCTAGTGATCAGCTCAATTATTCTCCAATTATCATTGACCCAGGAAGAAGAGAGACCGACGGTGACTGAGTGCAGGGGCGACGTGGATCTTACCGATAGTGGGAGTGGTCTGGTGTTTATTCCTGGAGTACGCAGTCGGCATGCTGCCATGCATCGATGCCTTAGGTGCATGAATGCATCTAGCTCAGAACTAAAGTGGAGAGGCCGGGGGGCGATCGGTATTTGCCTGTCCTAGGTACTGGAATTATTCCTCAAAGAGTCGAACTGGCCCCAAAGTCGAGACCCCGCACCCGACTGGCCTGCCCAGGTTCTTTATATTTGCCTCCTTCATTTCCTCGTTCTTCAGCTCTACAAAATATGCTGCGGATCGATCTCTAACTCGCTCTAGGCAACGGTCGGATTTCAGTCCAGTATCCCAGGCTGCCGTGACGACCATGCAGTGGCAAGGCGCGAGGCCAGCGCCATTGCCATCACCCTCGCCTTGCTGCATGGATTACTCATTGCCTCCTTGAACGCCTGGGACTGTGGATAGGCCGTGGAACTGAAATCCCGCCTGGGTTATAATTGCGAGTTTGGTGTGGCATTTTTATGACCTTCTGGATTTGACACGACCGCAATGTGGATCCCCGGCCAGGACCCGGTTGATCTGCCTCCCTCACTGCAGAGTGTCTGTGATTTTTATGCAGCTGCCTCTGAATCTCGTTTTCGGTCTCGACTTGATTGGCCAGGAAACATTAAGCAGGAATCCAAATTCCTGCCAGCATGCCCATTCCGCTAAACAAGAGACCGGGAGGTGATCCTACCTGAACGTTGCTGCCTCGTCTGCAAGACGGCGTTTGACTTTCTACGATAGTGGTGTTCCGACATCTAAGGTGGTGAAGAAACCCGCCCTTCATCTTAATCATGCGGCGCAGCGAGGGCTGGGAGCCCAGTATAACACGCAGACCCCACCCTCGGGAGATTCGCACTTAATGAGAGACGGCTATTCATAGCAGACTTTGGCTGGATGGGGGCGGCTCCGTCGAAGTGGCGAAGTTTCGAATCAGCGATCCGTATGGGGAATGTCGCAGACCGCAGGAGCCCCAAGGACGCTGCACTGCTACAGTGCCATCACAGACTCATAGAAGATTGGCTGCGTTCTGGAAGTTTACTAGATTAGATCCCTTGGCCGGTTTCAACTATGTTTTAACTCGAAGCCACTGTCAACATGAAGGAGGAACACAGGAGGTGCGGCCCCCGGCCACCAGATCCTTCAGTCGAATTCAGTCGAAAAAGCTCCGGAGAATAGCCACGGCTGTCGGCTCACGGAGCCCACCCAGCATACTGAAAAGAAAACCAGGACGCAACTGCCGGCCACCACCGGCCACCACCGACCACCTTGCTCTGCATTGCAGGGCGATTTGGAGATCGGTCATCTAGGCCAGGTCATACAGACAGCCAGATAGACTGATGACAAGGGTCTTCCCAGATAGATCAGACCATAGACTTGGATCCCGCAGTCACTAATAGTAGGCGTAAAGTTAAAGTATGGGGACGGTTTATGAACCGTACATAAATTATAACTGAATAATAACTAAATTATAACTTCATTCCTTGCTTGGCGCCATCTGTCATGGTCGAGGTACCAGAGCACAGGAACCAGGAATTCCACTCACTATTGGTGGGTGTGCTGATAGGCATTCCTTCACAATTTGGGGAAGCGGGCTAGCACATAAACAGATAATCAGAATAGGGAAAAGAAAAAGGAAAAAGCAAAACCCAAAAATGACGAAAAGCGAAAGAAAAAAAAGAAAAAAAAAAAAAGAAAAAACGAAGAAGTTCCCCTCACCCGCAGGCCCACTGACAATTATTTTGCCCACTTGCAGGATCGGCGCTTCCTGTCTGATCCCCCCCCTGTTCCTCAATATCCATGGGCGTCGCTTTGAGGGAACCGCTGAATGCTAGGCTTGACGCTAACAATTTGGAATCTCGATTTCCGCTTTGGGGCGGTAATCTTGTGGCGGCCTCATTGATGATGCTGGACGTATGTAGATGTAGAGGTACAGTGACGATGTAGATAAGTGGGATTCTAGGGAGCAAGGGAACCATCACATCACTGCGAACCTGGAGCCTGCAGCTCCGTGTCAATCTGTAGCAGAGAGTTGTGGATAAACGCAGTGACCATGGCCAAGTGGGAAGAGAGCGCTCGAGTGTCAGTTGGGTCCCCTTTCCTTGCATATCCTTGGTTGAGTTCAGCTTTTCCCCATCGTCATCGTCGTGCCTTCGACTACTTGAACCGCACCTCCTGCTGTATATTTCTTCCTATATTCCTCCACCCATCAACGTCGACAACTGGCCCCCTTCCTTCGGCTTGGTTTCCTCCAACTGTTCAACTCTTCTCTCCTTACCATCATCATCTCCCCTCACCAACTCCAACTATTTCAGATTCCGCTTGCCCCTCTCGTCGGGTGGTACAATAACGCTTGTCAATAACGCTTGTTACAGCCGCGGGCCGGCTTCTGCTGTGCAATAACACATTCCACATCTACCACCTTCTGCTTACCATCTACAACCACCACTCTTCATCTCTCAGCCATCCGGCCCAATCCCACTCGATCGAATTGGGTGCTCGGTCTCGATTCGCTTAGATCCCTTTTTCTATGCCACCGGACCCTGACCGGAGGCGGAGTTCTAATAGAATGGCCATTCCTTACGCAACCGGGCTGCCGGCCGACAACCAGCCTTTGCCGTCATTTCGCGAGGTAAGCGGGCAGTCCCTGTTTGCTAGATTGTGGTTTGCCGGTTGTCAGACTAGACCAGACGAATCTAGCGGGCGAGCAGGAGCAGGGAAGATGTAGTAAAGATGCTGACTGCTTTAAAAGCTCCTCCCACCACATCTTCACGAAGAGATCGAATCTACTTCATATTTTAACTCTCAACATAACTCTCGGCAACCGCGCGAGCGTCCAGCATCATCACACGAATTGGGTCTTAACTCGGTCCCAAGAGAGCATGCTTCATCGCGGTCTTCGCGTCCCAGTCCGGTGCTCCCACCAATCCGCGATCTGCAGTCGTACCCAGACCGTGCGACGGGCGTATATCCAGACCCCAGGGGTCTCCCGCCGCCGCCGGAAATCACCGCCAGGCCTGTTGGTCCCCACGGATACCCCCATGCAGCGCCAGCCGTGCCTGGTCCACTGGCCGACAGGAATGCCGACGCCTACCGCGGCGTGCCGCCAATGCACGGTCAGGTGCGATACCACTATCCATCGATGGCGTATCAGAGCGACCCGGACCACGCTTCCGTACCGTCGCTCTCGCACGCGCCTCAGTCGAATTTCGGCATTCTAGGGGATTCCACCGACGCGAGGAACAGACGCCGCCGAGGGAACCTTCCTAAACCCGTCACTGAGATCCTCAAGGCCTGGTTTCATGCGCATCTGGATCACCCTTATCCGAGCGAGGAGGACAAGCAGATGCTCATGTCCCGAACAGGTCTTACAATCAACCAGGTAAGTTATCTTGATCGCCTCTAGGAAAAGAACTCGACTAACGTCCTCCAGATCAGCAATTGGTTCATTAATGCGAGAAGACGCCACCTTCCAGCCCTGCGTAATCAAAGACGTACTGGCGGAAGCGACCTGGATGAACGACAGTCGTTGAGCGATATGGAACAAACGTCGCCTGAGCCATCACCTCATCGAAGACTATGATACACGAGGCAACGTCGAGTTGACCGTATACCACGGCCGAATAGACCCTAGAAAGCGCCGCGAGGTACAATTACATTACGATTTACGTGCGAGATCGGATAGACATGATGTCTTTTTCTTATCTTTTGTTTCTTGTTTCTTGTTCTCCATTACCCCATTTCTTCATTGCTCAGGTCAGACCACTTCATCGAGTGATGCACGCCTTGATACCCTCGCTATCTCTTTTGGTTAAGTTTACACGCTTGCATGACCCGACTTTGAACCGTTACGTTCAGCGATCTGCCTCACATTCTTGCCTCATTTATCGGGAAGATCATCTACCTCTAATAATCATCATGCATCTGAGGGGGTTTGGTGTTTTGCGTTGCTTTATTCCTCATGTACAGTACAAGCATGATCATGACCGTTATAGAATCAAGATATTTTTTGAGAGATATCTTCTCCAGCTGTAGCGGCTCGGCCGAGACCACAGCTCCCGCTGCTTATTCACATCATGATGACCTGAGGTGACCCAGCCAGTGCATAACCAGGGTTGACGTACCGCAGATCAAGCAAGATGACCCGGTTCCTGTCATTCCGATGACCGAATTTGGGCAGCATGCGGAGAAAGCTACCACGGTTCGCGCGAGCAAAAAATTGCGGTGAAATGAAGCAAGGTACAGTGGCAATAGCCCGTCGGTAGTTACTCTCGGTAGTCTTCAGTACCAAGAGCTGTCACGGATGTCAATTGTTGATCCAGGATCCATTGATCGAATCTCCAAAAAATTGGTCCCAGCCACTTGGGTGACAGCTGAAGACCATCGTCATGATCAGCCGATTACTAATCATCACTCAGCTCGTGAGTCCGCTCAGGGTCATCCGATAACGGACGAATGCCAACCACAGAGAACTGGCAGACTGAGCGCTCATGCCTACGAGTTGTCCAACAAAATGAGTCTGTCCAACAAAACAGTACATAATACCTGGTTTTGTCCCAACCCGCCAATCCAGACCGCCACTGTCATGAAGAATGTGAGGTAAACCAAGTCTTGAACCTGAACCTCGGCGGTAGAGAACTCCTTCCTAGAACGGCTAGACCATCGATCCAACCCATCGGATCGACACGCCGAGCTCATTAGCACAGATCACGACTCCCTGCTACAACAGCCAGGTGGCTTTCTTTGTCCTCGCACTGCACTGAGCCCAGGCTTTCCACCGGCCGAAGGATCGATTCGACCAAACTCAGAAGATGACCGTGCCATCCAGGCGCGCATGTGGCGGGCGGGGCGTGGCACGGCTGCCAACCCAGCCCGCAGCCATATGCACGGGCGCTGCACCCCGACATGGACTTGGCCTCGGGCAGCTTCGAGTCTTGGTCCTAGACAGTGAGTGGACGTTGTGAAGGCTTTTGAATAAAGTTCAATTTTTCTTTCTCTTGGTTTGCTTGCCTGGTAGACCGCTACTGCGCTTTGGCGTGTTTGCATAATGCCAACTGACGGACAAGCTTCACTAGGTCTGCGCTCTGCGTTTCAGTCTCGCAATGGACCTCCTTCTGGCCAGGGTGTATCACCGCTTGGAGCCTGAGTATTGACTGTCAGAAAGAATGTGCATGTATATGTACACGTCGTGTGAATATGTGGGATAGTGGCACACACAGGATCGATACGCTTGCTTGCATGACCGCAGGTCAACGGTCTGATACCTTACTCCGTACTTTTCCTTCCTTACACCCTCTGGCTCCCCAAAGTTCGTTGTCAGCAGCCCGCAGTCAGCACTAAGGTTGACGGGAACTTGAAATCCGCCTTGGCTCGCGTCTCGGGCTTTGCTGGTTCCGGGGCCTGAACGTGCATTCGATCGCTGCATGACGCAAGGGATTACTGAATGGATCATAGAATTGGACGGGTGGTTCCTTTGACTGGTATGCCATCCGCCAATCTCGATCTGGTCTGAAGATGGGCATTCAAGCGTAGGCTTGGGTGGATTGGAGTGGCTGAATCTGCCCGAGTAGCACGACCTACGGGCTGCCGGATAGGTATGATAGCATATGCGGCAGGTTTGGCCGTGAAGATCATTGTCACTATTGGCGCAAGGACGATGTGTTGTCTGCTATGCTGCGGCGGAGCCTTGATTGGGACTTGGTTTGGAACTTCAAGGTTCAATCCCGGCATTGACAGGGCGGAATTGAGTTCAAACAAAGTTTCAACACGAGGGCACTCTTTGCTGTCCTGGAGACCCAACGAATCAGGCAGGGGCGGCCTATTTATCAGGCTATGCAGTAATACCCTCCACGTAAACAAGAGCTCGTCTTGTTTGACTTGTCTTCCTTGAGCCGACCCAGATAGCCCCAAGATATCCAACCCAAATAAACAATCGTGGCCTTTGAACTAAGGCGGCAATCCATCACGAGCTACCGGAAGTCAATATTCTACCTGCCATGCCTTGCCTTGCTTATTCAGCCCCCTGGCATGACAGTGAGCCAGAAACCTGGAAATGCTACCGTTACTGCAGCCGTCGACGCACAGATCAATGATCTCCCGATCGACGGTACAGAACGCAGGGCTGTGGGTATGTCCGTGCACTGCATGCCTGTACGGATGATTTTCCCAAACTTCCTGTTCGAGACCCGGGATTTGGTTCGTCCCTATTCGTGCCAATATGTCCTGTCACAGTTACCCAAAAGTCGGTGCCAGCGTCGTGTTGGCGCCAGCCGGGCGGTAAATCCCAGCATAATAGTGACCGACTTGCTCCAGTTCGAAATGCGTTAAGATAAAGGATAGATTTGCCAGTCATATGGCTGGTTCCTCGTGCCCATGGGGCATGGTTGGGCCCTGTACACTTCCTAGGTAGCACTTATTCCATTACTTACTTTATACATCTCAATGAAGGGACAGCATAGGTGCACATCCACTTATCCGTGTTCACGTTGTTTTCCATGTAGCATACCATTTCACTTTATTGCACACAGTATCTCTCTCCTCTCTCTCTTCAGTATGAAAGCGTTCCTTGTCATGAGGCACGCCGTCGCAATCAACTACCGCAGTAAGCTTAGGACTTAACAACCAAGTTTATACTCATCTTACATCAGAAATTGCTTGGCATACTTGAAGCTTGTCAGTCTTGGTTATGCAACTTAAAGACGCAGAGGGAAGGCTGGACGTTGCAGACTGCGATAAGCCCACATAGCTATGTTATGGCTTTCTGGTATGGCTCCTGGAATTGAACGTAATCTATCCAAGCGAGACATTTGGTATGCAAGCCACGGTCAGTTAACGTCTTTTCCATAGCGAAAATGCCAGGGTTTGGACGATGAGTGCATAGGACTAGAGAAAGCCCTGAAGATTTCTACTAAGGCGTCTCTGACTGCAAAAGAACGCCTCCTACAAGCCAACTTTCGTTTCCTTCGAGATCCGGCTTCTACAGAAGGGTCCACCAGTGACCACACCCGTGTTAAAAGGGAAGCTGTGGTGCGGTTCAGGAGACGCATGTCTGCAAAAAGTCAAGTTTCCCAACTACGGACAAGGAGGCTCTTGCCACGCTTGAATGTCATGCTAACGGGTATAATCATAGTGCGAATGAGTTTCTACAAAAGACAATAACTCCGCGTGGGAAGGTGTGTTTCGCGCCGTCTCACATAACCGGGGCATACTGACAAGTTACATTACAACATAAGAGCTCTGTCCAAGTCATGGCCTGGGGTCTAGAAGACGATCCCTGGACCTATTCGAACTCGTTTGTTTCTTCTAGGTGCTTTATTTGATGTCTCAAGGCTACGCTTTCACTGCATTGAGCAAAATTCGCCGGTATGAGACTTTTGGCTTGATGATCTTAGATAACTGACTCTGTTACTTAATTAGGCACGCTGAATCGCAAATATAGTCTACTACCTGCAGTCGGGTCTGTATAGAGGTCTAATTATGAAAACGAAGCCCGCCAAGCATTTATAGAGGCAGTACATCAACACGTTGAGCTCCTGTTGGCAGAAGCTAATATGAGTATGGATACTATGCTGTTGGCTCTCGCTCTCAGATCTCTTACCCTGATCTCAATCTTCTCATCCTGAGTGTTCGGACCCACGTATGATTAGAGTGAATCCGAAAGTTGAGATAACCACGCCGGCTGGAACGTGTATACAGAAAATTTGCAGCTGTGAAAGAGCAGAGTTCTATATTGAGCTGCCTCTGACATATCTCCTTGTTGCTAAAGGACAATTCTCTATTGACAATGCTTTTGTTCTTTGAATATGTTATCCATTTGTTCTTTACGGGGCTGACCCGGCCTTGCCAATCACTGCATCGTGGTGATTTGGAGAACCGCCACGTCAAAAGGGACTGTTGGAGCTGACCAGGGGGCGGGATAGGAGACCGAACATTCGGAGACAACACGGATAGGGAGCATTAGGTAAGGGAATGGAAAAGACGGAGGCTCCCCATAATGAGACATTAGACAGCTAGATGCCCACCTCGTCAACCCCTGACCAGCCCTTCTTGAACTAACACGACCGCCAGTATGGCTCTCTTCCCTGTAGTAAATACTCTGGGGGGAATACGCCCATGCTTTTGTCAAAAAATATGGATATCATGATAAGCATATCGCAACTGAGAGCGTTTGCCTTTATTTAGGGCTATTCGGAAGTCAGATATCAAATGACCTGATGCGCATAACGAGATTGCAATCGGCACTTATGTACGGACGCCAGCACTGTTAGAAGACGCTTGTCCAATGTCTAAGGTCTTGGTTACCTGTCAATCTGTAGATGTCTTGCAAAGAAGAACCGAAGTTGAATGGAATAGACCATGTGGACGGTCTGTAGGCGGATGAGGTGCTGGTTTACTGATATAGGACTGCTCATTCTATAGCCTAGACTAAGCTAAATCTGATTCTACAGCCTTACAATCGCCAGTCCTTATCTGGTCTCCTCAAGCCCATCACGCCTTTCTCCAAAGCTACGGCCTTGAAGAGGTCTTTACTGGGAAAAGGTGCGACGGACATTTATCAGCATCACATTTGCCTAACGAACAGAATCTCAGTTCAGCCTCAGGAAGGTGCAACTGACTAAAGTCTGTCTACTGCCCAGGAAAGAGCACACTATTCTCAACCACTGCGTTCGTCTTGTCTAATTGTAGAAGCATCTGTGAAAGATGCGGCTTCATGCTCAGATCCCAAGGTTAATCCAGTACGGTGCAAGCCTGGGGCCCCAGGTACCGCACTTGTATACCGTGTACGTGTGTGGGCACATGATATGCTCTTTCATTTAAGTAGATACAAACTTGACTCGTTTAAATTACATGTATGAAGACAATCTCCTTCAATATATGAACCTGACCTAGAGCACCGGATAGGAAGTATCGATTGTGTGTCCATGCTCAAGGATAGATATAGAGATAGGACGTAACTATCACCTCAAACCCTGTACACCATCACCGCAAATCAAGCCACCCGTCTTGCTCAACCCCGTCTGCCTCTTCTCTCCAAAACAAAGCCCTAACCTGTCTGGCCGGCATGCCGAGCAAGCCCCCCCAAACCCCCGCCGTCCCGGGACTCACCAGTTCCTCCACCTCCAGACTAACAAGCACATCAACAACCCACTCCTGGCAGCGTCTCTTGCCGTCTCTAGGTGCAGGCTCCGAGCGGATGATCTTGACAGCGTGCCGTCGTTGCTCTGACGTAAGGTCTGCGATCTTCACCATCCCTTCCGCTTGGAGTGAGGAGATGTCGATCCCCTCGCACGCGTCAAACTGGAACCAGAGCGGAGAGAGAGAGATCGGTTGGATGTGTAGAAGGTCGCCGTAGGAGGCGCCCGGCGTGCGCAGGAAGAAGGACCAGTGCGAGCAGGATGTTGGGGTTAGGCCGAGCCCCGAGATGGGGATGTACAGCTCGTGCGTTGGTGTCATTGTTCAGGCCCTCGATGCTAGTTGAGGCTCGGCCGGCCTGATCGGGTTGAATCTCGTGTGAGGTTAGTCTGGCTTGGATGAAAGGGGGTGTTCTGGGTGTGTCGATCTACGATGGCCTGGTAGGATTGTAGATGGTGGGGTCTTACAGTAGGTGGGTAGCACGACAGAAGACCTCGGGGAATATCGTGATGCTGTACTTCTCCAGCTATTAACTCAGTTGATAGGCTTATAGTTGTCCGTTTGAAAGAGTAACAGCGATGAACCAGCTCGCGCTGGTTTGGAGCCGGTCAAACCTGGACGGTCATCGGGAATGACGAGATGAGATCGAGCTGAGGTGAGCGAGGCATTCTTTGGAGCTAGCCTAGGCCGATGCAAGCAGATTAAATAAGCGCGGGCGTGGTGAGGCCGTTCTGGTTAGTTATCCTAACCGAGACTCCTCATTGGAGTATTTTGGTACTTTTGTAGTATACAAGAATACATTTATTCTTGGTGGAAGAGTCTTAACGTCCCATAACACCTATGCTAAAATCAAACGAAAAGACCACACCAAATCATATACTGACACAATTATCCAAAAACGAATTTCATCCAAAGTCTATACTTACCACACCATCCGCACTATAAGGAACGATGTTCCTATATATATTCACCGTCCCCAATATAACCCTCACGACCGTCCAACCTCTGGCCCAACCTTTCACCAACTTGTCCATTATGTTTCATCATCGGGTACGACTACAGGCCGCAAATCCCGCTCCCTTCCAGCTTCGCCTTCGGATACAGAACCCTCGGCAAGCCGCTCTCCATAGGCACTGACACTTCACCGCTGCCCGAGACTGTAATGTCCTCGCAGGTATAGATCTCAGTGACTGCCGCACCAGCTGTGAACCCGGTGTTCGGAACCGAGACAGTCGATGAACCAGCGTCAGCGCCAGCGTTCGTAAGGATTGTGATGATCTGCGACCCGTCGAATCCTTTGCGCATGGCAAGGACGTTGTTTTCGTTGTAGATAGCATAGTTCTGTTCATTCATTCGCCGTCAGCTCTATTATATAAACCCCATTACTCAAGGGGCCGCGGTATGTAGGGGAAAGGAGAGAGATACTTTGTAAGACAGGTAGGTCTCATTCTGCCAGATCGCATGATTCCGGATCTGGTTCGTCTTCGAAATGAACTGGTACAGCTCGCTCGTCGAGTCGTATCCGGAGAGCCAGGTCGCCTCACGGTTTGCCGGGTCTCCTGCGCCGGAGTAGTGCTGTTCTTGACCGGCGTAGATGATGGGGATCCCGTCGGAGAGGATCACGAAGGCGGCGACGTTCTTGGCGAGGGAGATGTCGTCGGTGTACCTGTATTGTCTGGTCAGTGGCATTGCCTAGAAGAACCGGGGAAATTGGGTTGAGGAAGCGTACGAGGCAAAGCGTGGGTTATCGTGGTTCTCGATGAAGTTGCCCAGCAAGGTAGCGTCTGAGCAGGTGTACTTTACCGTTTCGATCATGTTGGCTAGATCACTGAGACTGCCAGATGTGGAGCTGAAAGCGCGCAACAGGGGGTAGTAGCTGGTACAGTTAGCGGGCATGCAGGTAATCGGGATAAATAGTGGGAAAGTACATGGGATAGTTCAGCACCCCGTCCATAACCTCCTGGTACCCGCATGTGTAATCGGGATCGCCCTGGAAGACCTCGCCGACGCAGTACACGCCCGCGGCATCGTTGTAGTCGCGCCAGAAGTCCTTCTGTACGTGTCGAGCGGTGTCGATGCGAAGGCCGTCGACTTTGTTTTGGATGTGAGAACACCTTCATAGATATGTATACAGTACTGGGAGGATAGGGGAGGGGCTTTACTAGAGTAGTCAGACACAAGGTCACCCACCCAGTCGTACCAAATCTCCTTGACCTCCTCGTTGGTGGTATCGACATCTGGAAGACTGACAGCGTCGGTGTACAGCCAGCAATCCTCGACCTGGGTCTGGTTGTCGTAGTCCGTAATATCGCAGGGAGTGTGGAAGTAGTCTGCCGAGTTAAAGGGGTTGAAGGCGCTGTAGTCGACCGACGCGGCCGGGGCGTCGTAGCCCTACATGGACCATGAGTATTGGCATCTATAAAAGCAAGCACACCTGCAGTTCAAACTCACAAAATGATTGGCAACCACGTCGACCATAAGGTACATTCCCCGGTCGTGCAGCGCGTCAGACAGTGCTCGGAGGTCGTCTTGAGTGCCAAAGTGCGGGTTCAACGCATATCTGCACTTATCGTTAGTTTTATGCCACTGGATATGAAGGAGACCTACATATCCTGCTGCCAGTACCCATGGTATGCCTCCCCATGCTGCCCATCCTCGAGATTGGCAGTCACTGGGGTGATCCAGATGGCTGTGAAGCCCATCCCCTGGATGTAGTCCAGCTGGTTAATGATTCCCTGCCATGTCCCGCCGCAGTACTTCTGCGCAGGGTCAGTCTCTGAATTAGAATCAAAATCTAGGTCCAGGCTGCTCACCACTGCACTAGTATCACATTCGGCGGTTGTCGAGTTGTCGGTGCGGGCAAACCGGTCGGTGAGTAAAAAGTAGATTGACTGCGAGCGCCATTCGGCAGGCGTCGCAGCCAGCACTGTCGCCGCAAATGAGAGAAAGAGTGGCGACCGCATCGTTGCAGAAGGATCTTGTTGATGGTCTACACTCTACAACACCTAACACTACGGTGGGGTGCCCATATTTATCACATGTATCCTACGACCAGCTGAGCATCCCCCAAGTATCCGGCTTTGTCGGAGGTTTCTGCAATGGTTGGCAAAGAATGGCCACGCCAGTCCAACCACGACGCCAGGAGATTACCAGGGGTGCAGTGGAGAACCTTGCAAGCCGGCAGAGTGCGGGGAACATCCCAAGTATTATTGGTCTGAACGCCCTAATGTACCTGCTGGAGTCGCATTTCACTACCGGTACTTCAAACTAAATCACACCGGTGACTCCGGCCCTTATCCACCTATACCAAACCGCTTCACCACCGAAGGGTCCAATCTTGCCCCCAAGCACCATTGTTTGTAAATTGGTTCAGCCCGGTAATAACCAGGATCCGCGACTGCGCGTCATATTCTGCAGGCACTTGCTGTCCGTTAGATGTGACCGAGACCGGGTTTTCAAGGACACCTAAAATGGTTACATTCGCCAATGGGTTGGCTTCTTTCCACTCGCCTTCGGATGATACGGTTAGGGCGGTCTGTGTGGCCCTAAATTTGACGTTAAGCGACACCTTTGGATGGATACTCTCCCCATCATCGAGGTATAGATGGCCTGAAGCTGTTCCGTCTTTACCGAGTGCGACTAACAGTGCCCACGGCGTCTTCCGGGCGTCGCGGGTCGTCAAAGCAGGCTCTTGCATTGGCAGGATACTTCCGCCCCGGACATAGACCGGTATATGGCCGAGGGGCGCGTCGATCGTCGTGTTGACTCCCGGCTGGGCGTCAACTGCAGTTTGTGTGTACCAATCGTACCAGACTTCTCCCTGCCCTACTCCAGGAAAGACGCCTTTAACGGTACTTACTTGAGGCTCGAGGACTGGAGTAACCAGGATGGAGGGGCCGACCAGGAACTGATTGTCAATCGCAGCCAGGGATGGATCGTCCGGAAACTCCCAGGCCAGCGCTCGCAGCACAGTAGAGCCCGTAGTATGCGCGTCATGCATCAAAGTGTAGAAATAAGGCAGCAAAGCATATCGGATCCTCATCGCCTTCTTGGTGGCATCAATGACCGATGCCCATTGATAAGGCTCCTGAGGGATTGTCCCAAGAACATTATGGTTACGATAGAACGGGAAGAAAGCCGACAACTGCATCCAGCGGTTGCAGAGTTCCTCCGCGGTATTTCCACTAAACCCGCACGTATCGACTCCGAACATCGGAATGCCGTAGAGAGAAAACTGCAACGCTTGCGAGATTGAAAAGTACATGGATGACCACCGGGAGTAGTTGTCACCGCCCCAATGGCCGGCCCATTTTCCAGAGCCAGCAAACGTCGAGCGGCCAATGATGAATGGACGCTTCCTGGGCGCAATCTGAGTCAAACCTCGGTAGGTGGCCTGGATACCCATATGTCCGTAGAGGCTGTGCACGTCGTACTCGTGATAACCGTCAACGTGAGTAGCATTTGGCGAGACTGCATGCACAGCAAGATCATGGCCCGTCTGGACATGGTTGATCACATAAGGTGGATAGTTGACATTACGGACACCAGGAGTGGGCGAAGTACGCAAGTAAGAGCTGGTGGATGTCGTAGTCTCTGTGGCGGTGGTTGCGGCCTGGCTCGAAGAAGCTGCAGATGCCGAAGCAGCCTCTGTCGCGTTGGACAGCTCAAATCCTTCAGGATACTCGTAATCAACGTTGCCCGGTTCACCTGGCAATCTGAAAGGCGGGTGAACGGGGTTGAGTGTCCGGTTTCGAGACCCACAGCTTCCCACACAGAAAGACGATACCTCACTCATGTCGTACCACACTCCATCGAATTTGACTTTCTCATACCAAGTCACGAGCTCGTTGGCCCAGAAATCAGCCGCATCGGGATGATGCCAGTCGGGAAAGACTGTATAACCAGGCCATACAGCGCCGATGTAGAGGCTGCCATCTGGATTCTTCAGGAAGACGTCTCGAGCTGCGCCTCGAGTGTACGTTTCATAACTAAGATCGTCAGCAGTACTCGGCAATAAAAACGAAAAACTTACGAATCTGAAGCGTTTTGCGGATTAGGGATATACAGCGCCGCGTCCACAATTGGGACAAAATGGCGCCCACCTGCGTGAAGCTTGTCCAAGAAAACTTTGGTCTCGTTATATGGAAATCTATACTCGTCATTTTCAAAATTTCTATAACCATGCATATAGTCAATGTCGGCCCTAAAGATGTAAGCTAGGATTCAAATAGGTGCGTATTCGTGCATACCAGAGATATTCCAACGGAATCTCAAATTTCTCGAAATTCGCAAGAACATCTGCAAAGACCGACCAGTTGTTGTAACCCCACCGGCATTGATGGAAACCAAGCGTGTCGTACTTTTGCATAGCGGGGAGACCAACGGTGCTGCGCTGGTATTGCTTTGTGACCTCTGCTACAGTCGGCCCCGAGTAGAGGGTGAGGTCGATGCTTCCTCCAATCGTCCGCCAAGTCAGGCCCTGCGGATTCAACACAACTTCATGGCCGTGAGAGTTTCTGAGGAAAACCCCATGCGAGTAGGAGGTATATGTTGCCGAAGGGTCAGCCTCACTACTTTTCACGTATGTGTGTTTTCCAGCCTCGTCAACTGAGAAGTATCTTGTGTCTACGTAAAATGCGTGCTGTCCGTAGATGTTGCTGCATACCATTAGCATGGGGCAAGGATGAGAGTAACCGAACGTACGCATCAATCGGATTGCCAATGTCAGCCGCATAGGAGGTCAGTGTGGCGTTTCGCAACAGACGGAGCTGGTTGATGCGTTCTCCTAGACCATACAGGTTATATTCCTCCGGCAAAGATGTCACAAACTCGATGAATTGGTTTTCGAAAACCAATACGGAACCGGCCGTATCGAAGAGCACCTCGCCTGTCGACTTCCGGGTGACCTGAAAGTTGAAAGTTGGCTCGTTTGACCATGTCACGGCGAAGTCGCTGTGCGACTCGGACGCACCTGCGGCCGGTTTCGGTCGGGGGACGAATTCCTCTGGCAGAATATACCAGGACGCGTTGGATGCGTCCACGTAGGTCGGTGTGATTTGGATGTTCAAGCGGTCCGTATCCTGATACTGCATCTCCAAAGTCAAAGACTCGACGTCCGTCCCGTATACATTGCAGGGCTCGCCGGCCAGCCGTAGGCTGGCGGTAAAGCCCAGGTCCGTTTGTTGTATATCGGAAGCCTTGTACCCAGGACAGACGGACTGGGCATTGACGGCTTCGGGATCGTCCACATTGGCAATCAAGTCTGCCCCGACATCCACATAATCCGAGAGTGTAAATTGAGCCTGTTGCCCGGCTACGGTCGCGGTTGCGGTTACGGTCGCGGCGGACTCGGCAACTGGCCGGAGGGCGTCCTGGACTGCGCCAGAGGCTAGGACCGGAAGGGTCCCAGCTAGGTGCAGGAAGCGGACCATAGTGGGGATAGGAGGCTTTTCCAATCGTACGATGGATCAGATCATCCAACAACCACGGCCTTGACTCAATTTAATCTTCGAGGTTTCGAACTCGACGGGAAAATCACGGATTCACAAGACAAGCAAGAGTCAAACCATGCTGTGGCACGTCCCGCGGCGATCATCCATTTGACTTTAGAATCCTAGACGCAACGATGCATGCAAGGGGCGTATGATGAGGATGAACAGAAGAGAGAGCCCATGTTGAAGCCAGAAGCCAGCAGGCAGCAAGCCAGTGGGTGATGCGGGGACGACCGGTCCCCCGCGATCAACCCGGCCAAAGCTTGGGACTCAGATCCGTTCGAGGGGTGGAGGCACTGCAAAATGCTGATTGGTCATATCTCCGACAAAAGACCGAGCCTATAACGAAGCTGTTATAGTCGAGGATAGTTGATATCAAGGATGCAGGATACGAAGGTCGAAGCACCGGGTGATGGAAGAGGATGAAGAGAGGAGATTGTGGAGTGTTAACTCTCAGCCAAGCTATTCTGTACGGAGTATCTACCCAGAGCAGGGTTCATCCCCAGAATACCGTATTGTGTGCGTAATGTTACGGGCGTGCCATGCCTAAAATTACCACCGGTGAGCAACTCCAGTCTCCAGCCTTCCCGCTAACCCCAGTCCCCGACCAGACTGAGAACAGTCGACTTGATCGATTTCCTGGATAATCCGGAGTCTGGACTGCTAGCTATGCTCTCGGCACCATGAGTATCACATGAAATCATGAAATCCAGACATCCAGCGCTTCGTTATCCTAAAACTCAAACAGACCTCGAGATTGAGACTGGAATCGGGCCCCCTCCCAGAACCCACGGTGGAGAACGGTCGCTGCACATCAACACCACCAAGACGATGTACGAGGATTCGGCATCTGTGGTTGGCACTGCATCGGTTCCTTGGGTCATGCTGCTGTTCCTCGGCTTCCCGACAGACTTGGGCCCTTAAGTGAGCCACAGAAGCCCGATTTCTAAAGAGGCGTTCATGTCTTACTCGACACTGACGAATGGCCAGCGCAGGGGACGACCGCTAGACCAAGGATCACACAGGCAAATGGGCTTCATGCAGGGGAGGTTTCTAGAAAATCGCGCATGCTGCCAAGACGTCATACTGGGCAACAATCCCGGATCCAGGATTCAGGGGTTTCTGACAGCCGGCTCTCGGGCCTGGCTGTAGCCGTCACCTCGCTCTTTTCTCTGGGCAAAAGGTGGCAGGCTGGAGTGCAGTCCACCGGCAAAGCTAACGCGAAGAAGCCTTAAATGAACTGTTAAGGGTTGCTAAGAGACGAAGCCGAGAAGCAATGGTGTAACGCGGGGCTGAGCCTGACTACGGCTGCAGGCCACTACGGAGTACTATACGGAGGGCAAGCGGATAGTGGAGTTAGTGTCACTGCTATCCGATTACTCCTGCCCGTCTCTCTTTATCCTCTCCCTCCCCCGCTCGCTTTCCCCAGATTTTCACCCATGCGTACGTCTGCAAGGACTATAGCGATTTTATACTGTTGACGAGCAATCCGACATGACCCGCATGCCTCTTCAAGACTAGCTTCTCATCTACCGGCACTGCTCATATCGTTCGCCTTTGGCCCGGCCATCGTGCACCATGGCCTCACCAGCCGCTCCGAAACACAAACCTTTCAAGCAGGCCTGTGACAACTGTCGCCGGAGGAAAATCAAGTGCTCACGAGAGCTCCCGTGCGACAAGTGCCAGCGCCTGCTCCTTTCCTGCTCCTACAGCGATGTGCTGCGTCGCAAAGGGCCGAAATTTCGGACTCTATACCCTCTAGCGCCTATCCATCCACTAGTGGCCAGAGACCGACAGATTCTCCAGTATGATCCTCCACGATTCTCTGCAGAGAGGGAATGGTATGCAGAGCCTACGAGCTACCCGGTCGGCGGCTCGCCCACGTCTCCGCCCTTCATGGAAGAGCCGCAATATCTGCCGCCTGAACACCCTGACTCATTCAGCCGGCTGCCTCCACCAGAACTCGTCTCTTCGCCGGATTCTCTGAACTCCCTATCGGACTCTCCGACTGCGGTGCTGTTTCGTTCGCCGCGGATTCTGACCGCACCTGTGCTTCTGGCGCACGTCAATGTCTACTTGAAATATATGTTTCCTATCATGCCCGTGGTCCGAAGAGAAGAGCTCCAGCAGGACTGCCACCATCCAGAGCGTCTAACTCCCCAGCGGTACGCCTTTCTGGCCTCCCTATGTGCCGCCACACATATCCAGCTGAAACTCGACGGAGCAACGCCCGTCGCGGATCCTTCGCATTTTCAGGCCGGTGAGAACTCATCAATGTCCGGTGAAGAACTGCTCGCCGAAGCCGTGCGCGCAAGGAAAGATTGCGACCCAATTGAGGATATGAATGTTGAGAGTCTTCTAACCTCATTCTTCCTATTTGCTTCATACGGAAATCTAGACCGCCAGGACCACGCATGGTTCTATCTTTGCCAGGCGACATCAATGGTTTTCGCATTGGGCTTGCACCGCGAATCAACATACGCCGAGTTGAACACCGAAGAAGCAGAACAGAAGCGACGGGTCTTCTGGCTGCTCTTCATCACAGAACGGTATTTACCTCCGTAGAGCTGAATAGACCATAAACTGACAAGTGCTGCAGAGGCTATGCCCTCCAACAAGCGAAACCTGTCATGCTCCGCAACTCCATCCACAAACCGCAAGTCCTGTGCTCCGACGACCCGATTCTCGCCTACGGCTTCATCAACCTCATCGGCGTCTTCGAGAGCCTCAGCGTCAACCTTTACGACTGGGTCTCAGCAGGGGGAAGCGTAAGCGGAGGTGGAAATAACCGAGACGGCTCCTCCGAGATGCCGCCTACATCAGCCATCCAGGCAACTCTCAGCAAACCGATCTCGCTCGAGGGTGTCTCGGAAATCCAAAAGGTTGATATCCTCATCACACAGCAGTGGCTTCAGGCCATGATGTGGAAACTCTCCATGACGCGTGCATCGCAGCCAGGCTCGCGGAATGAGACGGTCCTCCCGTTCCATCTTCCTGTAATGGTGGGCAAGGCTGTTATGTCTGTCATTGCGGAGGCATCGCAGGGGGCTGTCGACGCGCATGGGATTGGGATGGTAGTCTTCACCACTTTAGCAATTTACTTCGATTAAGGCTGACGATTACGCAGGAACAAAAGCTCTTCGATCTTGGTACATCTATCGCCGACGTCTCACGTTCTCTCTCCACAAAAGCTGCAAACAGCCTCGCCGAGTCAACCGTCGACCCCCGCGAGCTCCTCTGGGGTATCCTTTCCACCCTCTCCCGCATCCGTGGCTCCCAGTCGTACCTCTTCCCATCTCTCCTTGAGCGCTGCAAAGGCACCCTCGGCTTTGATTCCCCGACGCCGCTTTCTATCAGTGACTTCCACCAGATTAATCCTCCGCTTCTCAATTCCGCTAGCTCTTCTTCAATTGCTTCTGAAACTTTAGATATCTCTGGACCATGGCCCGCGGCTGATGACAATACTATGGATTCTAGCACAGGCAGCAGGACAACAAATTCGTGTGCATGGGAAATAACTTCTGGTGATACGAACGACCAGAACCAGACTAGTGATCAGCCGCCTTCATTGTCTGGATCATCGTCAGTACCCCTTTCGGTCTCGCGAATGCATTCGTCCACTAGTATGGCTGCAGAACTCTCGTTTCAAGCTGGGAGGTTATTGACTTGACTTCTGGACTGGCTCCACCACCACCACTACCTCCTCCTCCTCCTCCTCCTCCTCCTCCTCCTCACCCTTCTGCTCTCCTCCCTAATTCGCCCATACAAAGAAAGGGTATATATATCGCTACCGAGGATTCTAGGTTTTTATATATCTATCAACCTGTCGGAGATATTGGACTGTGTTTTGCACATCTGCGTATCTTCCCAACGTCTTTACTCCCTCCATGTATCTATCATCCTTATTATCACTATCTCTCCACCCTCATACCTATTGCCAGGAAGTACGAGACTCAGCTGACATGACACGATATGACATACCACCTATAGACTCATTGGAACGAACAATATAATTTACTTTATACTTCTATAGCTCTGCTTTGTACTTCGGTGAATACATGTGCGCATAATTCACAAGGACTGCACAACTAATTTTCTTGAATTCATCGAAGCATAGTATAGTCTTTCCCTGAATATTAACTGAGGTAGGATGGGGTAGGTTAGGTGATGGAAGACAACAAAGACGAAACCCAGCGTCTGTTTTGGTCGTTCTGTGCAGCGGGACAGTAGCAGCTCAGCTGAATATAGGTACAACGAAGCGAAATAGACAAGACAGAACACGGACGGAACAGAAAGCTGCGGTATCATCGGAACATGGAAATGGAACAGAAAAGTCATGATCTAAGTCTGGTGCGGTGGCATTAGCCCTCTGGGGGATGCAAAGACAGTGCGGAGACAGTGAGGCAGTAGTCTATAAATGTATTTATTAATGCATGCGATGCGAGACGGTGATATGTCTTCGCAAAAAGGGTATGGCGTGATGCGATAGTGAAAGAAATGGGAATGAAATGAGACCAGATATACTTGATCTACTGCCTTCGCCAGGTCAATTCGAAAACTGCATCGCCGTTGGACTCATCACGGCGGATGTACCATTGGCGAACTTGGTTGCCGTCTGTGACTGAGTCGGCCATTAGATAGCTGACTTTTCCATCGTCTTTCTCGCGCAAGGGCCCGAGTTCATGCATGAAGGCTTCACGGTTGGCGCCGTGGTCTCCATCCCAGGTCAACTCCATTGAGTGATCATCCAGGCTGAGTTCTTTGCTGTACTTAATGATCGAAAAACCGTTGGTCAGGGTCCAGCCGTCGGCAAAGCGGAATTTGCGCAGAAGACAGGAGTCGCCGCATACTTCACTGACTTGGCTTAGTTTGGTCATATCGGTGTGGAACCAGCTCTTCCAGTGGTGGACAGACAGGGGTAGCGGCCTGGCCGCTTCGAAGAACCCAGAGGCGTCGCCGCGGAAATCCAGTTGCCGCAGTCGGTGGTCGATGGTC
The DNA here is from genome assembly GCF_000011425.1 of Aspergillus nidulans FGSC A4. Lineage (NCBI taxonomy): Eukaryota > Fungi > Ascomycota > Eurotiomycetes > Eurotiales > Aspergillaceae > Aspergillus > Aspergillus nidulans. The sequence goes on along the minus strand of NC_066263.1, from coordinate 2,516,244 downwards.
AAAGATGCGTCTGAGTACTGATACACGCACAGGGAAATCCGGCGATCGCCCGTGTACACCATTTGCTGGCAAGCGTCGAAAACCTCGGGTTTGCTGAGCTGCTCGATCAAAGGCCGAGATAGGAAAACGCCAGCGCCTCCGAATCCCATGAGCCCAAATAATCCGATTTGCGCCACGCTTTCCGACACTCCGCCGACATACATTTGCTGGGTGTGATCGTAGTGCTCAAAAGCCTCCACTAGAGCGGAGATCGAGAGGAAAAATGTGTCATCATCAATGATGCAAGACCAACGTGTCTCCTCCCGCAGGTTGTGAGCCAAGTGCGAAACCAGCGAGAAATACCGAGTCTGGTATTCCTCGCCGCTCTCTGTCACGAACAGTTGAATCCCGAGCCGTTCAGCCTTGGCAAGGACCTCGGGCACCCGCCGATCTGGCTCAATCAGTGCGAAGATGCGGACTCCGGTATTACCGGCCCAGTGAGTAAAGGCATCTAGAGACTCGTTCAACCTGTCCAACGTAGTGGCGACACCGAAATCGAAGTGCGAGGCGTCAATGTGTTCAACAGGGCGCGGGACTTGTAAGGTGAGCGGGGTGGCAATCGAGCAGTCGCTCTGCAATGGCTCCGCGTTCTCGGGCGCCCTCCAGCCGATCGAATGCTTATCGAACAAAGGAGTCTCAAGAACTTGCGTTAAGGGCGGGTTCATCGGCGCCTGCACTGCGATCACTTCCCGACGCACATACTTAGACAACTTCTTAACGCCAAGGCGTTCTAGAACATCGAGATCGGGCTCGCACCCGACCTTCGAAGTAACCGTGATGTTTTCTGCAGGAGGCGGCTGTGCGGTGATATCGGCAACGGTTTTGGCAGTATCTGAAGCCGCCTGCACTATATCCTCCTCCAATTTATGGTGGTTGATCCGTGGACCGATGAAGAAAAGGAGTGTGCCGATCAAACAGGCGGCGGCGAGAAAGCGAGGCAGCTTTTTCTTCCAAACCCACGATGAACTCATGGGGCTTCTATCTCGAAGGTTCATTTTCGTCGACATGATATGGGAAAACGTAGATTGGCTCGTCTGGTTCAAGGCGGATGGGAATACGACACTATCGCATACGCATCGCGAGCGCTCGACGTGGCGGCGACGAGGTGGAGCGGCAAAAAGGTAGCGACCGGAAGATATTAAACCTATGAAAAGACCAATATCCAGATAAGAGACTGAAGCGAGAGTATGAAGTGGGAGAAAATAGAACGGATAGAAGAGAATTCGGGGGACGGGATGGGGTCAAAGATAAAAAAGGTGTAAGGAAGAGGAGCACCGGCCAGTCCAGATGCAGGTGGGAGGGTACGTAAAGGGGCCGGGGGGGCTCGATCCACTCCACTGGACGTACGGAGTGGGAGTAGTATTATTGTTGCTTTATGCTTCCTTTTTTTCCTGGCCTGCAATGCTTGACTCGCTAGATGGGCTGGAGCCGCGCGTCAGATTCTTAATCCTGAATTCAACCTTCCACTTGGTGCTGATCCATCTTTCTACGTTATATCGCGGCTGGGTTCGGCTACTTGGCCAACGCCCGCCTCGCGAACTGGGGTGAAGTCATCAGCAGGTATGATCTTATTGGAGCGATGAAAATGATCAAAGATTTGGTAAGACTTGGTTTGACTTGGATTCATGGCAGTCAAACCCCAACCACAGAATCACTCCCGAACACGGACAAGTTGCAGCGTTGATGACGCGTATGAGGCGATCCTGGTCGGAGGCGGCTGGCTGCGACCCACGATTCCTTGGCGGTTGGTTGGAGCTGCCGAACTGGTATGCTAGCTAACATATGATCCTGGTCGTAGCAATCAGTCTGAGTGGTTGTGATGCAAGTGTTCAAAAATGCAAACAAATAATCAGCACGGAATCCCCATCTAGTGTCAGCCCGGTCCGTACCGATGCCATAATGAAGGGATTATATCGACAGGGTATAGGCGATCTTTCCATATCATTCCATCCTCTCGAAGCGGCAAAAGGTCACATGCTCCAGCGCAGGGTTTCATCTGCGTAAGGCTATCCCATCTCCGTTGGGTTCTATTAATGGAGACGGAAAGGCGAAGAGGGTACCCCCAAGAGTCGGATCTGAGACACAAACAGGTTACTCCCTGTGTACGGAGCACGGTGGAGAAGTGTCTTTGGAGTCCTCTGAGTACAGTCTCCAACATACGGGGCATTCTTGCTCTGCACAAAAGTGGTGCTGCTCCCCCGCACATTGGAGTCTCTGTTTTACCTACGGAGAGTAAGTACGGAGCAGATCAAATGGTTTCGCTCGCTGCTCCCGGCCTCACATGGCTCCATCTGGTAATCCCGCTAATCCCGCAACTATCTGCCCCTCTTGTTCGACTGGCTTCATTTCAAGTTTTGTCATAGTAGTGCAACGAGTTTTTAAGTGCCATGAGAAAATAATCGCCGTAAACTAGCGCCTCCTCCATTAGATTGCTGGGAGCGGGATGATAAAGAGGGAAGACGGAGAAGATGGAACCACTACCATGGTCTCCCGAAGATCTTCAGGTGGAATATCTATATTGATGCCTTATAGCCTAAGGCACCAAGTGGTTAAAATGCATTATTAGTAATCAAGTCACCTGCAAAGTACGGCAGCGCCTAGCAACCAACTGCGCCGGCTCCAAATTGGGAAGCGGTACACATTTGCCAGATGCCCAGGTGCGGTGGTGTTAACAGTTCCATGAGAATATTGGTTCTAGCGAGTTTGACATAGACACTACATGGGATCATCGACAATTCGAAGATATCTGATATAGTGTCCCGTCTCGGGCAAGCATTCCTCTCTCTTAGGCCAGTTGCGTCCACACCGCGAAACGCACGAAATCGCCATGTCCACGCAGTCCTTAAGCTCGCTCCTCTCCAGAGCGTCCATTGACGACCATGAAGAAGTCCTCCGCTCGTGCGATGCTGCCTTAGCAAAGTCGAGGTCCGATATTCAGGCCCAGCATGTTAAGGTGGTTGCTTTGTTGAAACTCGATCGGTACGAAGACTGTCTACGTGTTTTCGAGGAAGGCGGGGATATCCTGAAGAAGAAGGCGGCGTTGGAATACGGTTATACTCTCTATAAGACCGGGCACCCCGAGACTGCCATTGATGTTGTTTCAAGCCTGGCCGGCGACCGGGGTGCACGGCATCTGGAAGCCCAGGCTGTATGTTCTCCGAATCTTTTGTGTGGATGTGCGGTTAACCATCATTTTTCCGGATTAGACATATCGGGCCGAGAAGTTTCGTCGTACGGCGGAGATATACCAAGGACTTTCTCGGGAGTCAGCGCCAACGGTGAACGAGGAGAACGATTTACGAATCAACAGCTGGGCGACGGATGCACAACTGCAGTGGAAAGGCCACCCCGAGTCTGTTCGCCATACAAGGCCTACGAGAGACGATCTGGAGGCGTTTGAGACGGTCTACAATGCGGCATGTCTAAGTATTGCGAAAGGCGAATTTGACCAAGCCGGATTGCTCTTGAAGCGTGCCAAAGGTCTGTGCTAGCCAAGCGCAGATATTGAGATCGCAGCTGACCGGTCTTTACAGAACTCTGCCGCACCTCGGAAGACCTTACCCCTGAAGACAGGGATGCTGAATTGCTTCCAATCGCTGTGCAGCAGCTGTACGTTCTGATTTGTCAGGGCAAGTCGGCAGAGGCCGAGTCCATCCTGGAGGAGATCTCAATCAAAGAGTATGTCGATCCCAAATCGCGGTTAAACAATAGCTTATTCAGCCAACAGTATCTCCGAATTATCCACAAAACGAATTGGTCAGAATAATGCCGCGATCGCTCGCGGGACCACGGCGAACCCATATGCCCTGTACGAAGCGCTCCACGAAGTACCCGACTCAACGGATAACGACAAGTTGTTTGACTATCAGTACAATGTCATGACAGGTAACCTCCACGCCGTCGATCTTCTAGTTCACAAATACGACGGCATAATCCGATCCACTTCCAAGGCTTTGTCGCAAGCCCCGTTTCCGTCTACAGAAGCTAGCACAAACCTGTTGTCAGTTTACAATGTAGCAGCACGGGCCAAGGGTGAGACAGGAACACCAGCACTAAAGGCAATCCTTTCTGCAGTGGAGAGACGGCCAAAGGATATTGGGCTGGTCCTCACTGCCGTACAACTCTACGTGAACCAGGGCAATACCACTTCCGCCATCGTGATCTTGGAGAGAACCCTTCAGCTTCTCGACGAGTCCATTTCCGAGCAGGACAAGGAGATCCGCTTCAACCCCGGTTTACTCAGTGTACTTATTGCCTTGTACAAACGTGAGGGCCGAAAGACTCAGATCAAAGCCGAATTGGCCAAAGCTGCGACGTTCTGGAGTGGCCAAGCTGCCCAGCCAACGTCACTGCTCCGGGCAGCGGGAGCGTCTCTTCTGCACTCTTCACTTGCATCGGATACATCCCAGGCCGCGGAGTTGTTCAAATCTCTGTATGAGAAGACGCCAGACGATCTCTTCGCTGTTGCCGGCTACGTAGCCTCACATGCAGCCATTGATTACTCCCAAGTCGAAGCGCAAGCAAAATATCTCCCATCCGTTGACGACCTGATCTCAGATATTGACGTTGCCGCTCTCGAAACTGCAGGTGTTGCCCCGTCATCCTCTACCACTGCCGCTGCTGCCGCAGCGATCGCGGGAGCGAGGAAGCGGCCTGCTCCCACTAAGGACCGTGTCGCGAAGCGAGTTCGAAAGTCCCGACTCCCCAAAGATTATGATCCGAGCAAGACAGCCGACCCGGAACGTTGGCTGCCGCTACGTGACCGGTCAACCTACCGACCTAGAGGGAGGAAAGGTAAGCAGCGGGCTGCAGAGCGTACGCAAGGAGGGGTGGTCAGTGAGAAATCTGAAGAGACTACGCTCTCTGGGCAGCAGCAGCAGCAAAAGCCCCAAACCGGGGGCTCTAGTCAAAAGAAGAAGAAGAAGGGGAAGCGGTAGATGGTGGTATATTCTAGCTAGTCCAATAGATGAGCCAGGTGCATCTAGCACATACTTCTTGCCGCGGCACGGCATCAGCTCTACTATAACCGTGTACAATAATCTAGCGCATAGACTTTGTCTAAGAGCGACTGAACTGAATATTACCCAACTAACACTTCGAACTTCAAGCAAGACCTAATCTAACCAAGCGGAGTGCGGATCGTCCCACATTGCTTATTGTACTGGTCGAATATTGTCTGAAACAGCTTGATGTCTTGCAACGAATCTCTCGCAGTTGTCTTTGCCGGCTTCCCCTCAACGAGGTATGCATACAGCGCCTTCAATTCTTCCTGGTAAGCCTCCTCCCAGGTACTCACCGTCTCTGTCTGCATCAACCCACCGCGCTCATCTGCCCTCTCAACAACAACGCGAACCGGCTGTGCCCGCGCATACGGCAGGTCATAATGAATAGTGACAGTTTTGTTATGTCCATACACCGCCAGCTGCGCATCACATCGCGGTACGCAATCCGTCCCGGTTTCGTACATGAGCGTAAACGGATGTCGGCCGTACCGGGCACCGGCAACGCTGCCATTGTAGTGGAACAGCGCTGAGTAGAATGGCTCATTCACCGAGATATTTGAGATCGCATCTGGATAGCCGAGTGTGTCTCGCATCAAACCGAGGTCGTGGCAGCCCAGCGAGGCAAGAAAGCGACTGAGGGCGATGCGCTCGTGATTTGGTTGTTCTTCTTTACCAAAGACCTCCTCCATCAGGTCGTGGAGGCGCGCTGCTCGATCTTCGTCCTCCTCCTCCTTCTCCTTCTCCCCCTGGACCCCCTCCTTAGAACCGTTCCCGAGCTCGGGCTCATCACTCGAAACAACCCTTAGACTCGTCGCCGTATGCGCAACATGCGGCCCGGCGATCATCCTCAACCGCGCATAATGGATCCTCTCTAGCTCCGCCACCTCTTTCTTGAACACACTTTCAAAGCAAGGCGCGTACCGCCTTGCACAGGCTACAAAGACGCGCGCCCCGTTCGGCGCATCTTTCTCTGCATCAAGGATCCGCTTTGCGGATGGGATGCTCAAGCTCACGGGGGTCTCAACCATAACGTGCTTGCCGGCTTGGAGGGCGGCGATTGTGTAGAGTTCGTGGTACTCGTTCGGCATAAAATTCAGAATAAGCGATATACTGGGGTCGGTAAGGATGGCGTTCGGTGTGACCGCCCGTTCTTTGTCGGATTGCGCAGTGGAGCTCGGCATATAGAATGCAGATATTGTATAAAGATTAGAGAGCGCGTTCAGTGCTGGCAGGTATATAGTTTGGACGGGGTGCGGGCCTGCTGCTAGGATGCCCACGTTGAGGCAGGTAGGCTGAGAATGAGAGGCCATCTTGTTAGTTGCTGGTTCTCTCCAGTCTGATGGTCTAGATATCTGATGCGTATATAGGTATGTACGTGGAGTCTAGTGGTGAGACTGGAACTGGTACGTAACCAGGATAATTTGAGCTCCAGCGAACACTTCTGAGCACTGCTAAGCACTGCTGAGCACTAGCAAAAATTCAGCTTGCGCAGCTGACTGTGGATGACAAAACTGGAGAAGCCAGAGGGCAGGAGCAGAGGCGGTCGTAGTCAGGGCAAGCAAGGGATAGCAAGTCCTATAAAGATGCGGCGTAAAGCGTGTCAAGTCCAAGGTACTATTTTGACTTCTGACATAAATCATCTCTACAGACTCTTATATTCGGGGATTATTTCCAGCCATGACATCAGATGCCACCTACTGACTTGGAACCTTTGGGCATCTGCCGGAGACATTTTTTCTTTTTTTTTTTTTATTTGCTTCTGCGGTCTATAGATCTACGCATCGGATGCGCTTATGTCACCAGCTGCAGCAACCCCAACATCAAGGACGGCATAAACTAATGTAGTAATGATGGTATTGACGGTGTAATAATACATACGAGGTGATCATTGTTGGCTAGAGCTATATACTGGCTGTGCTTATTTGGACCATGCCGCATGACCATCTGTCCTTGATGTCATGATACCACGCGATTCAGCCTTAAGAGTGGCACCAATGTGGCTGATTTCTCGTTAGCTTCAACGGCGTAGCTTGGAGAGCGTGCCCAGCTGAGGCAGTGTTGAGTGCTCGTACCTCACGACCTACCCAGGTACGGTATGGGTGGAGCGGTTCCTGCCTGGAATTGCTTGGACCTGGATCCGCTGCTCAGCCTTCGACCGCATCACCACGTCCGTCACTAGACTCACTACTATTCCTCCCCGTATTTATTATCCTTTTGCCTTTTCGCCTCCTTTCCATCTGTTCCTTCCTTTTCCATCGTTAATTCATCTCAGCCACTGTCAATTCAAGATGGGAGTAAGTCTGCCTTCTCGCCTCCTCGTATCCCTGTCATATAATACCTGCTGTTGCCCCTCGTCTCGTTGTCTGCCTACCCCGCTACGTGGTACTTACGCAGAGTGAACGAGACAAGATATAAGACACTTCAAATAGAGAGCTTTCAGCTAACTGCAGCACTTTTGCATCGTCGATAGTTCGCATCAAAGATCGCTAACGCTCAAATGTCTGCTTCCAACTCTGGAGGCGTGTATGGAGGAGCGCCACCCACCAGCTACACGGGCGGTCCTCCTACTGGCGCTGGTTCTCAGGCTGGTGGATATGTAAGTCAGAAGAATGTTGATGCCTTGCCAAGCTGCCGCTTGATGCCCCTCTTTGGCGCCGTTCCAGTAGTTCGAGCTCTTAGCTAATGACACGATTACGTCTTCAGCAACCGCAGCAAGCACCTCAACAACAGCAGCCGCCGCAGCAATATCAGGCTTATCCTGGTGGATCGGTAAGCCATTCTCCCTTCTTTGATCCATTTTTTTTTCTTTGATCTTTCTTTGCCGAGTGTTGTGATCTCGCTTCTCCTTGTCTTTTGATTATTTACGTGTGTTTGTCCTCCGCTCCCGTCGCACCCGCAGCTGCCCCTCTTCGGTCCCATTAACACTTTCGTCATCCCATCTCTCTTCCTTTCCAGTCCTCTTCCTCTCCTTTACCATCCGAAAACATGTCTCGACCGTACCCCAATCAAGGCTACCCTCCTCCTGCCGGGCCGCCTCCTCAGCTACGTCCGGGTCAAGCTCCCTCACCATACCCGCCGGGCCCCTCGCCGCAGCCGCAACAGCAGCAGCAGCAATACCAGGCTTATCCTCCAGTCCCGCCGAACAAGCCATCGCCATCGCCTGCGTACTCGGGGGCTCCTCAAACATACTCGCCTGCGCCATATTCGCCCCATACCCCTCATCCTCAGTCTTATTCTCCGGCGCCGCCTCAAAATTACTCGCAGCCCCCGCCGCCTCAGCCCTACGGAGCGCCCGGCCCCGGCCCGAACTATCCCCCGCCTCAGCCTCATGTATACCTTGCCCTCGCGCTTGCTATGCTTGTCTACTTCTTATTGTTGACTTCTTTGGTCTTCTGGTATCCGGAGTAAGCTAACACATATCATCTAGGCCTCCGGTTATCCGCCTCAGAATGCTCCTTACCCGCCCGGTCCTCCTGGCCCGCCGCATGCTCAAGCCCCGGGAGGGCAGTACGGTCCACCCAGCGGCGCGGGCGGCGCTGTTGGACCTGCGACCCAGCAGCAGCTTAACGCCTATCGCCAACTCCTGATCTCCACGATCCAAGAGAAGAGCCTTCAGCACTTTTACCCTCCTGATAAATTGGACAGACTCGTGCAAGGCCTCTCTCGAGATGGACCCGCTAAGGTCAACAAGATTGTGAATGAGTTTGCCCTGCCTACCGAGATAGCCATGGATGTCATCAAACTTTCACTTTATGACATTGTCCTCTACGTTGACGATAGCGGCTCAATTGAGTTTGAGGAGAAGGGCGTACGGAAGGAGCAATTGAAGCAGATTCTTGGTATCGTTGCAACTATTGCATCTACCTTTGATGAGGATGGCATCAGTCTTCGCTTCATGAACAACGACTTCATGCAAAACAACATTCGCAGCGCCCAGGATGTGGAACAGATTATTTCCAACATCCGATTCTCCGGCATGACGCCTCTAGGTTCCGCTCTGAGATCCAAGGTACTTGATCCCATGATAGTGGGTCCAGCCAGAGCAGGCCGCCTGCAAAAGCCGGTTCTCGTCATCACTATCACCGATGGTCAGCCCGCTGGAGAACCTCTGGACTCCGTCGCTCAGGGAATTCGCTACGCTGTTGATGAGGTTTCGAGATCCCCATTTGGACGTGGTGCGGTTGCCTTCCAGTTCTCGCAAGTCGGAAACGACACCAAGGCTCGGGACTTCCTCGGCAGTCTCGACAACGACCCTAGCATTGGTGGCCTGATCGACTGCACCTCCAACTTTGAAGTAGAACAGGATGAGTGAGTGCTCCCGTTATATTCTCATTGAGAGAATGAGTATTGATAGACGGTTATAGGATGTCCCGTGCTAACCCACCTGTGCATCTGACTCGTGAGCTGTGGTGCGCGAAACTCATGCTCGGCTCTATCGATTCCTCGTACGATACCAAGGACGAGAGGGGTAGTGGCCCATCTGGTGCTCCTCCTGGGCCTCCTCCTGGCCAGTACGGCGGCTATGGTCAGTCAGGACCGGGATACGGCTCATCCGCACCATACAATCCCGGCCAGCAACAGCCGTACAGCCCTGCTTACCCCCCGCACAGCCAAGCGCCTGGAGGCTATGCACAGCCACCTCCCCAAGGCCAGTACGGCGGCTATAGCCAACCGGGCCCGGGATATGGCTCACCCGCGCCTTACAGCTCCGGACAACAACAGGGGTATGGCTCTGCTCCTTACCCACCGAGCAGCCAAGCGTCTGGGAGCTATGGCCAGCAACAATATGGACAACGGCCCGGATCTCAGCCTGGTTATCCCGGTCAACAGCCTCCGTACGGACAGCAGCCGAGGTATTAAGTGGTGTAGGAAGAGAATACTCGAAAGAGCAGTTTAATGGCCTGCTGTATCCTTTATGATGACTTTTGCGTGTTTTTGTGTCCATTTTATGCCCGTTCTGTACCTGGTAAATCGCAAAAAGGAGGCAAGGGATACGGAAGTATGTCTCGGACGCAATAACTATCGCGTTGCTAATCATGACCCTTCAATGAGAATGCTATGATGACTTTTAGATCGAAGCTCTCGTACAACTTTAGGCAAGGAGGCATGGCGTACGATAGGCTACAAGTACGAAAAATAATGCGTATGCTAAGATTGGTGAGGATGGTACCTAGACTGATAATACCTCAACCACTGCCTCGCCACCGAAGGTGAATCGCGGATATGGTGTAGAAGCTCGAGGGCGTTCAGGGCTGGGCAGGTAGATCACGTCGGATAGGGTAAGAGCCTGCTGCAAGTGGTTTCACCTCTTGTCAAGTCTCGTCAAAGAGTGATTCCAGATTATAACTCATCAAAGTACGGTGCTGATCCATTGAATGCTTATACCTTTCATTCCCAATTAGTGCCATGTCTAGCTGACTTTAGGAAGTGTCAGCAGCTCGAATAGGCGAAGGGCAGCGTTATACCATTCTCGCCGCACGAGATTCCACACTTCAACCTGCCTCCTAACCTTTCTCTATCATGCGTTGTCTTTCTCACTTTAAATCTGCCTCCTTCTCTTCCATTCACAACTTTAGATATCATTTTTCGTGTTGTTCCTACTCTTGATCGTGATGCGGTCAAACCAGGTATACACAGTGGTTGCTGGTCTACTACATCGAGTTCAGTACTAACTTCACATACCAATATCCTCCAGAACTCATTACGTACATTCTCCGAATCAACCTGAGTGAAGATATTGTCGTTTTACGAAGAAAGAGGATCTATCAGAAGACTTTGTGCCGGAGCTGTCGGAGAGTGAGGACGAACACACATGGCAATAGGGAACCGTGACTACGATCGAGCTTGATTTTAACGCGTACAGAGTAAAAAGGGAAGGAAGTATGTCCGTATATCATCATGCCGGATAAGTGCAAGGCTAATAAATACTATAGTGGTTCAAGCTCGGCCAATAGTTCACAGTCGCCTTCTCCGCCCTATCGTCGATTCGAGCCCTCCACATTCGATAATTGGAGCATATATCGAATATGTGTGCTGGATGCATGTGATGTGTTTTGGACAACGGTCGAGAAGTATTACCTGAGCTCTCGGACAAAGTCGAAACAGTACCCCAGCCAGGAAGACAGATGGAAAGAGTCAGGGCCAGACTAGAAAATGAAGGAAGCAAAGGACGCGGCTAGAGGGCGACCAATCCACTCATGGTGGTTCTGACCAGCCCGATGACCTCGTAAACGAAACGAACGTTCGATATCGCTGATACGTTAGAAGGCGCACGTCGGTGACCATGTTGACAGCATCGCAATCGTCTCCCGGTCTTGGAAATTCAAGAGATGAAACGAAAGCCGTCTCATGGAATATATCCTCACTTTGTTCATCCAATATGTCCCGTCTACACCAACCAACAAACAAGTATATGGACGGCAATCTTCGTCGTCCAAGACCGAAGAGATAAACGGAAAAACACCGGTGGCAATCCTTACCTGAGCGGAAGTTTCTCCGACGCCAAGCGGTTGTGCTCCGCTTGCCACTTACGAGCGCGAACTCACTTGGGGCTCACGGACTTCTAGCTTCCTTCCACGGATTTCAAGATTCGACGGATCGGAAACTCTAGTCACCATCGAATTGAGGTGGCAGCGAACAGCTGACGCGTAGCAAGAGCGAGGGTTGGTGGACGAATAATGATTTGGTAGCATGCGGGCGAGACCCTGGAGGCTGTGCAGACGTCTGGCCCGGTGGACCACTCGAATACTGCTTAATTATAGCAGCCTTGCGAGTTGCGACGGTCTCGGGCGAAGTCTGTCTCTCATACCGCAAAACTGTCTTGGACGGATTTTTATCCGCAGTCTGTATTTTCCTGGGGATCTACTACTGCGTACGGAGTAGATAGTGATACTAGTGCTGTAGGGCTGTGCTTTAAGTATAGCTAAAGCAAAATGGCGTCCGTTCTGCCCTGTCAGAACCGTTGATGTATGTACCTAGGCACGCAGGAGGCCTCCACCTCGCCATCCAAAGAGGATTGGCGGCGTTGCGCCATCTGGTCCAAATCCAACTTCCAACTTCCAAGATCCAGCCCCGACTGGGGTTACGTTGCCCCCAGCCCGGCCCTGCCTCAGTCGTGTTTCAACAATCCCTATTCAACTTTGGCCTATCCTTCTTCCTCGTCTTTTCATCCTCTTCTGTTCTCCTGTAAATTTTCTCTCTTTTTATTGTCGTATATACGATCGTTGCTGCTGAGATTTCTTCCATATCGTCCACGGGGACAGAGGTCGATCAACGTTGCTGTTTCCGGACTTTTTTGTTCTGTGCCTGACCGACCGCAAACGTGCTTCCTGCGGAGACCCAGTTTCTTCTCGCTCTTTGCTTTTCGTCCCCTCGCACGGTCTTGTATATTTTCTGTACATACACCTTCTCTTCTCTATTGCACGTCACAGAGCATCCCCTCTTTCGCTCTGAAAGATGAGTTCGGTTGCCTGCCTAACGTCATAACGCCCCGCCGATCACCGTCTTGTACGACCGACCACTTGATTATTACACCAGGCTGGAGTCGAAAAAGGATTCAATTTGAAGGATAGTAGGGAAAGGAGGGTCATATTTTTCACTTTTCGGTACAGGGAGCAAGTGACATTGCCATGTCACAACCGAACAGAGTGCCAGATTCGACCCAGAATCGGAGTCCCCAACAACCGCGAATCTCTCTAGACCAGCCGTCGAGTCCCTCCGATACGACGTCACAGATTCCTCGGCGCCCACCCCAGCCTTCGAGAAGTCATTCACTGCGTATAGCCGCCCCAGGACGGACCTCGCTTTCTCCCTCTCGAACACTTTCAGATTCAGGAAGGAGGTTATCGCAACAACATGTCCGTTTTTCAGCTGATTTGGAGCGTCCAATTGCGGAAGGAAATACACAGGCTTCATGGGAGCAGGACCGGCGACCGTCGTCTAGAGGACTCTCGATAAATACGAGTATCGCGAATACCCAAAGCCTTTCGTCTGCTACCTCTCCTGATGCCAACCGTGCGCCGAATTCGACTCTTTCACCGCGCTCAGCGCTCTCTCCTACGTCCCCGCAGAGTCCAGATACCGTTGGCCGCTCTCGATCCCGAAACCGCGGATACTCGTTACGTCGAACAATCTTTGCGAAGAATATCGAGTCGCAATCGGCTCCTCCGTCACCTGTTGAGCTAGGGGATATTGCGAAGACCGAATCGGAGGTTGCAGAGCAAGAAGTTTCCGCGGCGCCGGCACCCGGGACGTCGGAGACAAAATTCAGTGAAAATGAGAAGTTGGAGGTAAACGTTGCGCAAAAGTCAACGTCTGCTTCGGCTTGTACGGAGAATGGGCTCAGTGTGTATTCCTCCGAGCAAACAGATCTCAAGGAAGGGAGGAATTTGTCTCCGAGTTTATCTTATGATCGATGGCTCAAAAGGAAAGCGGCCATTACCGCTCTGCAACTTCGTGCTGAGAATTTCCTCGAGACGATCCGCAAAACCATTCTCCGGATCAAGACGATTCCGCCGAGCAAAGATGGCCGTCATATTGATCTTGACCCGACGCGGACAGAAAACCTGATCGATGAGCGGACAGGAAAGCCATATGTCGAAAACTGGATTCGTTCGAGTCGCTACAGTTTATGGAGCTTTTTTCCCCGCCAGTTCTTCGCGCAATTTACTAAACTAGCAAACTTTTATTTCCTGGTTGTTGCAATCCTGCAAATGATCCCTGGTTTGAGTACGACAGGTAAATTCACTACTATTGTACCTCTTTTGATTTTTGTCGGAATCTCCATGGGCAAAGAAGGGTTCGATGATTGGCGGCGGTATCGACTGGACAAGGAAGAAAATAACCGCTTCGCCTACGTGCTTCGACCCGGCGCAAACGTGCTATCCCGTTCTGTCACTGGTGACAGCGGATCCACCTCGAGTGAGTCGCAGGACTGGGATATGGTTAAGTGGAACGAAATTAAGGTTGGCGATGTGATTCGGCTGGAGCGTGATCAGCCTGTACCTGCAGATATGGTCTTGCTTCACGCGGATGGGCCGAACTGTACGGCCTACGTGGAGACCATGGCTTTGGATGGGGAGACCAATCTTAAAACCAAGCAGCCGTGCCACTCTGTGGCAAAGGTATGCGGAACGGTGGGAGGTATTTGCAGCAGTTCAATACACTTTGCTGTAGAAGATCCTAACCTTGATCTCTACAAATTCGATGGAAACGTGACGGTAGCTGCTGGAGAGAAGACGCCGCTGACAAACAATGAAATTCTCTACCGCGGTAGTATCCTTCGCAACACTGAACGGGCAGTGGGCATGGTCATTTACACGGGCGAGGAATGCAAGATCCGCATGAATGCAAACAAAAACCCTCGCATCAAGATGCCCTCTCTCCAAGGCAAGGTTAACCGAGTCGTCATGCTCATTGTGCTTTTGGTGGTAATGCTGGCTGGTGCCTGTACCATTGCCTACAAGTACTGGTCACATGACGTGGAAAGCCATGCCTGGTACCTCGAGGACGCCAACGTGAGCTATGGGCCTGTTTTCACCTCTTTTCTCATCATGTTCAATACGATGATTCCGATTTCGCTCTATGTGAGTATGGAAATTGTCAAGGTGGCTCAAATGCTCATGCTCAACGCCGATATCGACATGTATGATCCCGAGTCTGACACACCGCTTGAAGCCCGGACTTCGACGATCAATGAGGAACTTGGCCAAGTCAGCTATATCTTCTCAGACAAAACTGGAACATTGACAAACAATAGCATGCGTTTCCGTAAGATGAGCGTCGCTGGGACCGCATGGTTTCATGACTTTGATCTGCTTGACGAGGCTGCTCAGGAAGGTGATCGGGAGAAGCTGATCCATAAGAAACGAAGTGTCAAAGGCAAAAAGGCTGTAGCCCGGCAATCTAATGTCTCCGAGGTTCAACGATCTCTGGCTAGACCGTCCATGTCAACCCATGATGGGGCTCGCAAGGAAGGGCCATCTGTGCCGAACACTCGCACGACCGATATGCTTAAATACATTCAGCGCAAGCCATATACGGTCTTTGCCCGCAAAGCCAAGATGTTTATCCTGGCAATGGCTCTCTGCCATACGTGTCTCCCGGAGGAGGACGAGTCTGGAAATACAACCTTCCAAGCGGCCTCGCCAGACGAGCTCGCTTTGGTCACGGCTGCTCGAGAGCTAGGGTATATCGTCCATGACCGGCAACCGAATACACTGACTGTCAGAACATTTCCTAACGGACAAGATCAGGAGCCTGTTGATGAAGTCTACGAGATTTTAGATGTGATCGAATTTTCTAGCGCTCGAAAGCGCATGTCAGTCGTGGTGCGGATGCCTGACCGACGGATTTGCCTGTTCTGCAAAGGCGCCGACAGTGTCTTAATGAAACTCTTGAAGCGAGCCGCCCTTGCTCAGGAAAAAGTCAATGAAATTGAGCGCCGCGCAAGCAAGCGAAAGGCTGCAGAGGCTAGTGAGGTCATCAGGCGAAACAGCGAGCACCACAACCGTAAAGATAGTGGCGTACGCAACAGTTTCAGTCGTCCAAGTATGTCGCATCGTCGCTCTAGCGTTTCTGGCAGGCGCGCATCCACATTGAGAGACAGTATTGATGTCTGGCTTCGTGATCGGGAGACGGATGGCGGACTCCTGCACAGGAATAGCGACGTCGAGTATTACAGCCCCAGGCCTTCCGCGCAGTTAGGACGGCAATCTACCACGTTCTCTGATTCGGGAAGTTCCGTTCATGACGATGAAGAGGATTTGGTCGAGGAGGCGCTGGTTGTTGACGAAGCTGCTGTTTTCGAGCGCTGCTTCCAGCATTTAAATGACTTTGCTACTGAGGGATTGCGGACGCTTCTATATGCCCACCGATTCTTAGACGAGGCCACATATGCGGAGTGGAGATGCGCTTACCAAGAAGCTACAACTAGTCTTGTCAATCGGCAGGAACGGATTGAACAGGTTGGCCAGCAAATTGAGCAACAGCTCGAATTGACCGGTGCCACAGCGATCGAAGATAAGCTCCAGAAGGGCGTCCCAGAGACAATTGACAAGCTACGCCGAGCGAACATTAAGCTATGGATGCTTACTGGCGACAAACGGGAGACGGCGATCAATGTTGGTCACTCATGCCGCCTGGTCAAGGATTACTCTAGCCTTGTGATTCTGGATCAAGAAATGGGCAATGTGGAAGAGTCCATTTCGAATCTGACAAAGGACATCTTGAACAAAACAGTTGCTCACTCCGTGGTCGTGGTCGATGGGCAGACGCTCTCAATGATTGAAGGGGACGAGACCCTTCGCGCCGCCTTCTTCAAACTTGCCATTCTTGTCGATTCGGTGATTTGCTGCCGTGCCAGTCCGAAGCAGAAAGCTTTTCTGGTCAAGTCAATTCGCCGGCAGGTGCAAGATTCGGTGACTCTGGCAATCGGCGACGGCGCTAATGACATCGCTATGATCCAAGAGGCTCACGTGGGTATTGGTATCACGGGTAAAGAAGGTCTTCAGGCTGCACGTATTTCCGACTACTCGATTGCTCAGTTCAGATTCTTGCTGAAATTGCTTTTGGTTCACGGCCGGTGGAACTACATGCGAGCTTGCAAGTATACTCTCGGAACGTTCTGGAAGGAAATGCTCTTCTATCTTACTCAAGCCTTGTATCAGCGATGGAACGGATACACCGGTACGAGTCTGTATGAGCCCTGGAGTCTTAGCATGTTCAACACCCTCTTTACCTCGCTCGCCGTCATCTTCTTAGGCATTTTCACTAAGGATCTCTCTGCATCGACCCTCCTCGCCGTTCCGGAACTCTACACCAAAGGCCAGCGCAGCGAGGGCTTCAACATCCGCCTCTACCTTGGCTGGACATTCATAGCTACGTGCGAAGCCATGCTCGTCTACTTTGTCATGTACAGTCTTTTCGGCAACGTCCTCTTCACCACAGGCAACATCAACGATATCTTCTCCGCGGGTCTTCTAACCTTCTCCGCCTGCGTGATCATCATCAACACAAAACTACAGGTTCTCGAAGTCCACAATAAAACATACCTCTCCTTAGCGGTCTTCATCATCTCTGTTGGCGGCTGGTTCCTCTGGAACATGATTCTCTCAAGACAATACGACTTCAAATCGGGTGACGGCATTTACCATGTCCCTGGCAACTTCCTGCTCCACTCTGGTCACGATCTCTCATTCTGGGTTGTACTACTTATAACCGTTACCGCGGTCATCATCTTCGAGATCATCGTCGCCTCCCTCCGCGCGAATATTTTCCCGACTGATGTCGACGTCTTCCAGGAATATGAGAAGGATCTGGATATCAGGAAACGCTTCGAAGAGGCCGCTGCGTCAGAGTTGCAGCAGGGATGGGACCATGGCAAGAAGAAATCAAGCTTCGAAATCGCCCGCGAGGAAGCGGAGATGGAGGCGCGCGAGAGACAGGTTGCTGAGCTCCTGGCTAGGCCGAGAGTTATGAGCGATGCGGCTAAGAACGATTCTTCGCGCGGCGTTGGTGTTTATGTCGAGTCTGCAAGTGAGTCTGCGTCTGCGTCTGCTTCTGCGCTTGGCGACAGTCAAGATCAGATTGCTGGTACTGGTGTTGGCGCTGAGTCTTCTGCGCCAAGACGCTCGATGGAGATTCATGAACTGTTCTCGAAGGGGTTCGGGGCATTAAAGAAGGGGCAGTTGAAGTGATTTCCTCTCTCTTCCCTTGCCCTCTGACTAGATGTATCTTGTTCTGTTTTGATTCAATTTTTTTCCTATTGGATGGCGTTTAAACCTATACCCCCGGTGTTCATCCGTCGTCGCTCATTCATGTTGATTTGTAGTTGCATTTGTGTCTGGGCCTGTTGAGTTAGTTGACATGTGTCGGCTAGTTTTAGCTCATTATACCCGCTTGATGCCTAGGTAGTCATTGTATTATAGGACGTGATGGGAACAATGAATGATGAATGCATTATAATACTGAACGCGTCTAGAGAGTCGGGTAGACAAATTAAAGCTGCCTCGAATTGGAAGTTTCAAGTCGCGGATATATCTTATGAAGGTACCTCCTTTTTAGTGAATGCTATACATGACGACACGAGGTTTTCAGTCGTGAATCTGCAAGATTCCCGTAGCCTGTGGGTAGGTACTCAAAAGTAGAGGCAGGAAAAGTAGCTTGAACTGGTTCTGCTTATTAAAATAGTGCTTATAGAGAGTGGTGGAGGAAGCTGTAGAGGTAGTCGTAGCAGAGCAGGTAGTTGTAACAGCGCCAAGGCCTCATAGGAAATTGTTCATTCCATGATGACAATAGATATGTACATAATAGTCCCACGTTCGGCCAGTGACTGCCCCCACTGGCGTTCAGAGTCTACTGAGTCGAACTCGAGCAATTAGTATGGAGTACGATGCAGACACTCAGAAGCTACGTTTTTCGAATCTTCAAAGCATTGCCCAACGTGCTGTGGTTTATCCTCCTTACGAGACCCAACCCATTCATTCTTAGTCTTTCCAATTTGATGTATGGACCAGTATCTGGAGACTTCTAGGAAGGCGCTCTTTGTAAGACATGTGCAGACTCCAAAATTATAGCTGCGAGCACGCTCCTTCGAGAGTTAGGTGCTAGTGATATATAGGACACAGGCTCGTCTCTACATCGTTCCTACCCAAATTCCCTTTCCTCTTGTCACGAGTCATAAGTCAAGGCAGTGGAGACTTGGGACCTAAAGACGCAAGCGGGTCTCATTTGAGCATTTAATTAATCTTAGAGCTAGTTAAAACGCTGCTAAAGAGTTGGAGCACGCAAGCAGTGCCTACTCCTGCCGCTACAGTCCACACCACGCGGCGCCCCAGAATAGTACGGTTCATCAACTTCCTTGCTCTTCCACTGCTGGCCACTGTTATGGCCTCGACCATGTAATAGGAGGAACAGTCCCAGCAGCCTAGAAGGCACACGGAGTGCCCCGTAGACTTTGAAAATAGCAAGGTTCACGCGGCTGTAAGGTTACGGTGCGGCTGAGATGGGTGAGATTCAATATTAGATATCCACTATGTTGCTATGGATGGTCTGAACGGCCGCTTCTCGTACAGTAGTAGCGTAGTATTGGCATGCTGAATATGCCCTAAATAATGCCTAATCTCCACCGAAACGACTCGGCACGCTGAACGTGATCAGATAAAAGGGCGAAACCCCTTTCGTGAAATCATAATATCTTAAAGAGAAAAGACATACGTACCCGCATCCAAAATGGTCGGCATTATAGATAACAAGCCCATTGTTGTCATCGCATGTCCGCCAGAAAATGGGCACACGCACCCCCTTATACCCCATGCCGCACACTTGGTCAAGCAAGGCCACATCGTACACTTCATTGCAGGCACCAGGTCAGAATATGCCATACGTCAATCCCGCGCAGTCTTCCACCACCTTCACCGCGACTGACCGCCCGGTGTGCTGGTGAAGATGATGACTTTCCTCGATCCTACGCAGCGGTTCAACTACGCGCTCAGTGCTGTTTTTGTCGACCTGACCCCAGTAGCCATGAAGGTGTTACAGGACGTTCTCGAGGAGATTCGCGAAGAGTACCCAGAGCATGAGGTTGTTATCGTCGAGGAGTTCGCATCCGCAGGGCTGTGGCCGTTTGTGCTAGGAGCGCCGCTACCGAAAGGGTGTACCCGGTTCCCCAAGGTGATCACTTTTTCGACCCTGCCATTTGCCGGCTCCAGCGTGGGCACCGCGCCGTTTAGACCGGGCCTACCGCCAGATTCGAGTGTTGAAGGCCGTGCTCGCAACGCGGCTCTGTATGAATCTTTCAGGCAATTTGAGCTGGAGCTGATTGGACATGCCAATGCCGTCTATCAGAGGCTTGGTGCGACAAGGAAGGCACCGGGGTACCTGTTGGGCCTCTGGGCCACCGGGGCGGACCTCACAGTGCAGCCTTGTAGCCCGAGCCTGGAGTATCCGCGAAGCGACCTGTCGCCCAATGTTCGATTCATTGGTGGAACTCCTCGCGCAGATGTCGGCCCGGAACTGGTGCTGCCTGAATGGTGGGGTGAGCTATCGGATGCGAAGACAGGAGATTCACCCAAGAATATTGTGTTTGTATCTCAGGGTACGGTCATGGTAGACTACGGTATGCTTTTGATTCCGACTATCAAGGCATTGGCCGATCGAGAGGACTGTATGGTCATTGGTGTCCTGGGACAGAGAGGCGCGAAACTGGACAATGTTATGCTACCGGCGAATGCAAAGGTCGTGGACTATCTGCTGTATGCAGCCATCCTGCCTTATGTTGATGTGTTCATTAACAATGGGGTTCATGCAGGGTGTTATGCATGGAGTGCCTATGGTCCTAGCTGGAGTAGAATGTAAGCTTCCTCTGTCTGCTCTGGGATTTGCTGTCAGATCACTTACGAATGCTGTGGTCTAGTGGACCAAGCTGAAGTGTCGATGCGGGGAGAATGGGCTGGAATTGCGATAAACCTGCGGACCAGCATGACCAGTGCTGACGCCATTCGCGATGGAGTGGACAAGATACTGGGGACAGCGGCTTCAAGGCTCGCTGCGTGAAGATTCAGCGTGAGAATGAGGAGCTCGACTGCCGGGCTCAATTGGAGCGTCTGATCTCAGAAGCTTTATGACTAATGCACGATATAGAGTCGGATGCTGAGAAATTCCACAAATGGCAAGGTAGTAATCTAGGTTTGAGAACCGGCGATATCGTCAGCCCACGCTGTCAGATCTCGTAAAATATCTCCAGTTTGGGCTAGACCAGGCCGAACAGGAATATGAACTCTTGTACTACTCTCGGCTCTGAGGGGTCTCTTTTGTAGTTTGTAGAGACTCATCGGTGGGTTTGTGAGTCGACGCCCTGTGCCCCCGCGCCCCCATGTCGAATATAGTGCGTGATGCCCTTTTCGTACCGTCTATTTCCAAACTCAAGGTCCGCTTACTCAAATTGAAACCATCCGCGCCGCCACTCTCCGAATTGTTTCGCTCCTATTGGCGTGAGCTTGGAATAGATGGCGTGAGTAAAGAACGCTGCTGACGAGCCCAGCCCCCATGTTCACATGTGGAAAAGATTCGGATTAACAGACTAATGGCAGCCCCCACCGACTACAGTGTAGTCATATCATCCGCGTACACACCACGACTGGAGTCAAGTGCGCGTTCCTGTATTGCCTAGCATTGGTTTGCAATGGCACCGTAAATGGCAGAGCGTCGCCTTTGATTGATGTGCCATCTCCCGGCAACAGCTGATCCGGCTGATATCTAACAGAGATACGCTGTTGTTCATGGTGTATATCAGTTGGAGATAAATACCTTTTCGTCCCAGCCCTCGTGCAGTACTGAAGTGGACCGCATCGACAGAGTCGTAAGGCTATGTTCACCGTGGATGTATGGACGGCGGCATCTCATGCTGACCATTCCATAAAGCTTGCGAGCTATGACTCCAAGATGCACGGTGCCATAGCCCAGTGGAGGCTTCGAATGAAGTAGAGTCTACTAGATACCCAAAGCCGGTTCAGCCGGCTCAGCCTGGTCCATGGCATCTTGGGAAAACCAACGTATGTTGTTTGAAGATATTGACAGGCAGAAGGGTTAATTCTAAAGAGGAAGGATCTTCTAAGGCCCCAATGTATGTAGGCAGTTGCCCGACAACAGTATGGTGTAGGAATCTTGTCGGCTGAAGACTGGAATATGGGAACCACCTGAACTGACAGCCTTTTGGTGACATCAAACCACTCGGTTTCCTGTGATTACTGATGAGTCCACTATAGTCAACGCTAGATAGAGGCCGGGAGTAACCAATCCATAGCGGCCACTGAGTTGATAGGCTTTTGTTCTGATGAGGATAACGTGACCCTGGTTCACAACTGCCACCCCGCCGTCCAATTGAATATAGGCCGTATTTATTTTTTGAACCAACGATGCAATCACGAGATGATCTCGGAGGGGACACGGGCCCAGTGGGCCAACGGTCAAGTATGTATCAAGCAAAGTGGCTTCAGCACTCGCGACGTGGCTGCGATCGCTGCTGCTGAATCCTCAGTTTAGGGCACAAGATATTGAACTATCGACCGGGGCCTTAGGTTTGCCGATGTGATTCGAGCAGAACCGCCAAGGTTTCACCCTGCTTGGCTGTTTTATGTTGATTGCATCAGCAGGACCCGGGAGCCTAAGATCGTGACCTGGAGAAAAAGCATCGCGCCGCTCCACCTGGATCCGGAGAGACGCTACGTTTAATCTATATCGAAGACAACATCCGATGAACTGGTTTGAACCGGCGATCTGGGTTCGAATAGAGATAATCTGATCGATCCTTTCGTGGTATCAGCCGAGCCAGCGACAAAATGCTGCCCTGGCTTCTAGCGGTCGACCGCATCTCTCCGGGTGCGGATGCGTCTCCAACTTGTGAAACATCTTCTGCTGACGCTGCCTTACTCTCAGGCAAAGAAGTGCGCCTAACATGGTGATAGAAGGACGTATCGGAGTGATGCTGTGCCTGTACCTTGCAGTCGCTCTGAATCCCGTCGGATGCCGACCGTCTCGCCCAGCCAATCAATGGAGTACAAGTGTGCACGGACCTGTTCTATTCTTATTATCCAATCCTGCCCAGTGCCATAATGCCAGCGTTTTCAAGTACCAAGGTTGAATCCAGGTACCCGCATCCCCTTGACCGGTCGCTAGGCTGGATACGGAGTAGCAGATATTAGCCGGGACAGCCAGCGCCAGATGCGGTGCTCTGATCCTATCATCCTGAAAGCCTTGGATTCAACTCATCGGTAAGGAATCCGCCTGCCACCGACTCGATACTTTCTACTCTGTATGCCTTACCGCGTGGCTGGTGGTCAGGCATCCTCTGTACAGATCCGTACGGCAAGCTTTGGAGCAGGTAATTTTGACCTACCCTAGACGGTTAGACTGCAAACCCCATCCGCCGATACCGACTCCAGTCGCGAGACTTGCGACCATCCTGGCATCCGATTTCCGTGGGCGACTGTGGACGGTGGAACTGTGCGTCCCAACCGCTAACCCACAACAGGACTCTCTGTAGTTACTCCGTACAGTTCAACCATGCTTGCTCGTGCGTGGAGTCGCCGACTGTGGACAGAACCAAACTGTCGCCCTTGGCCCCTGGCGTCCCAGACTTCGGCCTCGCATGCCCCTTCCCACTACTGAAGACTGAAGCAGTTTGGATGCGCGCGTACCATCTGAAACATCTTGGAACAGGTCTATGTCAGGACGATGCCAGGACGATGCCAGACCTATATCCGGCTTTTGTTTCTTTTCTGACTGCTCATGCGATGTAGATAGTTTTCCGGTAGTGGGTGGATTATTATTGACTCCATTACTGAATCAGGAAACTGGACGCTCAGAGAACACGACACTAGACGCCACTTGGGGGTTGGACGCTAGATTTTGCAGCATGGCTCGAGTGGGATGTCCGCATCAAGACGAATCCCGTCAAGGCTGACCGTTGGAGGTCTGGAGGTTGGAGATGCGCGCTCGTCGTGCACAGAGGTTGGGTTCTAACTGGAAGAGCAAGAGTCATCGGGGTCGGGGAGCATACGGTACTGAGTAAGGAGATGCAGCTGATGCAGCTGATGCAGGGGCCACGTCGGCGCCATTGGCTGACTAAATCGAGTGTTATCCAGCAAAAGATGTGTTGGAACTGCGGGTGATTGTCTGAGGATGAGAGTCTCGCGAGAGACGATCAGATGGCATGATCTTGAAGATCTGAAGAGCAACAAGGTCGACAATAGAGCCAGAGCGTCTCGGTATACAGATGCTGCGACCGAGACTAGCGAGTGCTCGTAGCCTCACTCCGTATTCCGTAGTCCATCGTGTGGGTTTACGATTACACTGCGCTTACCGTACCAATGATCCCCGGACTATACCCCTTCGGGCGGCGCAGCCCATCCCTGCTGACAACTACGACTGGTCACTGAGGATTCCCCCGACCCAGTCAACACCACGAGCGCTGAGTTCTGGCCGACTCGCCCACTTCCTCTCCTTTCTCCCCTTCCCTCTCCAACCCGTCTTCTCACATCGTTGTGTTTTTCTTCATCGTCGCTCTTTTGACCTTTACATTCTTTTTTTTTATCTTGGGTTTTCCAGTTCCACTCTTTTACTGGACGATTCCAGCCCACTCTTTTCGCGTACCTTAGGACGGGTGATTTCGCTAGTCTATCCACCAGACAGACATTCGTCGTATAGCAATCTGATGCTCCTTGGACCCCCAGTCTCGAATCACTCCTTCTAGTCGCGAAGAGCTATATTCTCTTCGTCAGTAGAGCTGCCTAGGCCAGCTACGTCTTCTTTCGACACTTTCTACCACTTCAACGCTTCTGTGACGGCGCTCACCGGTCAGCTTTGCGTCTGGGTAGTGAATCCCAGCCAAAGCGCTTCCATTCCTTTGATTAGACACGAACCCTCTGGCGCTTGACGCACTGGAGATATTTCAGACCATCCACGACTGTCGGCCGGATCGTCATCTTCACCCTTTCCCTCGTCAGCCAGTACCGATCCTGGCCATATCTCCTTTACTCCACTTTCACTCTTCACTCGATCCCTGCAAACATGTCTTCGATAGACACTCCCGCCCCGTCGACCGTGTCGACTTCCGCGACTGCGGCTTCCCACCCAACCACGTCGCCCTCATCGGCCACCTCGACCCCTTCCCCGTCCACTTCGAGTGCCACCACTGCTCCCTCGACATCAGCTCGACGTCCGCAGCGGAAGAGCACCCTTACGCAGCAGCAGAAGAATAATAAGCGTCAACGGGCGACACAAGACCAGCTAGTACTTCTGGAGATGGAATTCAACAAGAATCCCACCCCGACGGCTGCCACGCGAGAAAGAATCGCCCAGGAAATCAACATGACTGAGCGCTCAGTTCAGATCTGGTTTCAAAACAGGCGCGTAATTAGTTGCCTTGCCTTTTGTTCTATACTAACAGAGGTTACAGGCGCGCAAAGATCAAGATGCTTGCGAAGAAGAGCATCGAGACCGGCGAGGGCTGTGATTCAATTCCCGAGTCAATGCGCCAGTACTTAGCCATGCAGTTCGATCCCAGCAAACCCGGTGCTCGAGACCCCTTTGGCCGAACTGGCGGATACGGAGCAAATGGTGCATACCCTAATGAGCCAACACCTTCAGGCAAAGTTGGTGCGTACTGACTTCATTGCCCGAGACAATTAAGAAAGCTTGTGCTGACTCTTTCAATAGTGATCCATCACTTTACCTGTCGATCCCTGACAATTGGCAGCTGGAGGCGGATCGGACAAAATGCCATGGACCTGGTTGTTTTCTACTCCCCCGAGAAGGCGTGCATGACCTACTATATCAACAACGACGCAGCCGGATACAAAATCGAATATCCCTTCTCCTACATCAAGAACATTACACTTGAGTCGGGCGATCAAGGACCGCAGCCCAACGGTGCGCCTCCACGGCCTACTGGTCTGGTCGTTGAATTGAACCGACCGCCCCTCTTTTACATGGATTCCTCCAACTCGGGTGGTTTCTACCAGTGCGGCGACTTTACGGAAGACCAACAAGCTAGCTCGGTAATGATTCATCGCCTTGGCGGACACCCCAAGGTTCTGAGCGTTCAACTTGCAAAATTGGTGTCTCTGGAGTCTTTCCAGAACCGTCTCGCGTATGGCAACTTCCCGGCAAACAACTCTATGTCGCCGCCTTTCATTCAACGCCCAGCTTCGCAGCCAAATCAATTCGCCCCTGCTTTTATGAGTATGTATGCGGAGAATCCGGCCGTGATGAACCTCCAAGCTGCCCGTGGACACAAGCGTCAAAGAAGCCGCTCCGTTCCCGTGGCTATCGATTTCTCCGCACTAGGAGCGCCAATGACCCAGTTCAGCATGCCACAAGCTCAACAATTCAGCCAGGCTGATTCGGGAATATACGCGCCTATACCCCAGTCGACACACTCACTTGCTGCGAACCTCCGCATTGATACCTCTTCTGGATATGCCTTCGACCCGCGTGCACACCCCATGTCGGCTACTACAACTGCGTCTCCGTCCGATTTGGCTAGCCCTGCCCTGTTTAGCGCAGGACCCCAAGGGGATTCGACTCCGGTAGGGAGTGTAGGAGCTCAGTTTACTTTGCCCTATGTTTCGCCCGCTGTGGACTCAGGCGTATCCACTCAAGCAGCTTCCCCATACTCGAATGTAAGCCATGTTGATCCTATGATCGCGAACCATTCGCCTCCTTTGACAAATATGTCGCATACTCCGCATGACGTGTACGGCATGGGAAGCGAACACCAACCCAGTTACACAGAGGAAGGTATGCCAATGGGCGGCGGGATGTACAAACACATAAACTTCTCGTCGGTGCCTACCACAGTGGGCCTCGAAGGCAATGCATTTGACTTGCCGATGCACTCCATGTCTGGGCATGCTTCGCCCGGCGTCCAGGGTGACTATCAAGGAATAGCACTGGAAAATGTCGATCCGAATGTTTTGACTCCCGGCTCTTGAGTGGCTGATTGAGCTCATTCCGCTTGTTTTTTCCCTACTCACGCTATCCTTATTGGGTTGTCGTTCCTGGAAAATGGAACAACCAGAGCGCCTCGCGTCCCGGAACTGACCGGCTAGCATCATTTATTGAAGCAACTCCATCTATTATGGAAATATCGGCTATGTGCCGATACTTCGTCTTTTGGCGAAGAGGGATATATCTCTGTTTGCGACATATGTTCCGAACATATTCATTTTTTTTTCTCGTTGTATTAATATCCTTCTACTTCGCGGCCGGCCCTTAGCGATTTCTTAAAGCCCACACAGTGGCATTTCTTATCTTTCTTTCTTACTTTCCCCTCTTCTGTTTACCATTTTGCCTTTTGCCCTTGGCCTTTTTCTTTTTTTCTTTTTATTCCTTTACCTGGTCGGGCATTTAACGCGGTCATGCAAGAAGTCGGACTAAGATGGCGATTCCCTTTTGATTTACAGGTCGGCGGGTTAGGATTTGTTTGCATATTCCCTTTGTGATTGATTGTGATTGAGCCTCCATTTCCTTGTGCATTGCCCTGCTTCTAAGTATCTATGCTTATAGGAGCTGAAAATCTCCTGCTGCGAGTGAGGTCAGTAATTAATCCACAGGTTTCACTCACATTATCTCTAGAACCCATAAATGTACAGAGAATATCATAGTTATAAGCCGTAAAGTGACAGGGGTATCATAATATGTACTAGCTCTAATTGCAGTCATCTCTCGACTCGAACCCCCTTGGCGCCGGAGCCTTCAACCCTTTGGACTCCCTCAAATATCGCTCTACCCAGACTTCCATTTTTTCAAGCACATTCCTCTTTCCCTTTGTCACCTCCTCCCCGACTCCGTCCCGACACCAAACACTCCATGCCCCCATCTCCTTAGCCATGAGCACATCCGTCCCCAACCGATCTCCCACAACAGCAATCTCGTCGGCTCGCTGCACTACTCCTCGCTCCCGGAACCACTCTAGCACCTCATTTCCACAGAACGGCTTTTTCTCAACATTCACGCCCTCCTTCGGTGATGACGGTAACCGGAACACTGGAATTTTGAGTTCTGCCAGACGCTCTTCAATCTCGAGAGCCTCGGATTCGTAACGCGGATGCGATCCCGCACGGTTCGAAACGATGAGGATGGAGTTTGGGGCAGTGGAAATGTTAAATGGAGATGTAGGTGAGTTGCGGAGCGTATGGAGGTGCGCGTAGATCTTCGATGGGAAAGTCGTTGTCTTCGCGGGACAGAGCGTGTTGTCTTTATCAAGAATCAGGGCGCGTATTGTTATTTCTCGCCCTTTTTCGGGTTGCTGACCTGCTTTTCGGCCGTACTGGGCTTCGAGGAGCGGACCAATTGACTCGGGGAGCTGGGTGATTGTTGGGACTGTTAGGTGCGGCAGGAACTGGGATGGTGTGCTTAGGAGGGTTTGAACGGCGAGATTGAAGGCGCGGATGTTGGTGTTTGGAGGGTTCATGTTGCTCGCGCCAAGTTTGGCGAACTGTCTGAAGGGAGCGTAGATAGGTAGTCGTAGTTGACAGGACGTAGTACTTCATCGATAAGTAGATGGCGGTGGGTTGAATCTCCAGTCTTGGCAAAAACTCCAACGCCAAAACCTCCGCCATCAGACGCGCGACAACCAGCTTTCCTCCTCTCGCCTCTCAATTGTCCACCTACCAAGCCCCCGCTCCCTTCATTCTTATTCTTTATACCTGATCTTCTGCGCACAGTCATAGATAGCCAAGATGGGCAAGTTAACCAGCACAATCGGTATCCCGATCAAGCTTTTGAACGAAGCGCAGGTACGCTTGACTGTCGCCCTTGCGGATATCGCAACAAGACCCTGGAAGATTCAATTTACAGATGAGCTAACGGTCTATAGGGTCACGTTGTCACCCTCGAAATCACCTCTGGTGTCGTCTACCGCGGGAAACTCCTCGAGGGTGCGGCCCATCCAACCCACCTTACACCGTACATTTGAAGACTGACAGGTTTCGATAGCGGAGGATAACATGAACGTCCAACTGAAAGACATTACCGTCACAGCGCGCGATGGCCGCGTCTCGCATCTCGACCAGGTTTACATCCGCGGCAGCCACGTACGATTCTTTATTGTGCCGGATATGCTACGGTGCGTCCAGTCTATTCTTCTATGATCCGTATTCGGCAGCTTCGAGCTTAAAGCTGATCACTTACTCGTTCTATAGAAATGCCCCCATGTTCCGTACACGAGGACAGCGCGGCAGAGGTGTCGGTCTGGCGCGTGGTAAGGCGACGGTGCAGAGGGCCCGGGGACAGAGGAGAGGATAGGTGTATTGAAGATGAAAAGGGGTCAATCGGATCTGGTCTGGCCGGCGTTGGATGAACTTTTTCTTTTCTGTGTATTTCGTTTGTTACATGGCTGAGGGGAAAATAAATGACTTGAATGGGCTGAGTCAGGAGCTGCGGCTAAAGTCGATTTTCAACTAGAAGAATTCACTCGCATAACTGTAGTATCAAATACTCCATGTAGCTAACTGTGTCGTCAGAACATATGTAGTAAATTTCGTGGAGCTCGAGCTTGAGCTCCTGAACCTCCGCCACCACCTCCGCATCAAACCACAAAACCCCCGACTCTCCAGATTTCACCGTTTCACGCACAACCACAAAACTACGACTATCAGTTTAATGGACACCACATGTATATGCGGTGGCCAGCAAATTATTATCTTTCAAAATGACTCCGCAATCACCCGCAGATGCCTCTAAAAGCAAAGCCAAACTAATTCGCAATGCCCGCCGCCTCCTCATCCTGTCTCCCTCTTCTCAATCGCAGTCGCTCATACCATCACTCCTAAAACAACTTACCGGTCACCCGCCATCAGACACGCAAATCCAGACACAAAGTTTCGCTGGCTACACGACCCATCCGCCGCTGCGGATCGAGAATCGGTACTATGTAGCTGATGTTCCGGTTTGGGTTGATGAGATTCCGGTGTTTGGGGGTACGGACGTTAGCGCAAATGGCGAGCAGGTATCCGATTCAGAATCTACGGCGAAGGAGGTATCGGTATCCGAAGCAGAACAACGAACTGGTGAAGGGCTGGGACGAAAAGACGCATGCGCACAATGGTCTCAAGAATTTTCCAGTCCTGAGGCGCGCGTTGTCCGTGATGCGATTGGGGCCATTATGATCTGTCTCCGGAACCCGAGGCCGAACGCGGAACCGCCAGCTTCGACTTCTGGCAGGAAAGGGACGGGTATACCCAGCGATGACAGCGAAGATTCGGACGAAGTGCGCGGGCTAAAGGCATTCGTTCGTGCCGTGGGAGCAGTCCGTACACTCATTGAGGAGGAGCAGGGAGAGATTGGCTCAGTCCCCGGAATATTGGTTTTGGGTGGGAAGAAGGAGAAGAAAGAAGAGAAACCTAAGGCTGGTGGAATGAGTGAAGACACTCTTGGACTGGACCCAGATTTAGGTGCTGGGCTTGACGGAGAGCTAGATGAGCCGTTTTCGATCGGTTGGTGGGAGGGTCAGCTGTGTGAGATGGGTTTAATAGGGTTCGAGGTTGTTGAGTGGGATTGGACGCGGATCCAAGAGGGAGAGGAGAGGAATCAATATGGAGGTATGGCTTTCTTCTGTTCTGTCTACTGTGCCGTATGTTGTGCTAATAAGAGCAGAGCTCCAGGGTATGCGCCGAATTAAGGAAGTCCTCGAGACTCATGAATGGGCTGGAGATGAGGAGGGAGAAGTCGACACCAGTCTCCCAGACGATGATGATGACCTGGAGCGCGAGCTCTTGGGTCTAGATAAAGAGGCCACCAGCGGCTTCAAAGATGAGGTTGACGAGCTCCAGCGGGAGATGGTGGGCTTGCGATTTGCCATCGGGCGATGCGGAGATGGGAATGTCGATGAAGATGAAGGAGACGAGGAACTCCGTGTCGATGCCGTTGAGGCGCTCTTGGCGCGCATGAGAGCTATTAAAGGTGGGAGTTTCCTTGATCTCCTGTAACCCTGGGTTTGTTGGAACTAACAAGCCCAGATATGAGTGCCGAGTTGCCGGAAAAGGAGAGGAAACGATTCGCAGCAAAGGCTGTAGCGGATATTATGAAGGAGATCTAGCTTCTTTATCAGGTACATCTGACGTTCTGCAAAATTGACACCGCAGGGCGGTATGCTATATTTTTCATCCTCCACAATAAAAAGAACTAGAGAGTTATAATCCATTCTATGCATATGCCAGTAGGGTCCAATCCACGCCAGTCTTCTTGCATCTGGATTTGCTCATG